>NC_067456.1:1343214-1674642 GCF_025434085.1 Hippocampus zosterae | reverse complement strand
GAAATTTGAAATTTCGGACAATTCTTGGCACCTGACACTCCAGCAGAGTTGGTGTTCTTAGGGTGTAAACAGAATATGTGTGTGGGTAGTTAGTTGAAAGTGTGTGTTGGAGTGGTGGGAAAAGATGAGTGAATGGTTGGTCTGGTCGTGGGTTCCACCTGCGTAGCGACTTTTCGCAGTTAGCTTCCGTGCTAACGTCCGCGGTTAGCTTCCGTGCTAACGAGCTAGCGTTTCGTCCAGCCCCCTCTTCACGTCGCCAATTTCTACGCACGCGCTGCCACCGTGTTTCGCTCGGTGCTGATAGGTAGCAACAGATCACTCAATGGCGGACACCATGAAAAAAAAAAACACCCTCAAAAAAGCCACTGAGGTTCAAGTCGAGTCATGTGGCGAGTCAGCTTCATGCACAGCGCTTTTGTTACTTGTTTACAGTGGCACCTCGACATACAAACTCAACTGTGCCGCGACCCCGTTTGTAACATGAAACGTTCATAAATCAAGGTCATGTCTCTCACTGGAATGGATGGAAATGTCAATAATCCGTTCCGGTCCCAAAATTAAGTGACACTTTTTTTTTTTTAACCAATGTGTAGTTAAAAAATTCGAATATAAATAAAAGGGAACAAAAAGTTCTCTACCGGCGGCCCGGTAGTCCAGTGGTTAGCACGTGGGCTTCACAGTGCAGAGGTACCGGGTTCGATTCCAGCTCCGGCCTCCCTGTATGGAGTTTGCATGTTCTCCCCGGGCCTGCGTGGGTTTTCTCCGGGTGCTCCGGTTTCCTCCCACATTCCAAAAATATGCGTGGTAGGCTGATTGAACACTCTAAATTGTCCCTAGGTGTGAGTGTGAGTACGAATCGTTGTTCGTCTCTGTGTGCCCTGCGATTGGCTGACAACCGATTCAGGGTGTCCCCCGCCTACTGCCCGGAGACAGCTGGAATAGGCTCCAGCACCCCCCGCGACCCTAGTGAGGATCAAGCGGCTCGGAAGATGAATGAATGAATGAATGAATGAATGAATGAGAACAAAAAGTCAAAACAAACAAATCAAAAGTGATCAAAGAAAAACGCCAAATTCGATCAACAAGCCCAAATCGTCGTGTCCATCCCGTGCTGAGCGAAGATCAGATCTGTCGCCATCTTGCTAAGATATGTAGCCTCATAAAGAGAGATACTACGACTTTATCACACTCACCTGTGCTGGTGTGCCTTATATTCCGTCTGCTTACAAAAAAAAAAAATCAAATAACAAGTAGGACAAGTGAATATTGTGCTCATTCAAGTGTTGAGTATTGTTGAGAGTCATCACCGCCAACAAAGAACAATTTGCAAAGTGTGAGCAGCCACTCGTTTCAAAATGCCACCAAAAACTTGGGCTTGGGGGTTGGGGGGGGGGACAAATTTCCGCACTGGTGGATCCAAACCAGACACACACACACACACACACACACTCGCGCTTGTGTGAGTCCTCCGCAATGTGCCAGTGTAGCAGAGTGTGAAAATATAATGAGGGTGGGACAGTGCGGCGCCGTCTTGGGCAAACCATTTCAACGCGTCTTCCACACATGCGCTTACATACACAAATAATAATAATAATAGGAGAGATACCTCCGAGCACCGCAGGGTGGGCGCACGAGCTGGGATGGTGCGAGGGCAACGGTGAGTTAGTTGTATTGACAGCAAGAAAACAGAAGATGAGAAACTAGCCGGAATACGATTGGGATGTTTTTTTTTCATCACATCCAGCACGGCGGAATACAAATGGCAGTCAAAGAGTTTGTCTTGGATCCGTGCTTCAGAAATCCGACTCATTTCCAGGATAATTTTGGTTCTTGAAGAACCGCTTTGGATAAAACTGGGAGACGTCATGTGTCTTTTCAGGCATGGCTTTTTTTGTGGGTCTACTCATGATAGACATGCGTACCAGATTTCATGTTGCTACATGTGCCTTGACAGAACCCTGAAATGAGCGGTCCAAGTGAAAAGGCCAAGGTGTCTGTACATTTTCAGGCTTTTATTTAGCTATTTTATGCTCATATCCGACATTGCCACCAAATTTCACGTTCCTTCGTAAACAGAATTATAACAATTCGCTAGGCGACACTCGCTTTTGCGGCTAAATTTTGAGGCGAAGTGATCGCTGGGAAAAGGATCCCGAAATGGCTGCTTCCACGGCAAAATGGCAGTTCCATTTTCGGATCTTTTCAGACTCACTTTTTAAGACTTTATTTGCGTCTAGTCATATTCTCAAATGTCATTTTGCTCGGCAAAACAGATTTTGGAGGTGGAATCTTCAGGAACGGATTAGTTGCAGTTTTTAGAATTGCTTTCACAGCAAAATGGCCGACTTGCTTGTACGTTTTTGGTTGCGGCTTTTTGGGATTTTGTCCGGTGTTTGCCTGCGAAATATCATTTTGCCGAGTGAATCTGCCTGTGGGGGGCGCACTTTTTAAACCCTGTGGCGTACTTTTTCAGTCAGTTCCAGCTGTTTTTCTCAAATTTGGAAAGACAAAATCTGAGAAAAGGCTTTTTGTGAAAGAATGCATTTCAAGCGCAACTTTCACTTTGATGCTATTTATTTATTTTTTGCATATGTAATACCTTAAACAAAACACAAAAAAGGGCACCGTGATTGCAAAAAAAACGACACAGATGCACGAACTTTGCATGAACTTTTCATAAATGTTGAACGACATTTAACCTTGATAATTACTGAGAAGCTGCGCGAAGCCCGTTCTGATTTTATTTTGAAAATTTAAAAAAAACGTAATTTTATTTTTTGTCACAAAATGATTGAAGCATCTCGTCTTCTGTGGCGAATCCTAAAACGTCACCTAGCGCGCTAACCGACGCTCACACCCCTGGCGCCATTTAGCATCATCCATCTTGCCTGTGGAGCATCTGAGGTAGCAATCGGAAAAGGACCCCTTGGAAACGCAACAAAATCACCCGAAAATGGCTCCTTCAAACCAAAACCTGTTTGTGTGTGTGTGCGCTCGTGCGCGTTAGTGTCGGTGGGGATTTCATGAAGCATATGTCATCCTCCCGTACAAGGAATGAGAGCATCTGACACACACACACTCATGCACACGTTAGCCTCACTGTGACCCCGGGAGGGAAGCATTAGCGCCGCACGAGCTAACGCAGCGTAGCGCCCGAAAAACCCAATATTTTTTCCAAGCATTGGCATTGAATGACATGCTTAAATATGGGCTTATTTTTTTGGGGTACTGTTCCTTTTGTGGAGCGGCAGATTGGTGTCACCTCAGCAGGTGGCGCTACGCCTGATGTCACAGCTTTGCAAGCTGGCAGCGCGATTGGCCGCCATCAAAGCTGGCATCGAATGCCGTCAGCGGCACCAGAACGGCTCGAGCGACCGCGGCTTTTACGACCGGTAAATACTTGTGAATGGATGCGCTCATCCACTATTTTATGGACGTGCTAATTACAGTCGATAATCAATGATTTGGGGCTTATTTGGACCAAGAATGCATTTCACCTTCTGCTTCAAGGCCAAAATGGCCGACTCGATGTTGATTCTTGGGCATGGCCTTTTTCGTGGGTACGGTTCTGATCAACATCTCATTTTTCACGATGATACTCAAGAAGAGATCCAAAGTTGCTCTCCCGGGCAGAACGCCGTCACCTTGTCTTCTTTTGATAAGAAATAGGGCAGAAAAAGCCGCAGTAATCCTCCCTCGCAACCTTCCTGAATTGTATCGTAAATACTGGCGGAATTGGATAATAAAGTGCGCGGGAATATATTGTGCGGCAGCGCCGTGTGTCATTTTGCCCGCGCGCCGCTGTAAATCCTTTTGGAATTGGCGATGGAAAAAAGCCACGCGTCAGAGTTGGGGGGGGGGGGAGGGGGGCAGCGCGATGCCGACGCTCGTGTCCCCGCGGGAGCAATTTCCCCAGGACTGCGCCGTGACGTGGCAGAGCTAGCAATGCTAGCAGCTAGCAATGACAATGTGACACTTTTTTTACCGAGTGTCTGGTCTGTATGAAACTTTCATGGCTTTTGTCTTTGCTTCCCGCGCTCAACACGACGAGAAAGGTTCGAGGAATCTGACATTTTTGCATATGAAGATCGGCGAAGACGGCGCAATCCCCCATCCAAGCGAATCCTAAAGAGCTAAAATTAGCTAGTATGGTTGGAATGGCAAAGTTAGCTTGTCGCCAAGAGAAAGATGCTAATTGGGGGCTTAGTTTTCATAAACCTTTTTGGTGCAATTTGGATTCTTAATGAGAACTCAAGACAAACAAATTTGTTAGGCGATCAGATGAATTCTTTTGGAAGTTTTTGTTTTGCTCCAACTCCTGAAACGGCCCAATTCAAAATGTCTTTTCATTTAAATACGCTTCAATTAAATGCGCTCCTGATTGTGAGTCCTAGTAGCTTATTAAACCGGATTAATGTTCTTACTGTCAATGAGACGTGGGTTGTTTTTTTTTTTTAATTTCCCGTCATTTCAAGCTCAGTGCTAATGCGCTAACGCTAATGCAACTCTCCTCACTCCCTCTGTGCAGAATCGTTTGGCGTTTCTGAATGTCGTGTTGCTTGGTGAAATATTTATAATAATAATACATTTTATTTATAAGCGCCTTTCAAGACACCCAAGGACACTTTACAATAACAAAAAACACAAAACAATACGGGTTGAGCAGCGGAAGCCAAAACGCGCTAGCGTTCACTCAACCCTCATTTGGTCAAGATCTGACCATGTGGAGTTATTAGACGTTCGTGTTTGATGGCGACTCATCACATGTTGCCACCATAAACTGCCCACACTGAAAGATGTTTTCAAATTTTAATTTTGCAGTAATGCCACAAAATCGCGAGGACACGTTTTTGTTGGGGTTTTTTTGTGGGGGTAAAATGATCATCAAATGGTGATCCTGAACCAAAATGGCTGCCTTGTTGTGTCTTTTTTGGTCTGCTAACAATAATGATTCCTACCAATTCTCATTTTGCTCTATGTCTTGAAATGCGGAATTTTCAAACAAGTCCTGTTTTCGTTGTTCCAATTTCGGGCTTTATGGCCGGTCGTCAAATTCACAACCGTGCTTAATGTTCAAAATGATCCTCGAATTGGCCTTCTTTCACTGAGCTTCTTTTCTTCTTCTTTCAGTAAGCGGCAGTCACTCCGGATCATCTGGTCCTGGTCAGGCGGCACCGGACTTGGCCCAGCCTCATTTCTCTGCCTCACTGCCCACCTTCCTGCCGGCGCAGTGCCAGCTTAGCGGCGTCGACTCGGCCTTTTTCCTGCGCGACGCCAACCAGGACGTGATGCGAAACGGGAGCTTGGCATCACGCGCCGAGCCCTTCTTACTCCACCGGCTGGAAGCCGGGGTGGCCGCACCGCACGCCCTACCCGCCGTGGCGTGCGGCTACGGCAACCTGACCGCTGAGCGGCAGATCCCCGTGGAGCTGCTGCAGGGGCCGCCGCCCAGTCTGCAGCCCACCGCCAGTCACGTCACCCTCAACTGGAAGGTGAAGGGCCACGTGGTCGTGCCCAAAGTGGGATCCACGCAGCCCTGGATTCAGGTATTGCTTTTCGGAAGCGGACATTTTGAGGGTCTTTCAGTCGTCAAATATTCAACCCCTGAAGCCCTTTTGGCCTCGCAAAAGGACATTTGGTTGATTTGTCATTTCCGAGTAGGGCCACTAAAAGTCTTCCGAAGCTATGCCGGGGAACGATAAAGGAAGTCAGCCATTTTGCTCTAAATCGAGCACTTTTGGGTCATTTCCAAAGTACGACAAAGATGAAGCCCTCCTCGAAACTGGAAAATTCTGTCCCAAAATGTGATTTTGTTTAGCAACATGAAATTAGGTTGACATACAAAAAATCTCAAGAGTCCTTAGCTGAAAAAAAAAAACGCAGCATTGTCATTTGATGCCGTCATTTTAGGGTCAACTTTGAGATACCGTTCCAGTCTTGGTGGACGTTGATTTGTTCCCCCCCCTCCCCCCCTCATTCCATCATTTCATTTGGCTTTCAGGTTCTCTTTTACTTGGTGGGCCGCCGTTGGGACGAGCCTGACCCGCCTCCTCCGGGCCTCCTCCCGTGCGTCCGAGCCTTGGCGGTGCGAGACCCCAGCGAGGCGGCCCCCTCTGCCGGCTGCCGACTGATGGGGCCGTCGGGCATCTGCGTGGTCCGCTTGGAAATCCCCCCCGCCTGGTTTGTACCCTTACAGGCCAAAAGACGGCCGGCGGAGGGGGCGTTGCCCTCCCTGGATGTGTACTACTCCATCATACCAATAGAGGGAGCTGGAGTGGAATGCCCTTCCTTTGTCAATGAACCGTGGAAGAGTCCCAATGCGAACGCCGGACCTCTGGGAGGACTGGGCCTGAACCCGTGGAGCCCCCTGGTGGAAGGAGGCCTTGAGGACATGCAGAAAGCCGGTTCGGTGGCCATGAGCGTGGGGACGGTGGCACCCAAAGGGGAGACGCTGACTCTGGACCACAACGTGAACGTCCTGGTGCCCCCCAGTCCGGTCCGCCTGGGGAAGACGGTGACGTTCGCCGTCTACATGAAGACAGAGTCGCATGTTGAGCAGTTCACCCTGAGGTAGGATTGCAAAGGCTTCCGTTCTTTGTTGATTGAACTTCTTTCATCAGAAACATGACATTTGGTGGATGTGTCTTGCATGAGCAGACCCACAAAAAAAAAAAAAAATTCAAGAAGTCAGGCCAGAAAAAAAACAAGTTGGCCATTTTGTTTAGGGGTAGCCATGCTGTCTTTCATAAGTAGACCCACCAAAAAAAGTCACAAGAAGTCAGACCTCGAAAAAATAAAATAAAATACAGGAAGTCGACCATTTTGTTTTGCCGTGCCCATGCTCTGGGTCCTTCGACTTGTTGACTGATTTATCTGCGCGAAACATGACATTTGGTGGACGTGTCTTTCATGAGCAGACCCACAAAAAAAATTTTTTTTCAAGAAGTCAGGCCAGAAAAAAACAAGTAAGTTGGCCATTTTGTTTAGGGATAGCCATGCTGTCTTTCATAAGTAGACCCACCAAAAAAACTCACAAAAAGTCAGACCTCGAAAAAAAACCAAATTACATGAAGTCAACCATTTTGTTTTGCCGTGCCCATGCTCTGGGCCCTTCGACTTGTTGACTGATTTATCTGCGCGAAACATGACATTTGGTGGACGTGTCTTTCATGAGCAGACCCACAAAAATTTTTTTTTCAAGAAGTCAGGCCAGAAAAAAAACAAGTAAGTTGGCTATTTTGTTTAGGGGTAGCCATGCTGTCTTTCATAAGTAGACCCACCAAAAAAAGTCACAAGAAGTCAGACCTCGAAAAAAAAAAAACAAATTACAGGAAGTCGACCATTTAGTTTTGCCGTGCCCATGCTCTGGGTCCTTTGACTTGTTGACTGATTTATCTGCGCGAAACATGACATTTGGTGGATGTGTCTTTCATGAGCAGACCCACAAAATTTTTTTTTACAAGCAATCAGGCCAGAAAAAAAACAAGTAAGTTGGCCATTTTTTTTAGGGGTAGCCATGCTGTCTTTCATAAGTAGACCCACCAAAAAAAGTCACAAAAAGTCAGACCTCGAAAAAAAACCAAATTACAGGAAGTCGACGTTTTGTTTTGCCGTGCCCATGCTCTGGGTCCTTCGACTTGTTGACTGATTTATCTGCGCGAAACATGACATTTGGTGGACGTGTCTTTCATGAGCAGACCCACAAAAAAATTTTTTTTTCAAGAAGTCAGGCCAGAAAAAAACAAGTAAGTTGGCCATTTTGTTTAGGGATAGCCATGCTGTCTTTCATAAGTAGACCCACCAAAAAAACTCACAAAAAGTCAGACCTCGAAAAAAAACCAAATTACAGGAAGTCGACCATTTTTTTTTTGCCTTGCCCATGCTCTGGGTCCTTCGACTTGTTGACTGATTTATCTGCGCGAAACATGACATTTGGTGGACGTGTCTTTCATGAGCAGACCCACCAAAAAAACTCACAAAAAGTCAGACCTCGAAAAAAAACCAAATTACAGGAAGTCGACCATTTTTTTTTTTGCCTTGCCCATGCTCTGGGTCCTTCGACTTGTTGACTGATTTATCTGCGCAACATCAAATGTGTTCAATGGCAGACCCACAAAAAGTCTCTAAAAGTCATGCCTTGTAAAAATAGTCTCCCGTTTTGGTTTGACGGGCCTTTTTCATTGAGGTCATTTCGTTTCCTCCAAAGGTGAGAATTCAGTTCAATCTGAGGAAGGATTGCAAATCCTCCATCTTTTTTTATTTCCTCTCCCATTGTTTTGATTTCTTTCCTTGACTCCCCCCCCACCCCCATCCACCTTTTTTCTATCATCGCTCAATGCCACCGCCGCCGCCTCCTGAGCTTGATGGCTGTCACCTTTGTGTACTCAGCCTCTTTTCAGGAGCTCATGAATATGCATGCCGGGAGACTGGGAAAACAGAAAATGAGAGCGAGGCGAGGGAGACACTGACGGAGGAACATTTACGATGCGAACGGCTCGTACGGGACAATGCAAACATTTGAACGGCCATCTCAGGCCATGGCGGCGTGGCGCGCTTGGCGTCGGTTTGCCGACCGATGCACGGGCGGCATTTGGAGCGCCACTCCACACGGCGACCCAAAGCCACGGCGTAGGCAACAAAAGCACTGTGAACAACAATGGCGCGAGCAAGAAGTGGGGACCGTTCAAAGAAGCTCCTTCAGGGACCACTTCTGTTGAAAATGTCAAAACATGTGTACAGAACTGCTCAGGGGATGTGAGGCTAGTGTGTGCAGCAGAAATGTGAATGATAAAATAAAAATCTGAGAGACACACACATAGGAGGAAATGAATACAGCAAAGACTAGAAATAAAGAAAATGTTGAAAATGAACATATATGAAAATAAAGCTGCGGGAAATTGAAAAGTTTAATTTCAAATGGATGCAAACATAAATACAGAAACTACTGAAAATATAAGCACTGAAATGAATAAGTACTGCAAATATTGCAGATTTTTTTTTGTCGAATAAAAAAAAATCTTTTATGACACACGTGTGTGTGTGTATTTAAGATATCTATATATATACTGTATGTATAAACTTGCAAAATAAATCCTGAAGTGATATAAATGTCATCATCAACTTGTATGATGAAGTGACATCGCCAACTAGTGGCCTGGCCTGCGCATAGCACCCCAACCCCCTCACGCCCCAGCCCCTCTGATTTTGACCTTTGAAAAAGGTTGCCGCAGTTTTGTCGGGGAAAAAAAAATTAAAAATGGCGCCTTGGTGAAATGGCTTGTCAGGTAAGCTTTTGAGGGCTTGTCTACGCGCTTCCCGTCCGTCATTATCCCGAGAAAATAATCCACTCGGGGCGGCGCGTCATATCGGCTGCTCTCGGCGTGACAAATGGCGCGCGTGCAAACAAACAACCAAAGAGATATTTCCATAACAATCAACCCTGATGCAGGAGGGCTTGGGAGGTCAGCGTCGTTATCCAAGTGGAATCGCTTCCTTTTTAGGACGATTTTTTTTTCCTTAGGAGGGCAAGTTGCTGTAGCAACAGAAAATACAGTTTAAAAAAAAACAGAAAAAAATGCTTCCAAATTTTAAACAGACAAGTAAAGCATCAATCGTACAGAAAACAAAAAATTCTTGAAAAATTGCAGGAGGGAAACATACAGAAAATATACATTAGTTTGTTTGTTTTTCAATTCCAGACAAAAACAAATCAATCAAATAAATCCAGAAAATAGAGACATCGACTCCACACAAAAAAAAAATCATTGCAGACAACACGGATAAAAAAATAAAAAATAAATAACGAAAGTACCGATGACACTGAAAAATGTAGCGAGACGAAGAAACGACTTCAAAAGTACGAAAACGAGAAAACCAAAGAAGACAAATGCAAGCAAACATCAAAGGCATGTCTTCTCCACTCCTCAATCTCCACTTTGCTGCAGTTTGCCCGAGTTTTCATCCGCACAGTAGAGACTCAACGCTAACACTTAGCTTAGCTTAGCTATCGCTGTGCCTTAGCGCCGAGCGCTATGCCAACCTTCTCCTCTGCCCTCAGTCTCCTCTTGGATCAAAGCGAGTCTCGTCACCGCGGCGTAATTGCCAGCCGGCTGGGCGAGCGCGTCGCTTTCCCGCTGGTGCCTTCCACGCGCCGTCTTTCTTCGCAGTAGTCCGCTTCCCGCTTCGGCTTCACAAGTGGATAATCGGACATGCTAGAAACGCAGTCGGACATGTAATAGGGCTTAAGTGGAGCCCACCTTTTGTGTGTGTGTGTGCGTGCGGGTGTGCGTGTGTGTGTCTTAATCAGGCTTAAGTGTGCTCCATCACAGCGATGTGGATGTGATTATGCTAAACTGCCGCGGAGATGGAAGAGCACGCCGGAGCCGGCGTGGACGATGGCCAGGGAGCGCCATGAAACCCATAAATAAATCTTTTTTTTTATGACACACGTGCTGCTGTCCATAAAATGTTATCATGCTGTTGAAATGTGAAAATCCATCACTTTGATGTCGGTTTGATATCATCAAATACGATAAAAAAATGTTTGTTTCCTTTTGGGCAGCAGCGCCAAAACAAATTCGCAGCACACTGGAGAGTTCCGGGGTGCGATTTGCGGGCTTTTCAACTAAAATTGGACAATTTTCGTCAATGAAATCAAATGAAAATGCTTAAAAAAAAGTAACTGAACAACTGAACATTTTACGTTGATAAAAAACAACTACATCCACTTTGTTTTCATCTAAGTATCGTATCTGATGATTTAAATGAGTCTGCTAGCTTAATGCTAACACAAGTGGAATCCTCCATCCTCTCTTTTTCATGTAGTTTCATATTTAAAAATAGAAATATTCGCCTCTTTATTCTCTTTCACTGTAATCAACGTAATCCCGCGCGTCCCCGTCATGCTAGCCGTCATCGAGGGAATATTTATGATGCTCTTATTTGCCTCACGTAGGACCGTAAAAAAAAAAAAAGAAAAAAGAGTGGGCGGCAGGCAAAGACGCAGCGTTCCTGCCGTCAGGTCAGATATTAGTGATTGTAATTAGGACGTCCACGAGTGCATTGACTTGTTGTTGTTGACGATAATTATATTTGATCGTGGCCTTTGGAAACACAAGTTTACTTGGATTGATAGCGGGGTGGGCTAACCGTCAATCTTTTAATTGGTGTGGTATGAGAAATATGACCCCGCCCCCCTTCCAAAAATAAAGAATATAAAATAGTTACTTTGCAGCCATAGCAACGTGTCCATTGAAAATAGTCTTTCTCAATGAATTATTCTTAAAACAACAAACACAAAATCATGAAAGCCACCATAGAAAGTCATGAATTTTATTTATTAAAAATTTTGATGAGGCATGTGTACTTTGTTAGACTTGCTCCGACTGTGTGGCGTTTTTTATTTTATTTTATGGCGAGTCAACAAACCTCGCCGCGAGCAAAAAAAAAACAAAAAAACAAACAGCTAGCTAGCTCTGGAAATAACGCTAAAAGGGACAATTCAAACCCAAATGACAGACTAATTGTGTCTTTGCAAGCATGGCTTCTTGAGACTTTTTTAAAGGGTTTATTCATGATAGACATGTCTCCCAAATGTCATATTTCTACTTGAAGTGGGCTTTGGTGCAACTCCCATTCCTGCCAATGAGGTCGTCACACAAAGAAACCCTGACAATGAATCCAAAATGGCTGCCTCAAACCAAAATGGAAGACTTCCTGTGAGAGAATTTTTACTCATGAGAGACACCAAAATTAATCTTTCGACATGAAACGCACTTTGGGGGCTGCTTTAAAAAAAAAAAAAAAACTCTCAAGGAGAAATTTGTTTTTATCTTAAGTCTAAAAATCATCGCTTTGAACCAAAATGGCCGCCATCATGTGCCTTTTTGGTTTGAGATTCCTCAGACTTTTTGGGTGGTGTAGTTATGATGGACAGGTCTCCTAAAGTTCATGTTTCTACACATAACGGGCTCCGGGGGCCTTTTTAAAAACTCTCAGGAGAAGTTTTGGGCAAAAAGCAAATGCTCTCTCTCCACACTGTGACGAAACGTTGGTCTGGTATACATATTTGAAATGTTCATGGAAAATAAATTCCCGTGTTTAACCGCGCACGTTCTGAACATATCCCGTCGTGTACGAAGGCTGGAGTGGAAGCCTTTTAGGGGGGGGGGGGGCGGGGGGGGCTCCCCGATGTGCCGAGTGAGCGGCGGGATGCACAAAGAGAGAAAACGATTTGGCGAATTGCGTTTTACTTTTTTTCCCCTCTCTGCCGTGAATTAAAGCGGAAAGAAGGCCATTGTGAGGAAATGGAACGGAAAGAAAAGAGTCGAGTGGAAAAAAAAAAACACGTGGAAGCCTGTGAGCAGATAAAGGCGCTACTTATAGAAACATGGCTGATGGAGATGAGCAAAAGCCTCAAGCACTTTTCTTTTCTTTTTTTGTTTTTTTTTTTTGTATATCCTGGAGGGGCCGCGTTCGACACGGGCTCCATTCGGCCGTCAATGCGCTAAATGGAACGTGTTCTTTATTCAATAAGCGTCATCGCGAGCACATTTAACGTCTACGCGCGTTTCCCCAAAATATTTAGCCAGTGCCAACGTTTTTGTGATTTTTTTTTTTTTTGCGCCAAAATGTGCCGGTGATATTTTCAACTGAAAATTTGGTGGATTTGCTCATTCTCACTCTGAAAATACCAAATTCAAGAAATAAATTCTCAAATTTCACCCAAAATTTTGGCCAATGTTGATGGTAATTCTGAGTGACTTGCGAGTCAGATTTAGCATATTTTTAAAACATTTTTTAGTACTTTTTTTTCTCTCTCAAACATTCAGCAAAATGCGGCAGTGATTTGTGCTGCTTTTGTGAAAATTTTGACGCATTTCGTGTATGATTTTTATAAATATTGGAGACGATTCTTCCTGTTCTTTTTCCAATGTTTTGTGCAACTTCTGTTATGGAAAAACGTTCGCCTAAAATGGTAGCTGGAAGTTTTGGTTGTCTATATGTTTTTTTTCACCAAATATTTTGGCCAAAATGTCATTTAAATGTTGTAGTGCAGGCGTTGCAAAATTTTGTGGCTTTTTTTCCCCTGAAAATTGTTGCTGTAATGAATAGTTTGAAGCCGTCGGACATCAGTGATAGCATTTGTATTCTTTGATTGCCTGACCGAATGGGAATCGAGAAAATAATTGAATTCGGAAAGTGGATCGTTGATCACGAGTCATGGATTCAGAGTCACTTCTCATTCCTGCCAGGCTTGGTGAAGCAGCATGTGGCTCAGCGTCAAAGGGGCTTCAAAAATTCCACTCAACCTGTTCAGGACTTACTGTACCGTCTTGCTGAGGTTATTTCAGTTTGCGACTTGCTGGCAGCCACAGCAAAGAAAGAAAGGAGTAAAAAAAAAAAAAAAAAAAGCACATTTGGAGATGGTGGCACGGCTTTAAACAAACTTCCATTTCAGACGCTTTGGGGCCTTTGTGCCGCTTTCAAGAGGACTTTAATCGGCGGGGGAATTAAAGGCGAGCCGAGGTCCAAACAGCTTGCATCACGCTGCTAAGCTTGCTCACTCCCTTTCTTTTTTTTTTTTTTTTTTTTTTTTTCCCGTTGTGACTTTTTTTGAACCAAAAAGCAAAAGGGCAAAAAGGAGGCGCCCATCTGACGTTAACGGGAGCCGGTCAGCAGTCAATTGCAGCGTGCACATGAAAGGGGGACCGCGTGCTGGTGGAGCGAATTGGGCCGCAAGAAGGCGACAAAGACGACGAGCGGCTTTTGTTGCGACTTGCAAATTGTATTTGTGAGTACTATTTGAGCGTTTTAAAAACATTGTCGATATTTTGGAAATACATATGTTTCAAAAGTAGATATTTGAAAAAAAAAAAATTTGCGGATTTTGCACATTCCACAAGTACTTTTGCTAATTTTAAAACTATTCAAAGTCGGCAAATTATTGGAACATATTTGTAAATATATCAGAGTATTTTTGAGATACTTAAGTAATTAAATGAAAGACAAAAAATAAATATTTGTAAAATAGTTCTTTGGAAACCTAATTTAAAAAAATGATGCAATCTAATTTTTTAAAATAATTGTCATTTTATGTATCCCTGTTTTTTTTTAAATAAACATATTTTCAAAAATGGAAAATATTTATCAAACCCTCGTTAATCATTTTTATTTAAAATTATTTTGGGAATAAAATTATTTGATTTAAAAAAATTAGAAAATTATATAACACAAGTTCATTTAAAGTTGCTGCATTGAATTGAAAATATTAAACTGATTTTTTTTTACATTTTTGGAAATGTTTTAAACACATTTATAAAGTTTTTTTAAAAACTATTTTATACACCGAAACAAAAAAGATTTTTGAACATCTCAGAACCATTTCTTCTCAATAGCCTGAAGAATGACTTTTTTGCAAAACATTTGCAAAGTTCTGTATGGTGGGGCCGGGATCTAATCCCCAAAGTATGTTTCCTAGCTTCTAGGGTAACTTCGAGGTAAGGGCGGAACAAAAGAGACACATGCGAGGAGTAAAACGTGGCACGGCTTCAAGCAGCCGCAGAGTTGCCCCCCACCCCTCCCCAAAAGGACGAGAGCACAGAGGCACGCCTGTGCTGAAATGGAGCGCTCTTCTGTAGTGCAACAAGCAGCCAGGCGCGTACACAATCAAAAGCGGACACACATTTGCATTTCAAGCGCACCCCAAGCAAGCACAAGCGCTCTGGAAAATCCGGAGGTTGACACGCACAACGCAATGCGCGCAACAACGCAATGCGCGCAACGACGTTAAACGCGCGACGACGCTACGTGTGCGAAACTGTGGTGTTGTGCCCATTCCGCAATTTTTAAATTAAAAATATATTGATTTTAAACTTTACTTTATTTTTTTTAATGAGAATCATAAAACAATTTTTTAAAATAAAAATTGCAGCGATTAAAAAAAAATGAAACACTTTCACTAATATTTTGACATTTTTCTCCTCAATCTAAACATGTCAAATATAGTATCATAAAGCCATTTTAAACCGTTTAAAATTTAATTTGACAATATTAAAAAAGTGAACTCATTAAAAAAAATTACATTGTTATTACAACAATCATGTCCAAATATTTTATTAATAACCAAAATTAGTGACAAGAAATTGACAATTGGTGGCTCATGCCGCCATTTTGCTGCATCTTTCAACTTTCACTCTGTTCACATTTGGAACTTCTTCATGCGCATGCGTCTTTGCATTGTCGTCGAGCGAGTTCCTTGACGAGAAGTCGCTCGCCACTCGCTACGCGCCAAATTCGATGTCGTCTCTGTGGATCAGACTCGAACCTTAGTGAGTGACATTAATTAGTGCGTTGAAGACGAGGCTGCAAGTGCCTGGAGGGTGCGAAGTGTGTGTGAGAACGTGTGATGAGTGTGTGTGATGAGAGCGTGTCGAGGGGTGTTGATTGTCATTGTTTTGTTGTTCTTTCTCACTAATCCTGTGGCAATTTTTCCTCGACTTGCCTTTCTAGTTTATATTCAACCACCGTCTATGGCAGGGGTTACGTTTCACCCCCCCCGCCCCCCACCCCATAAGCGGAATCCACTAAATACAAATTCCCTATTTACAGACTCCGTATGCATTTACAGTCTTTGAAAAGAATTTAAAGGCGTGTCATTGAGGGATAAGGATATCTTATCTTATCTTATCTTATTGTACCGAACCCTTATCGAGTTTACAGTAAACAAATCCCATTTTTTAAAATCAAAACTCAAGTTATCATCTGGCATTCTACATTAATAATCAAGCCTAAAGGTGTACACTGTAAAATTAACCCACAACTGTTGCTTTCTGTAGGTGTAAAAAGCAGGATTCAAGAGGACTTGGGATTCAATGATCCCCCCAGAGGAAAAACGAGGCTTCTTGTTTTCACTCTTCTTCTTTCAAATGGACCACTTCAAGCACAATTGTGTGCTGCCATCTTGTGGCCGACAGTGAAGTTACATGCAAAGTGGACGGATGGCAGAACAAAATAGCTATAAATTAGTGTCTCGCATGCCAGAATGAGTAGAGCTTGCACAAGTTTCCAGAATTCCTGGTGAAATTAAAAAAAAACTGACACATGAAACAAATTTTGATGTTGTTTTTAAACACCAACATTTCGAAAAAATAATTTTCTAACATCAAGCCTCAGGATTTGACCCAGCGAATTAAGAAAACCTTTATTAGTCTCGCAATGGAGAAATTCCAGATTAGGCGGACATTTTGAACTAACTGAAGAGATTAAGTCACCAATTCAAATAATTCTTTTTTTTTTTGTGGGAAAAAAACTAGTCCAAGTCCAACAAAACGCCTAATCTGAATTTTCAAGAAAATTAGACCTAAAACGTCAAGATGAGTCACTCAGGAACCCTGAGGTACACCAGTGAACTCTCACTGTACAGTGTGTACACTTTTCAAGAGATGGAAAACCTGCAAACCTTAGAAGCAGCCCTATTGGAGTACCCGGTAATGACCCCTGAGGGACGCCGTTGGCTTGCACAAATTTTCCCTAGATTGAAAGCTGTCACTTGTACTTTTTTTCTCAGCTGTGCTCATGTTTCTATTTATTCTCATTATGCGCTGTATTGCCTTTGCCAACAGGGATGTAAAACCGTTGATCTGGAACCGGAAGCTTATTTGAAACAGCCGCTGGTCTCGCCTCCGTTACCAAACAAGTGACCGACCACCTTGATTCTTGCTGGCTGGTTCGTTGAAGCTAATTAGCCGCACTAATGTATCCATTAGGCTCGGCGAGGAGAGGACATTAGCTCGGCTGTTATGACTGACTAATGGGCCGAGATGGGAAGAAAAAAAAAATTTGCTGTTACGCTTTATTTGGGTTTCATCTTCCTGCTTACATTTTCGGACCTTTTATCTCATGTCACCCGCCAGACGTCAACAATGGAAATCAACAGAACAGCTAATCGTAATATTCCACAGTGCATGGTAACTGTGTTCGCCAAAGCTAGGCTAATTCGCTAAGAGCTTCAATCCAATATGCAACCTGATAATCACCGAGGTGCTTCCTTCGCTTTGACGACCGCGCAAAATGTAGCATCTGCATGCGTCGGAATCGGAACACTTCGTGGGCGTATCTAACGAAGCGCGTAAAATGGCGGCGTGCTAACATCAAGGCGACATGAAAGAATGTGACGGTCGTGGGATGATAACAACTCCGCCTTTTGAGGTTCCGACGCTTACGGCTTTTGTTTTGGTGAACACGGGCGTGAAACCCTGGCGCCTACCTCTGCCGTGCTAATCTTAGATTCGCGCGTCGAGTCCTTTGACGCCGTCTTTGTCGTCCTTTCTGTTGAAAGAAGATGGCTGCTGGCTATTGTCCGTGTCTATATGCGCCACTAAGCTCATTTATCCCCGTCTTTATTTGGCTTCTCGCATTCTTTGCTTCCCTCAACCCCCCCCACAGCCCCACACACGCGCCCCCTCCAATTAGCCTGATTAGTGTTTATTAGGGATGCGGTTAATTCATTAACGTAAGTACTGTACTGTCGTCATTTTGTGATTAGTAGGAAGGAGTCATCTCCGCGGAACATGATCCCGATACTTTACACACCCGCACAAAATGGAACACACACTCGCACTGATGCATGTTAGCAAATCACACACACACACACACGCACACACACACAACACACACACCCTAAGGCACACGCTACATTATTTGTAGGCATCGTTTTCGACTATCTGTACAGCTTATGTCTGTGGTTAGCATTAGCGTAGCATGGATAAGCGCAACCATGCGGCTCGGCAACTTTTTTGTCACTCTAAACGGGACGAAATTATCCGTTTTTTCTTCTTTTTGTGTCCCGGTTTTTGCTCTGCTTCCTCGCGGCCACGCCCTAGCAGGTTGTGCGGCCACGTTGTCGTCGCGGCTGATCAGCGTCCGCTAAATATTCACTCGCGGTCCCTGAGACGACAAAACGGAGGTTTGATCTGGCTGTACAGCTGTGTGTGTGTTGTAGTGTGTGTGTGTGTGCCATTAGTCAGAGATTAGAGCTGAAGAAGAAGAAGAAGAAGAAGAAGAAGGTGATAATGAGTCCTCCAGTGGAGAGCGATAAGAGGCAAGCCACTTTAATGAGCTGTCTGGCATGGCGGGACGCCACCCGACACGACTGGACGAATCTACCAGTTTGTGCGGGCCGCAAACTGGAAGAGATTTTTATTTTTATTTTTTGTTTCCTGCCTCAAAAGCACATGTAGTTGTTGTTAGTTGATCTTGCAGATGCAGTTTTAGACTCCAGAGTCTCCACTTGGCTGCAGTGCGTCGCTTCCTTCCTCGTGTGGGCCAAACTCACGAGAACGCTCCGCTATTCATGTGTCTTGTTCTGATAGCTAAGGCGTCATATCAGTAGTATTGTGATCCACAGTCTCCATTTTGCTGCATTGTTCTGGTGTATGGTTGCCCTTTGTCTTCTCTGTTAGTCTCAGTGCACTCTTGTTCCTTGTTGTTTTTCAGCCCGGTTAACTGTCATCTGCACGTTTATACACCGCAGTCTCCACTTTCTCAGCGGTCCTCCTTTTTCTTCTTGCCCTCAGTCTCCTCTTTGGTAAAACTCAAGAGACCCTCGTTCTCTTTGACGTGTTCTTACGTTAGCTTACCATGTTATTAGCAGCGTTTGAATTGCGCCACGGTCCCCAATTTGCCACGGTTTTCTGCTGCCTTGCTGCTCTTCTGGTTTTTGGTCCAATTCAGAAGGCCCGCATTCTCCTCCGTTGTTTGTTTTGTTACCAGTCTTCACCTTGCTGTGTTGTCTCCTCTCAGGAGACCCTGGTTCCCGCCTCCATTGTTCTTTTGCTGGCCTGTCTTCTTCTTGTGTTGGTCTGTACTATTACCTGCAGTGTTGTTAGACAGAATCTCCTCGTTGCTGCCCTTAGTCTCCTCTTGGAGTGTGTCATGCTCCTCCATTCTTTTGTTTTGTTTTTGAGGGGTGTGGGGGGCTCATGCTTTGTTTCAACACATGCTAATATTGGTTCACTTGCCAGGTGCGGTGTTACACTCCACAGTCTCCACCTCGCTGCAGTGTTCCTGTCTACCCTTAAGCTCCTCTCAGATAAAACTCTTCGTCCTCCTCCATTGTTGCTGTTTTAAGGACATCTCATTGCTAAAATTAGCACAGGTTTTTTGCCATCTGTCTTCCTGGTCCAAAGGGAAGGCCCGATACCACCTGCGTGTGAAAGGGTGATGTCTGGGCACGTCCAGAAAATCCCGTCAGAAAAGTCATCGCTTTGTCAGCCTGTCAGACTGAGCGACGACAGGATCGGGAAGCGTCTGTGCGGCGGTTACGTAAGAGCAGCGCAGCGGGAGGAAGCGAGAGTTACGGGGGATGAAGAAGAGGAAGAAAAAATAGACGAGAGGGACTCGGAGATGAGAGCAGCGAGTAGGTGTCTGTTGAAAGGAATCCGGAGGAGCGGCGAGAGGACGCCAAGTGCACCTTCCAGGAGGAGACGGTCCCCCCCCCCCAACTCTGGAGACGGAACACTTTGCCTCAAGTGTGCATCTGTTCCTTCGATATCTTGAATTGAAGATGGAACAGGATCTGAAAAGCGCCAACCGGGCCTAAATGTCAACCCGACCTGGTCGTCATAGCGGTCCCAAAAATTCCTTGAAAAATCCGAACAACTATACTTTTTTGTTCGGGTTGGAATTAGGGCTCATAATTCGGTTTTTAACCAATCCACTTGGAAAAACGATGACTCGATTCAGACCACCATTGGAGCAGTTAGCATTTAGCTCCCCGAGCATGTACACGACATGCGGCTAACAGACCGCGAAGGTCCACTGTGCGCTAATATACTCATCTGCGTTTCGAGTAATAGAGTGAGGGGAAAACGTTAGCATGGCAACAAGACGTGCGTTATCACGGCGCGGCACCTGGACGGCAGGCGGACGGACGGACGGACGGCGGGAGGAGGAACCGGCCCGTCCGTCAAACGCAATCGCCGGCGTGCAGAGTGAAAAGCGGCGAGTCAATTTGTTTAGCCGCCGCTGGTGCATCTGGGAAAGGTCGCCGCTGCCGCCGCCGGGCTGTCATATTCTCTTCCGTCGCCGTTCGTCTCGCTGTCACTTGCCACCCTCGTCACGCCCTCACTCGAGAAGGCTTCTTTTGGCTTTGCACGTTTTCAAAAAAGTGCTTCGTGGCCCGCAGGGTGGGCACAGCTGTTTTCAGATGTTTGTCACTACCATGCGAGCTAATGTTGTTGCCCACAGTCTCCTCTTGGCTAAAACTCAGCAGAGCTTCATTCTCCGATTGCGTGCATCTGTCTGTCTCACAGTGCTAACTTTATGATTGTTTTTAGCACTTGGCTGAAAAGCTCTGTTGTCTTGCCACCCTTATTCTCCTCTGGGATAACCCCTGCCTCCTCCTGAATATTGTCTGCATGTCTCGCTTTGATAAGATAAGATAAGATAAGATAAGATAGCCTTTATTTGTCCCACACTGGGGACATTTACACGTTGTCATTAGCCGCAGTAATACACGGTGTAGTCACAGCATTCCTGCAGTGTTTCATTGTCTTACTGCCCTCAGTCTCCTCATGGATAAGCGCTATCTTGTCAGCTGTTGTTTTTTTTGTAAGTGCATCGCTTTAGCCTCCACTTTTAGCTTCAGTATTATACTTCCAAGTCTCGGTTCTGCTAAATTGCTCCATGTCCTTACTGCCCTCAATCTCTTCTTGGATATATCCGAGGCAAAACTCATACTCGAGCGGTGTTTTTTTTTTCTCTTCTTTTTTTTTTCGTCTTATGCCAATGCATGATAAAGTTTGCTTTCGCTGTTAGGTGCACGCCAATAGCGTTTAACTCTTTTTATGCCCTTAGTCTCTGCTTGGATTAAAAAATAAAAATCACGACTAACCCTCTGTCTCTCCAAATATAGATTTTTATTTTTAATTAGTTTGTTTAGTTGAGCATTTACAATATCTCATGCCGATGCAGGCACTCTCCTCTTCACCGAATCTTGACCTATTGCTCTTATTCTCCTATTGGATAAATATCTTCAGACCCTGGTTGTTCTCCATTGTCGTTCTTGTTAGCATTTTGCTTTGCGACCGGGGCCTTGTCTGCGATGTGCTCTCGGCAGTTTCTGAGGTCTTATTTTTCTCGTCAGCGTCCCACCGGATCGCTCGCATCTCACCCAAGTGCCTTTGGCGTGTCTACTCGACTGCTCTGATGTGTTGTGAGGTTTTGGCTGGCGTTACTTTCAGTCGCCGGGATGCTTTTTTCTTTGCATGGAAAACGGAGGATGTGTTATTTGAGTTCTGTACGTCTTCCAGCCTTTTGAAGTACGCCACTTACGCACGTGTCGTCCCCCTGTTAAGGGCACGCTCGTCGCTAGCTGCCAGGCGACGTGTGCGAGCGCATAAGCAAATTTCAAGTGTCGTTGAAGAACAGCCACCGAATGAGAGAATTTGCGCCTTTTTTGATTTTTTTTTTTTTTACTTTAAATGACGGAAATGGAACCTCGATGCACTGCATCGTTTCCCGCAGGCGGCGACTGTTTTAACCTTTGAGCTGCGCTTTGGATTAGCGGTGCCGCATTAGCATACAGAGCAACTCACAAAGACTCGAGGTTTTACTCCCCCCCCCCCCCCCGTTTTTTTTTCTTCTTTGTATTAGTGAGAGCTATTGGTAGGATATGATAATGAAGTACAACTAGAGCAGTAAACTTTTCTTTAAATGAACACGTCATGTTCTTCGGCACTACCGAAACAACAACAACAACAACAACAACAACAACAACAACAAAAAACTGGAAATGTCAAGTCAAGTCAAGAGTATTTCTCGAGCACTTTCAAACAGCCATCGCTGCATACAAAGTGCTGTACATGGAGCAATTTAACATGCACAATAAACAGTAAGACAAATCGGTAATAAAGGCGGTAGAAAGCACCAAACAGTAAAATCAAGAACAAATCTAAGTCATGTGACCATTTTTTGCATCTCCATGGACGTTTTTTTGGATAGTTTAGCCTGTAAACGGACAAAAGAACCCAACAAAAGGCCGCTTCAAAGCAAGATGGTAGAATTCCGTTGTCTTTTTGGGGTTTTGGAGACATTTTGGTGGGTTTTCTCATGATAGACATGCCCACCAAATTCCATGTTGTGAAGTGGAATTGGCTTTGCGCTTTGACTAAAAAAACAAAACAAATCAGTGAGAGGAGTTTGATTTTCAATTACCGGTGGAAATAAAGACGACTCTTCAAATCAAAATGGCAGACTTCCTGGGTGTATTTTTTTGGGGGGGGCGGGGTGACATGGCTTTTTGAGTTTAGTCATGATGGATGAGCCCAGCAAATATCACATTGCTAAGCAAAAGTGGGTTTTGAGGGCTGGAATTTCAAAATCTCCTGAGGAATTTGTCTTTTTTTTTAGATTCCTTGAAATGACGCAAATGCCCCAAAAATGGCCGCTTCACAACCAAAATGACAGACTCCATTTTTTTTGTTTTTTGTTTTAATGACTACGTTCTTATTAGATGCCAATTCTTCCCGATTCACATCCCGTTTGATGTCAAAAATATTATACTAATCATATAAATTCTGGGGATCCACCAGAAAAACGCATTAGACATGAGAGAACTTCAAAAAAAGATCAAACATATACGAACTATATACGGATAAAACATGCCGTGTTTTATACTGTACATAAAACGCTCCTGCGATATTCAAAACGTGCGAATATATCATTTACTTTTCGACATCAAAGGCCCTTTTAAAGTCTGCGACACAGCCTCTTATTCTTTTTATGGCGAATATTAAAGGAGCCGCGCCTGACTTGTAAGCTGCAGGAAGTTGATTAGCCGCTTCAAGAGCGCCATTTTCTTTTGCTTTTGTCTTTGCTTTTGTCCCGCTAATGAGTCATTTTTGAAAAGTCGTCATTGGCTTTCGGAGAGTGATGTCGAATGGTAATCATATATCCGTTTCCCACCCCCCCGACGGCAAATGATGGAACTCCAAGTAGGAGGGAAGACGGCGTGCGTGCGTGCCTGTGATGTATTTGGCAAGACTTGAATCAACGAGCGCGTAAAAATAACAACAAGAAGACGAAGAATAATGATGACATTGTTTTTGCCTTTTCTTGTCTCGAATCCAAATCAAGTCCCGAGTCAGTTGAAGGCATTCCGTCTTTGCCAGCAACGTCCACGTTGAGATGTTTGAAGCAGATATGTAAAAGATGCCTTCAGCTTGCTCGGAATTTGAAACCCCATTCCTATGTGGAAACCTAACCATAAAAAATATTGTCTTGACGCCCTAATCGGAAAATCTGTTGACATAAAACCCCAACACATACCTTTATTTTGTTACCCCGACTGTTGCTTCAAAGCAGAACTGTGGCTTGAAACATGAAATGAGAAACCCTAACCCGACCTTCAAACCTTACTTTGAAAGCTTAACCCAGAACTGAAATCCTTAACTAATCTGAAACTTCAATTGTTGTTTCAAATCCTACTTTGAAACCCCCAAAGCGGTCTTGAAAGCATCATTCGGAAAGCTAATGTTAGCTTGAAGCCCTTATTTTGAAACTTCGATCCCTTCTTAAGAGCCAGCTTCGAAGCCCGGACCCTGTCTTCAAACTTTGATTTGATTTGAAAGCCTGACCCTGGCTGGAGATGCTAATTTTAAAACCCAGTCGCGTTAGCCTTGCGTTAGCATGAGCGCTAACTAGCATGTGTTTTGTTTGCGTGCGCAGGGTGTGGTTCCAGTCGGGCGTCGGCTTCCTAGCGGTGAAGCCCAGCGAGCTGGTGGCCTGGGAGATCAAACAGGAAATGGCGCCCGGCGGAGGCTCGCTGGCCGTCATGTGCCGGAGGAAGTCATCGTCTTCGTCTGCCGCCGCCGCCGCCGCCAGGTAGGAAACCCGCGACGGCACTCGCGTTCTTGCCTAGCCTGTCGCCAAACGTTGCAAACGGGGCCGCTCGGATCTTCGGCCTGTGTGCCACAAGAGAATCCAGGATTTGGATCGATTCTCGGGTTCTGAAAGGTGGGCCAGTTTCCTAAACGCGGATCTACGACCGGTTTCGGATCTGCGTACTCAACCCGCATTCTTGATCCGACGGTTCATTCCCGGCAATCGATAATTGACACGTACAACACAATAGAACCGATACAAATTGCTCATTATTCCGAGAGCTTGATGACAAGGTGGGAGGGTACACACACACACACACACACACACACACACACACACACACACACATCAGATCCACGTTCGTAATTATTACGAGAGCTTGACGAGGAGGTAGGAGTGAAACAACGGCAACCCGCACACCCGGTGAGTGTGATGGTGTGGGCAGGCTGGCTCATTAAATGGATCTGATGGGTATTAATCTCTAATGAGATATTAGCACATTTTTTAATTTTTTTTTTTATGAATGAGTGTGGGGAATGGATCAAATGCCTCCATCCCCGCTAGGAAACAAATCCTACGCCCAAGCGCCGACTTGTTGACGCACACAATGGAGCTGCTTTGCGCTAATTAGTGCGAGCGCCGCGCGTAGGCTTGGCTGCTGACACGCGAACGTGCGTATGAACATCCGTAAATGTCGGCAAATATGTACTTGTATACATATATCTGTAACTCTCTCGCAATATATATAAAGTATATGCTGTATATAATTTATATTTTTCACGGTTTCGCTGTTTCTCCGATTTTTTTTTCTGCATCCTGATTGGCTAAGGGACTTAAATGATGTCTCGAGAGAAAGACAGAGAGACATCGGCCGGATGATCCATGGGTTAGTGCGTCGGCCTCACGGTGCAGAGGTCGCGGGTTCGATCCCGGCTTCATGTTCTCCCCGGGCCTGGGTGGGTTTTCTCCGGGTACTCCGGTTTCCTCCCACATTCCAAAAAATATGCATGCCAACCGGTTGAGGGTGTCTCCTGCCTACTGTCTGAAGAAGACAGCTGGGATAGGCTCCAGGCCTCACAGTGCAGAGGTCGCGGGTTCGATCCCGGCTTCATGTTCTCCCCCGGGCCTGGTTGGGTTTTCTCCGGGTACTCCGGTTTCCTCCCACATTCCAAAAATATGCATGCCAACCGATTGAGGGTGTCTCCTGCCTACTGTCTGAAGAAGACAGCTGGGATAGGCTCCAGGCCTCACAGTGCAGAGGTCGCGGGTTCGATCCCAGCTTCATGTTCTCCCCGGGCCTGGGTGGGTTTTCTCAGGGTACTCTGGTTTCCTCCCACATTCCAAAAATATGCATGCCACCCGGTTGAGGGTGTCTCCTGCCTACTGTCTGAAGAAGACAGCTGGGATAGGCTCCAGGCCTCACAGTGCAGAGGTCGCGGGTTCGATCCCGGCTTCATGTTCTCCCCCGGGCCTGCGTGGGTTTTCTCCGGGTACTCCGGTTTCCTCCCACATTTCAAAAATATGCATGCCAACCGGTTGAGGGTGTCTCCTGCCTACTGCCCGAAGAAGACAGCTGGGATAGGCTCCAGGCCTCACAGTGCAGAGGTCGCGGGTTCGATCCTGGCTTCATGTTCTCCCCGGGCCTGGGTGGGTTTTCTCCGGGTACTCCGGTTTCCTCCCACATTCCAAAAATATGCATGCCAACCGGTTGAGGGTGTCTCCTGCCTACTGTCTGAAGAAGACAGCTGGGATAGGCTCCAGGCCTCACAGTGCAGAGGTCGCGGGTACGATCCCGGCTTCATGTTCTCCCCGGGCCTGGGTGGGTTTTCTCCGGGTACTCCGGTTTCCTCCCACATTTCAAAAATATGCATGCCAACCGGTTGAGGGTGTCTTATGCCTACTGTCTGAAGAAGACAGCTGGGATAGGCTCCAGGCCTCACAGTGCAGAGGTCGCGGGTTCGATCCCGGCTTCATGTTCTCCCCCGGGCCTGCGTGGGTTTTCTCCGGGTACTCCGGTTTCCTCCCACATTCCAAAAATATGCATGCCAACCGGTTGAGGGTGTCTCCTGCCTACTGTCTGAAGAAGACAGCTGGGATAGGCTCCAGGCCTCACACTGCAGAGGTCGCGGGTTCGATCCCGGCTTCATGTTCTCCCCGGGCCTGCGTGGGTTTTCTCCGGGTACTCCGGTTTCCTCCCACATTTCAAAAATATGCATGGCAACCAGTTGAGGGTGTCTCCTGCCTACTGTCTGAAGAAGACAGCTGGGATAGGCTCCAGGCCTCACAGTGCAGAGGTCGCAGGTTCGATCCCAGCTTCATGTTCTCCCCGGGCCTGCGTGGGTTTTCTCTGGGTACTCCGGTTTCCTCCCACATTTCAAAAATATGCATGCCAACCGGTTGAGGGTGTCTCCTGCCTACTGTCCGAAGAAGACAGCTGGGATAGGCTCCAGGCCTCACAGTGCAGAGGTCGCGGGTTCGATCCCGGCTTCATGTTCTCCCCGGGCCTGCGTGGGTTTTCTCCGGGTATTCCGGTTTCCTCCCACATTTCAAAAATATGCATGGCAACCGGTTGAGGGTGTCTCCTGCCTACTGTCTGAAGAAGACAGCTGGGATAGGCTCCAGGCCTCACAGTGCAGAGGTCGCGGGTTCGATCCTGGCTTCATGTTCTATCCGGACCTGCGTGGGTTTTCTCCGGGTACTCCGGTTTCCTCCCACATTTCAAAAATATGCATGCCAACCGGTTGAGGGTGTCTCCTGCCTACTGTCTGAAGAAGACAGCTGGGATAGGCTCCAGCACCCTCACCCCCACCCCCCTCAGGACCCTTTTGAAGATAAAGCGGTTCGAAAAATGGAAGGATTCGGGTTTTATTTTGAACATAACCCCCGCGATAAATGAGCGATTACTGTGTGTGTGTGTGTCCACGTGAGAAGATAGCATACTCCGATTTTGGAACCTTCATTTTGGTTTGAAACCACAGTTCTGCCCCCCCCCCCCCCCTTGTTTAACTCATTCAGTCCCAGCCAATTCTGGACCAAGTCTGAAACGACGTTTAAAAACGTCTTTGGCAGTGAACGACTTAAGAAATGTCCTCAAGCAGATCAAGCTTTGAAACCTGATTTGTTGCTTTGCGTTGACAAAAATATCGCTCCGCTCCGACTGAAAGCGAATCGTTTCTTGCCAGCCGACACGTTGCTCGCGTGTACATGAAGCAAACCCTCCGCGGTGGCCTCTTTTATAAATAAGTGATGCTAAATCCATGTAAGATTCATGAAACGTACATGGCAGGACGCCATGACTCAGCCGTGTCGTCACACTGAGGAGCCCCGAGACGTCACGTTGATTCGCGTTGGGACCCAAATATTTATTTGCACTTTGAAAACGTCTCAATCAAAGCCTCGCCGCAGACCTCTTCAAGTAAACCCCCCCCCCCCCCCAAATCGTACGGCAAGGAAACCAACCGGGAAAAATGAGACCCGCCTTGAACTGCTGGCATTTATTGATCGCAACTGAGCATAAAACAATCCTCAAATCGTCTCTCCCCCCTTTCACGTGTGCATTTGTGCTTTGAAAATAAATACCCGAATGCGCACGAATACCAAAACGTGACCGAGAATAATGAAAGGGGTCGTTAGTCCCGCATTTAACCGGACCACTTTGACCACATCGCAATAAAAATCATACGCAGACTCTCTACCCTCGTCTGCAACGAACGTCTCCCTCAAATAAATTCTTTTTCTGTTTCTTCCCGTCAACCTTCTTTCTCATCCTTTGTGCTTTTGTTTTGGGTTTTTTACGGGTGGGTGTGCTTGCCGGAGAGGTCCCGCCGTCGCTGTTTAATTGATTCTTTTCATCACGTTAATCAAAAAGCCGAGCTCCGGCGTCCTTGAGCGGGTAGAGCGCCTCGACATGCATGAACGCCGGCAAACAAGCCAGCCCCGGCCTCTCCCGGGACGGCGCCCGCCTCAAAGGCTCAAAAGGGGGGAAAACGCAGTGAAAAAAAGGGGGGGGGGGGGGGAACAAACTCGCGGCGCCCAGCCAGAGGGGGGGCGGCTGAAGGGCGGTGGCGTCGAGCCGCCTGCCAGGGGGGGATGTCGCGACGATCCCTTTGGATCTTTTTTTTTGGGGGGGGGGGGGTCCTTCCTGAGTTGCGCGGTAGCATTTCATGCACTTGATTGATTACAGCCTAGTGCTGTCAGTTTAACGCGTTATTATCGGCATTAAGCGGCCCGGTAGTCCAGTGGTTAGCACGTCGGCTTCACAGTGCAGAGGTACCGGGTTCGATTCCAGCTCCGGCCTCCCTGTGTGGAGTTTGCATGTTCTCCCCGGGCCTGCGTGGGTTTTCTCCGGGTGCTCCGGTTTCCTCCCACGTTCCAAAAACATGCGTGGCAGGCTGATTGAACACTCTAAATTGTCCCTAGGTGTGAGTGTGAGTGCGGATGGTTGTTCGTTTCTGTGTGCCCTGCGATTGGCTGGCAACCGATTCAGGGTGTCCCCCGCCTACTGCCCGGAGACGGCTGGGATGGGCTCCAGCACCCCCCGCGACCCTAGTGAGGATCAAGCGGCTCGGAAGATGAATGAATGAATGAATGAATATCGGCATTAATTGAAAACAACTTTAACGAGATTAATGTTCATGTAAAATTAAAAATCGATTAATTAAATAAAAATCGATCAATTGTTGTTTCAGTCAATAGTTGCATTTTGCAAACGGATCCACGATTCCATGTTGATGAGCGCATTAAAATGGGGGAAAAATAGGACAAAAAGAAATCAGAATACATCAAATGTGTGATTAATTGTGATTAATCATGAGTTAACTACGCCATTTATACATTGAAGCGCGATTAAATATTTTAATCGTTTTGACAGCACGATTACAGACGCTTGTTTCTTGGCCTGGAACAGCCCCGCCCCACGTCGCTGTCACTTGCCGGTGGCCGGTGTCACTAAAAGGCGCCGTCGGGGGCCGTCGACAACACCTGTGCTCATGTCTCGTCGCTTCTTCCCTTCCCCGGACGCCGCATCTCTTCTTCCCTCCCCCCCCTCCCTCCATTTCCATTTCATTTCTTGCTGTTCCAACGCCGTCTCTCTCGTTATCTATTTCCATCTCCGCTTGGCTTTCCTAACAAGCTGCTTCCTGTGTGTTTGTCTGGCGCATCTGTTGATTACCTAATTACCTCACTAGCTCGGGTGTGCACACACCCGCACACGCACACACACACACACACACACACTCGGCAACAAGAGAGAGCAGCAAGATGAACCAAGCCGCGTTCCGTATCTGCCGTTTGCAATCAGTAGCCGGGTGGGACGTGCCATCGCATTTTATGCCAAAAGAAATGAAGTCTCGAGAGGTTTGCCAAAGGCCTTGCAGAGCAGAGACGTCGCTGTAACTTCTGTTTGCTCGTCGTCGTAACTTTGCTCTTTGCCCGTTGCGAGTAGCCCGTTAATAAAATACGATGAAAAGTCGTACGGGAACGGGAAAATGTATTTCGTTTTTTTTTTCATGTGGTTTGTATTCCTTCGCTTCCACTTTGTTGTTTTGTTTTCTTTCCTGAATTGATGCGTTTTGTTTGCATCTTTCACGCGTTTGCAGCATTTTTTTTTTTTTTTTGTGTGTCTTCTTTTTGTGTTTGTGTGCAATGTTTGGCCACTTTGCCGATGTCGGTCGCCGTCGTTTTGTACATTACCTGCGATTTCAATTTGAAATCAAGTCCTCTTTTTGATTAGGCTGAAAAATTTTTTTGATATCATTTCGATTCATCGATGAATCGAATAATAATTGATTCACTGATGACTAAAGACTTTTACATTCATTCATCCTTCATTCATTCATCTTCCGAGCCGCTTGATCCTCACTAGGGTCGCGGGGGGTGCTGGAGCCCATCCCAGCCGTCTCCGGGCAGTAGGCGGGGGACACCCTGAATCGGTTGCCAGCCAATCGCAGGGCACACAGAGACGAACAACCACTCACACTCACACCTCGGGACAATTTAGAGCGTCCAATCAGCCTGCCACGCATGTTTTTGGAATGTGGGAGGAAACCGGAGCACCCGGAGAAAACCCACGCAAGCCCGGGGAGAACATGCAAACTCCACACAGGGAGGCCGGAGCTGGAATCGAACCCGGTACCTCTGCACTGTGAAGCCCACGTGCTAACCACTGGACTACCGGGCCGCCCTAGACTTTTACATGTCTACACAAATTTTTGAATTGACATTTGTGTATTATTTATAATACAATATGTATTTTTTTTTAAATAGCTTGAAAACTTTAGTTTCTTCTTCCTTGCTCTTTAAAAAAAAAAAGGTGGCTGCAAATTCCATATGACGTGAGCTGACCTTGCGTAAAATCCACCTTTTTTTTTTTTTTTTGGGGGGGGGGGATTTCTCGGTGTGGAGTCTTGGTGGTGGGGTCCGGGGGGCTCATGAGGGTCGCTCATTAACCCCACTGACTGATGTGTCCCATTTTAGCCTTTTGGACCGCTATTGACTTTTGTAAAGCGGGCGCAGTTCGAAGCGCCGGTGATTAACGGCGTGATTATGTGTGCCAGGATGCCCATTAGCCTCCGCGCGCACACACACACACACACACACACACACACACAGGTGGCACTCTGTATGTGTGTGTGTGTGTGTATGCGCTGACAGCCCGAATGCTCCCGAGACTAATTATCAGTCAGGTGTGTCATCTTGCGTTTATTTGGGCCGCTAGGGCGCTAACAAGCGTTTTTTTTCCCCCCTTCTTCCCTGTTTTGCCATCTGTCTGCCGTCTTTGGTGCGTGGCGACGGCGTCGAATGAGAAAGCGGAAGCGAGCAAAGCGGCGGCCGAGGGTGGCGAATTCGCAAACGAAGGTGGCGCGCCGCATTCCAATGAGGAGGGGAACAGAGGCGCTGTTTTGTTTTGCGGCAAGCAAAACAAAACCGCGCCGAGAGCGGCGTGACCGACATGAATAAGCAACAAGTCGCGCGTCGGCCATGTTTTGCGTCAGCACTCGATGGAGTTGCCGCGCGCGGCTTGACTTGTTGCTAAGTGACCGCGTCATCTGCTAATCTCACTCGGGGGTTTCGTCTCGTATGTTGGAATTTTTTTTTTTTCGTCCGGCGTATTTTGCATCCTGTACTTTTGCACTTTTTATTTTATTTTTGGGGGAATTTTTTGGCTCACATTTTTTTTTCAAATATTCAAAATATTTTTTTTCGATATTTTTTTCCCCAACTATTTTTTTTTTTGTGTATGTAGCTCTCCTTGAAATCAGCAAATTTTGGATCTTCATCTTTTCAATCACCCATGCGCCAAAAGGTGCCCTGAGATGTGCGGGTGTGCAGATGTGTGTATGAGGTTGAATAATTTTGCATAGACGTAGCGTCACAGTCCACCAGATGTCTGGCCAAGGCCCGAGCAGTTTTATCCTGTCATGGCGAAGCATCAAACTTTGCCGCTATGCTCCGCCCACATACATTGATGGAACATTCGAGTCCTTGCAATCAAGCGTCAGCCATCTGTCGAGTGTACTCGGTTCTAATCTGGTAGCAATTGAGACAAAATCAGGAGCCATCCACCTGCAAGTGGACAAATTGACTCGAAAATGGAAATTCAACCATTTTGGTTGATTTTTTTGTGTCCTACTCGCATTCGCCAATTAAGCCAAGTTTCGTGTTATTGAGTGAATTGGGTGTTTGGGGGCTGAATTTTCAAACCCGCTTGAGGAAGACTTTGTCATTGTAGGACCCTTGGAAATTCACCGATTGGTATCAAACCAAAATGGCACACTTGCTATTTTCTCAGGCATAGATTCTCCAGATGGTTTTTTTTTTTGGTGGCTCTACTTGATGATAGACAGGCAAATTCTCACATTTCAAAGTAAAATGGATTTTGGGTGCTGAATGAAAGAAATTTTTTTTTGTCTGACCGCATGACTCCTGAAACGATCTCCAAATTCCCCACACGTCATTTTGGGCACGGCTTCTTTTTGCAAGTCTTGTCCGGTTCGACAACATGCCGACAAGATTTCACATTGCAAAGGGAAATGGATTTGTTGAGGCGTTTTTGGTGCTCTACGCATGAGAAACAGGCCTCCCAATTCTCGTGTTGTGAAATCGGGTGGCTGAATTCCCCCCCTTCCCCAAAGAAACTGCACAGGTTTGTTTTTTTTGTTTTTCGCCGGAAATGGCCCAAAAATGGCCAAACATCGCATGTCTTTCAGGGCTCGACTTTTGGAGACGTTTTTGTGGCTTCACTGGTAGAAGATATGCCGAGCAAATTTCATGTCGCTAAATAAATGCTATACTGTACATTCTTTAAAACAGTGGAAATTGCTGTTTTAGAGCCAAATGGCTGACTTGGGGCCCTTCAGGGCACGTCTTCCGGTGACTTTTTTTGGGGTGTTTATTCATAATCGACGTGTCTACGAAATTGCATTGTTGCTAAGTGACCCTGGCACCAGAGGCTGAATTTCCTCCGACAAAATCCCCCCCCCCTCCCTGCCCCCCCACCCTCTTTTCGCTCCTCGATGACATTGTTTGTGAAGATCCATTAAAATGTATGATCAGCGCTAGCTGGCCGCTAGCCAGAGCGGGGCCAAAAAAGTGAGACCCCCAAGGCTCAATGTTGCTTACGCTCTGATTAGCAAATTAGCATGTCCCGACAAATGGCGGAGGACGTGAGCATGGGAGCTAACGGAAAAAAGGCCATCGAGAAGGGGGCACGCGGCGACATTTTGCGCCACGGCATCGTTAATCGATGCGATGCTAAGCGCCGCTAAGTGGCTGATAATGTGCTTTTAGGAAAGCGGCCACCCCTAGGTCGCGCGGGAAGTGAGTGGGGGCCGTGTCATTGCGACAACGCAGGGGGTGACCTTGGCGATGTGACTTGATGCTAGCATTTGCACTTTTTATCTTGAAACTTTGTTGTTGATACACACACACACACACACACCCTGCCTAATTCGTGACTAAAAATGTTGTTTGTTTAATTAGCGTCTTTACATGACTCAACATGTAAGGCTACGTTTGTATTGATTGTCAGGAAATGCAGCTCTGAGATATGAAAGTTAGCGCGCAATTTCACAGTTAGCGTGTGCGCTAAACTGCGGGGCAGCAGATGGAAACCCGCTGTAATTTCTGCGACTCATTCCGCCTTTCCTGCTCATTTTCTTCTTGTCGTAAGCCCCACTTGGGCTTGCCGTGATGCTCAGTTTTCATCAACTATAATCTTTGGTGAGTTGTCATCATTCAATGCAAAGTGACTACAAGCCAGGATGTACAAAGTAAGAATCGGCCTGGACCTGCCTGGCTAGCATAATGCTAACACAGAATGCAAAATGCCATCAGCGGGCTAACATACAGTAGCAATGCTGCGGTTTTCATGCTTTTTTTTTTGGTCACCAGACCTTTGACTACAAATGGTGGAGCAACACACAAGATTCACGGTAATGAATTCTTTATCCTCTGTGAAGACAGACGAATATTTGTGATGTGGTGACGTTCGTCTTTGTGTGTGTCTGTGGTGATGGAGGCCCGCGCGGCAGAAGGAGCAGTGCAATCTTCATTGAAATTGTTTTTTTTGGGGGGGGGTTTAATGTGGAAGAAAATGGATCGTTTCTTGACATCCTTTGAATGTGTCGTGATGTTTTTGTAAAGAACCTGATTACACAAACTTGTGATCCTAGAGTGTAAACCTTCAAATGACCCACAGCTCATCCGAAACAATTGTTTTATTCCGAGTCATTCCCGCCACTTGGCTCCTTGCATCGTTTCTCATCTTGGATTCCCGCTGTCATGTGGAAATGGCGCTTTGACACAAATGACCCGAACGCATCTCCACCGTTGCAGTCTCGTTGCAGAAAAACATCCCGCCGGGCCCACGGCGGGCCGTATTAAAAGCCCGTTTACGGTCTCGGCTGGCTGTCGTAAAAAGATGTACAGTAAAAATTTTATGGACACGCGGCGAGCTCGCATTCATTAGCCGCCGGGATTATTTGCGTTTAATAAAGACGCGGAAAAGAATGGAATGTTGTCGAAGGGCGACGCCTTCTTTTAAGACCTCATCCAGGGAAGCGCACACGAGTGATGTTGACACGCAGGCGGCGGCGGCGGCGGTGGCGGCGGCTCCGCAACAACGGGACAAATGGCGAGACATTACGGCGGCGGGTGACCCTGAGCGGGAAAACTCTCCCGGGGAACGTAACATTTATAACCTCGGCGAAGAAAGCGGCCCGCGGACGCAAAACGATAAAAAAGAGAAACTTTGTCAAAGGCGGATACCTCGAATTGGTCCATATTTGACAAGATTGAGATGAAAGTCACGCCGTCGCTTCAAGCATCGACGACCGTTTCGAGTCCTCGCCAACCTTTGCCGTTCCGCTTTTGGACGTTCGACAATTTTCCATGCCGCTCACGCGTTTTCCAAACCGATAAATTGATCCGAAATGCTTCCAAATGACAAGCATTGTCGTTTTCCTTTGTAAAAGCGTCTTTGAGCAGGAAATTACCGATACCAATACCGATATCAGGTTGTCGGGTCGATACCGGCCCTTATTTCAATGTATTGACTACTTGTGAAGACTTTTGATACCAGCCACTGAAACGTAAGCCCCCCCCCCCCCCCCCCCACAAAAAAAATCACTTGTGTCCACTGCAGTGTTTTGGCACACCGGCAAGTAAGATAAGAAAAGCTTTATTTGTCTCACAATGGAGAAAATCACAATTTACAGCAGCAAAATTATGAAATATAATAATAATAATATTCATTCATTCATTCATTCATCTTCCGAGCCGCTTGATCCTCACTAGGGTCGCGGGGGGTGCTGGAGCCTATCCCAGCCGTCTTCGGGCAGTAGGCGGGGGACACCCTGAATCGGTTGCCAGCCAATCGCAGGGCACACAGAAACGAACAACCATCCACGCTCACACTCACACCTAGGGACAATTTAGAGTGTTCAATCAGCCTGCCACGCATGTTTTTGGAATGTGGGAGGAAACCGGAGCACCCGGAGAAAACCCACGCAGGCCCGGGGAGAACATGCAAACTCCACACAGGGAGGCCGGAGCTGGAATCGAACCCGGAGCCTCTGCACTGTGAAGCCGACGTGCTAACCACTGGACTACCGGGCCGCCCTATAATAATAATAATAATAATAATAAACAAATAGATTTATATACTAAATAAATAATAATACAAATAAAATTATCGCGTGCGTCACGTTTTGTCATGATGTTTGAAATGTTGCGCCATCAAAAGTAGTCGTGTATCCGGACCCGGTTTCGGAGGGGGAGTATTCAAGACTGACCGTTTTTCAGACCGATAGCCGTACAGATCGCCTGCTTTCGGGGGTTCGATTTTTAAACATTTTCACGAGCTTTTGACGAATGCGTATAAACCTCAAGGGGCACCATTATCCTTCATGTTTTGGATGTTTTCCTTTACTGGAATCATCTCAAACATGCAAGAGAGAGAGGGGGGCCCTTGAGGACCGGATTTCGACACTCCTTTGATCCAAAATCCTGTTCCCTTTTTTCCTTTTGTTTTCTTTTCTTGCGTCGACATGATCTCTTGGATGGCGAAGATAAACCTTCGCCCTCAAACCAGACTTGAAATTCACCCCTGCACGCGTTTTATTTTTTTATTTATTTGTGTGAACATTTGGCTTCTTTTTTGCTTTTTTTTTTTTACTGCTTTGCGGTCTGAATCCTCTTGCCGGGCGCCCCGGATAGCCGTGATTGACGGGGTCACCGGCGCTTCACATTGCGAGCGCTCCGCTTACCATCTGACATGAGCGCATCTTGAGTGGGGGGGCTTGACGCTGAACTTTTGGGTCATGTTCTTCCCCCACCTTGACACGTTTTCCTTCCTTAGCCAGGCATTAGCATGAAGGTAGCAAACTCCGCCTCCTTCCTTGCTGTCAGCTAGCTAGTGAGCGAGCGAGGCAGGCAGTACGAGGCCTTGCGGGAGTTGGACTTGATTTATTTATCTTTTTAAAGGGCCGGCCGGGGCGCTCGGCATGGCTGACAGGCCAGGCTTGATACCTGGCCTGATTCAGTCACTCCCGGGCCCAGCGCGGCGCCGTGCGCTATTAGCGGCTAAATATACGCCGGGCCAAGTCCCAGCGCTTCAAAGGTTACCGCAGGCGATGACACGTTCGTATTTAAAAACTTCAAAAGTGCCCAAGAAGACCAAAACTCTGTACAGCGCTACCTTGACTTCCAAGCGTCGCAACTTTAACGTTTTTCAGTCTCACATTTTGATGCGACGACGACGACGACAACGACGACCTTGAGCAAAAATTTATTACGCTGGCGCCCGACTGCAAAGAGTGAAAATCGGCGAGTGATTGATGTCCGTGGTAATTGTCGGGGCTACTTCTGCTGTTTGCCGCTTTGTCGAGTCAAAGCGGAGCAGAAATGAAACTCGCCGGCTATGCTAGCTTGCGCGGAAGTTACTTAGCGGCGCCGTAGTGAGTCTCTGCCATTGATTTCACTGAGGTTAGACTTGGTGTTAGCAAACATTGATTTCAAGACAGCAGTAAAAGTACTATTTCCATTTCTTGGTGCTTAAATGCTCAGTTTTTGGAATAGGAATTTTGTAAATGTACACATTGTTCTAAACATGGAGTTGTGAGAAAGTGAATACTGACAAGTGGGTTTTGAATTCAACTTGGCATCAAAGAAAAAAAAAAACAGAAGGAAGACCATCAACCGATTACATATCTCCAGATACACACACACACACACACACACACAGACCGGTTTATTTGATTTGTGGGGACCACTTTTTAGTTCATCACTTTCGGGGACCACCCTTTCCAAATGACATACAGCTCTGCAAAAAAATCAGCGATACACAAGGTGGTGGTGTTAGCCTATAAACACCTTTAAATATCAGGATTTATGAAGTCACATGTTGGACTGTGTCATATGGGGACTTCAGAAAAGTCCTGTTTACATGTGTTATGGGGACTTAATTTAAATATATTTAAATATATTTACATCATTCACACAGTATCCACACCAAGTACATGTGATTATTGGTTGACCTCACACAAAGTGCATTACTCATCAAAAATGGCAAGCATCTGAACCTAACTGTCAAATGAAAGTCAAAATAATCTATTTTGATATGTTTTGTTTGTTAAATGTCCTGTGACTCGAATATATCTGCTTCAGAGAACGGAAGACATCTCCGGCTTGTTCTTCCAATCATAGAACCGGTCAATATCAGACCAATGTGATGAGTTTTTATTTAACGGAAGTGAACACACACACACACGCACACACACACACACACACACACACACACACACACACATAAATCCTGTATCTTGTCTTTTAGTGGCTCTTTGTGGAGCCACTAAAAGCTTTCAGGTGGTCCCCGAGAAGCTCCTCATTGTCTCCCGCGGCTGCTCGTTTTCACGTCTTTAGCATATTTGAATAATATTTTAATAATGTGCTGCCGTCTTTTGTGTGAAAACGGCTTCTTGGCTAACTGCTGTTTTTCACTCTATTTGTTGTGATAAATGACTGTTAGATGTAATTTCCCCCGGATCGTATCTCTCTCAGGCACACACACACGCCATAATTAGACTGTCTGATTAATAATTCATTATTACCTTCTCCTTTTTTTGACACCTTTTGGAATTGCTCTGTTTGGGAGAAAAAAAATACTGAAACACTGAAAGTGATTTCCCCCCCCCCCCCCCCAAGCATGTATCCAATAGTAACCTAGTGTCCCAGAATAAATAAATAAATACTAAAAAGTTACACAACTAGTGACAGGAATATACAATTATGCATGGATTCATCCTCGTGAAAACTAATTTTTGGTCGGCTTGGTGGCTGAAAATTCAAATACATTCAAGGCCAAAATCCAGTTTCACAGTTTGTCCTTCAAATTGTTTGAAAATTCTGATCCTGAAAAAAAGTTTGATTGAGTGGCAGAACATTTGATCGGCATATCTATCATGAAGGAAGCCACAAAAAAAAATGTCTCAAAAAGCCATGCCTGAAAAGATGTTTGAATCGGCCATTTTCTGATCATTTCCAGAGGTGGAGAATGTTTTCCAAATTCAGTCCCGATTGTCACTTAGCTGTATGACATTTCAGTGTCATGAGACAACCCACAAACATGTTTGGACCAATTCTGCCTTTCACGACTCAGAGCGTCCACCATTGGAGTTTTTATCAGCCATTTTAAGGTCATTTCCAAATGTCAGAGAGCTCATTCCACTTTTAAGCTTTTGAAAATTCAGACCCTGAGGCCACAGTTTCACTGACTATTGTGAAATTTGGTAGTCGCGACAATATTGTGCAGTGTCAGACCAACCAAAAAGTCTCAATAATCCATACATAAAGACAGCAAATACAAACTCCTCTTGGGTTTTGTAGCCATTTTCACTTGGCTACATTCAATTTGGTGGGCATGTCTATCATGAGTAGGAACCCCCCCCAAAAAAACTTGAAAAGCCATGCCAGGAAAAAAAACAAGTCCGCCTTTTTAGGTTCATTTCTATCAGTCCTACAAGCACAAATTGCACTGAGAGTGTTTTTAAAAACTTGAGCCCACAAAGACAATTTGGTTGTATATCACGCATAGACCACCAAAAAAAGTCTCAAGACGCTGTGCCTGAAAAAATACATGGGAAGTCAGCCATTTTGGTTCAATGTTCCTGTGGTCATTCCAATTGGTCGAAAATCCAGCTCCCTCAAACCCAGATTGATTTCAGAGCCGACGATTTGGTGGCCATATCCGCCATGAGCGAGCCAACAAAAACATCTCGAGGGGCGGTGCTCAAAAAGACACAAGAAGCCTGCTGTTTTGGTTTGAATGGGACACTGTGGAGTTAGTTTGGCCTTTTCCAGGGTGACCACTAAAAAAACTCCACTTCGAGATTTTCAAACTCTGATTTGCTTTAAGCGCAACCTGAATAGAATAATCATCATAGTTAGTGTAGCCTATCCGTGACGCTGCTGTTGCTGGAGGACATTGGTGATAATGAAAGATATACAATTATAGGGATGGGTGAGGGGTGTGGGGGGTGGGGGGTAAGTAAATGTATTCCCCGCAGCAAGGCAAACAAAAATGCGAAAAATGAAATGCGTAGTAGTAAAAGCTTGCTCTCATCTCACCATAATGACCTTTTTCCCCGCTTGCAGATGTCGCCGTGCCCGCCGCGTGCGTTTTGGAAAGAACACGTTGAAAAAGACGAGGAAAAAATAAGGGTGGGGGGGGGCCTGGAAAGTGACTTTTCGTTTTCTTTTGTTTTGTTTTCCAGACTGTAGCCGCGAATCTGTGACGCTCACTCAAAAATAGATTTCAACCCCAAAAAGTGAGAGACGAGAGGAAACACGGCTCGCGCAACTTTTTGACACGTTTGCAACTTTTGAAGAGCAAGGTTGCCTGTCGGACAAAGTCGACTGAAAAAAAATGTTGTTTGTCGTGGTCGTGGTTAAATGGCAACCATCATGACCGTTTGTTGCTCGTTTTTTCTGCAAGCCCTCATTAGCTATATGCTATTTGTATTAGCATCTGCGCTGTGAAATCATTTTGCGCTGATTTGAATTGACTGCGGAGAAAAAAAAAAAAAAATCTGCCAAGCAGGCTTTATTCTCAAAAGATCTAACTTCTCAGAAACGATATTCTGGATGTAACATGTTTTTGAGTATAGGAGGGGGGGGGGGGGGGGGGGAGACTTTTTCTAAATGTTTTTACACCTATGAACGTAAACGCATCAAATTTTATTTTTTGAAATTTTGCCTTCTTCAAACATGAAATCATTGTTTTCTAGAAAGTATCTGGAAAATATCTGGAGAAACGTGACTGCCGGTTTTCCCTCAAAATAAATTTATTCTTGATTTTAAAAAAAATCATCAAAACAACATCAACAAAACAACATCAAAAAAACATCAACAAAAATATCTTATTCTGGATATAACATGATATTGTTTTGAAGATTTTTGGGTGTATTTTTGCCTTGATTAAAAGCATTACATTTTCTAAAACGGATTAAATTACGATAAATTCCAAATTTATTCTTGAATGTGTTGTATTTGTTTTTTTAATTTTTTTTAAAATTTGGATTATCTGAGGGAAAAAAAAAGTTTCTGATGTCCAACAAAAAATAGTTTACTGAAAAATGTAGTCTTTTTGTAGTTTTTGTAGTAGTTTTTTTTTTTTGCCTTCACCAATTTGGAATGCCGCGAATATGTCACAACATCCACAATAGCATCCGTCACGCACACACACACCCACACACACAGGTAAACTGTAACCCCCCCCTCCCCCCCTCCCTCCATTGCCCCGTTTCAGTGCGTGTAATCAGATATTGATTTAATGCGCCACTCGCTGTGACATCCATCTCTGCTTTTTCTCCATCTTCTCTGATGCCCCCCCCCCCACCCCCCACCCGCTTTTATGATATTACGCACACGCACACAACAAAGCGTGAGCTGTGGGCCTCTGGCCGGGACAAAAAAAAAAAAAAAGGGATTTCTTGCTTTTAATTTATTTGAACAAAGGCTATTTCTCCTGGAAGGAAAAAGCTCGTCTATTGGAGGCGTGCGGGGGATGCGGGCCATTGCGCGCCGGACCCGCTACTTTTAGCCCATATTTATTTTACAAACGTCCTGGAAAATCTCTTCTTGTAGCAAAATAGCATCCAGTTTGTCTTGATGATGTTGTGCCACTACATGAAAGTCCTCAAAGTTTGATTTTGTTCAAGGAAAATGGCATTTTTAAAACAAGAAAAGTCCCAAAGGGGGGAAAAAAGAAATAAAAAGCCCCCTGTTGATTTTCTGTGCTTTTATCGATCTATATATCAATTTTTTTTGTGGGGCACAAAAATTGCGTCATCATTGGAGCAAAACTTTCCTTTCTCCCTCCACCGTTTGAAATCCTAACAAGTAAACCAGCGCCCTTTTTTTTTTTACAATTTCACCATCTCCTGCCATTGTTTCTCTGTTTCCCCCCCCCCCCCCCTTCTACAATTTCATCTTTGCTATGCCGGCACCCCGCCGCGCTCGTGAAAGCTTTCGGGCTGCATTTAAAGAAAAATAAAGAAAAAAAAAACAAATCTCAGTGGGAGATGTTTGATGCATGCACACGCACGCGGCGGCCTCCCCCTTAAAAGCATTTACATGTTGCATGTGCGGGAGCGGTGGGGGGGGGGAGTGACGGGGGGGGGGGGTGCTGCTTGTCTAAGTTTGTGTCACACTTGCTAACGTGTACGGGGGTGGTGGTGGTGGAGGAGGGGGCGGGGGTGCTTCTCCATAGGCTGGTTGATGCAAGGAGACAATCTGTGCGTGGGGGGGTTTCTGCGGGTTGGGGTGGGGGGGTTGCGCATGTCGTAGCATGTGTGATGTGCAATAAGATGGTGATGGTGGAGGGTGGAGAGGACATTTGAGGCTCTCCCCCACGACTACATTTACTCGCTGGTCCTCTCTACAGCAACACAAGACGAGAAATTGGAGGCCGGCAATCACAAAGGTCAACGTGATTTCACTTAGATCGTTAGCTCGTCAATTAGCTTAGTTGGTTGACTTGTTTAATGGGTTAGTTGCTTCGTTGGTAGGTAGATATGGGTGTGGCTAGTTGTTTAATCCATCCGTTTGCCTGAAGTTTACTTGATTATGTAGATGAGAAGGTCGTCATCAAGTTGGGGAGATTTAGTCATTAAATCCATAGCTAGCTGGTTGGGTGATTAGCGACAGAAGATAGTTTGCTAATTGCTATATATACTGCCCTCCATAAGTATTGGCACCCCTGGTTGAGATGTGTTTTTTAGCTTCCAATTATTTTATTTTTTTTCTAAATAATATGGGACCTTAATGGAAAAAAAGAGAAAAATCCAACCTTCAATACAAGTGCATTTATTCAGTGGGGAAAAAATCCCACATAAAGAAATAATTATTTGACATCAAATAATGTGTGTCACAATTATTAGCACCCCTGGTGTTAATATTTTGTACAACCCCCTTTTGCCAACAAAACAGCACCTAATCTTCTCCTATAATGTTTCACAAGATGGGAAAAGACAGAAAGAGGGATCTTCAGCCATTCCTCTTTGCAGAATCTCTCTAAATCATCCAGAGACCTGGGTCCTCTCCTCTGTACTCTCCTCTTCAGCTCACCCCACAGGTTCTCAATGGGGTTGAGGTCAGGGGACTGAGATGGCCATGGGAGGAGCTTGATTTTGTGTCTGGTGAACCATTTCTGTGTAGATTTGGCCATATGTTTAGGGTCATTGTCTTGCTGAAAGACCCAGTGACGACCCAGCTTCAGCTTTCGGGCAGAGGGCAACAGATTTTGATTTAAAATGTCCTGGTATTTCAAAGCATTCATGATGCCATGCACCCTAACAAGGTTCCCAGGGCCTTTGGAAGCGAAACAGCCCCACAGCATCACTGACCCACCCCCATACTTCACAGTGGGTATGAGGTGCTTTTCAGCATGCGCATCTTTCGTGGTACGCCAGACCCACTTAGAGTGTTTGTTGCCAAAAAGCTCAATCTTGGTCTCATCTGACCAAAGCACACGGTCCCAGTTGAAGCCCCAATACCGCTTGGCGAACTCCAGACGCTTGCGTTTATGATTGTGAGTGAGGAAAGGTTTTCTCCGTGCATGCCTCCCAAACAGCTTGTTGGCGTGTAGACAGCGCCTGATGGTTGATTTGGAGACTTTGTGACCCCAGGATGCTACCATTTGTTGTAATTCTGTAACAGTGAGCTTTGGAGATCTTTTGATTTCTCTTACCATCCTCCTCACTGTGCGTGGTGGCAAAATAAACTTGGCTCCTCGTCCAGGCTTGTTTACCACTGTTCCAGTTGTTTTGAACTTCTTAATTATTCCTCTCACAGTGGATATGGGCAGCTGCAGTTGAGTGGCAATCTTCTTGTAGCCTCTGCCTGACCTGTGAAGGTCGACGCACATCTGCCTCACTTGTATGCTGTGTTCCTTTGTCTTTCCCATGTTTAAGAGTGGATAAGAGAAATGGCCTCGGTGTCACGTCATATTTATACCCCAGGGAGACAGGAAGTGATGAATTACTAATTAAATGTTCCTACATACTCTGGTAAACTTTGTAAACTACTGTAGAAATGACAGAAATGCTTCAATTATGTTTATTTCCTGGGAATTGTTAAGGGTGCCAATAATTGTGGAACAGGTGATTTGATGTCAAATAATTATTTCTTTATGTGGGATTTTTTCCCCACTGAATAAATGCACTTGTATTGAAGGTTGGATTTTTCTCTTTTTTTCCATTAAGGTCCCATATTATTTAGAAAAAAAATAAAATAATTGGAAGCTAAAAAACACATCTCAACCAGGGGTGCCAATAATTATGGAGGGCACTGTATATATATATATTTATATATATTTTTTTGCTTTTAACTTTCCTCCCTCCTGGCGGCCCGGTAGTCCAGTGGTTAGCACGTCGGCTTCACAGTGCAGAGGTACCGGGTTCGATTCCAGCTCCGGCCTCCCTGTGTGGAGTTTGCATGTTCTCCCCGGGCCTGCGTGGGTTTTCTCCGGGTGCTCCGGTTTCCTCCCACATTCCAAAAAAAGCATGCGTGGCAGGCTGATTGAACACTCTAAATTGTCCCCAGGTGTGAGTGTGGGCGTGGATGGCTGTTCGTCTCTGTGTGCCCTGTGATTGGCTGGCAACCGATTCAGGGTGTCCCCCGCCTACTGCCCGGAGACAGCTGGGATAGGCTCCAGCACCCCCCGCGACCCTAGTGAGGATCAAGCGGCTCGGAAGATGAATGAATGAATTAATATCTTTATTGAAAGCATAAGCGTTCTTCTTTGCAAGCAAAATCAAACTATCATGACAGGCAGAAGCATTCTTCTTGGCGAGCATAAATTGACGACGCGAGAATCAATCGAATAATATGCGAATGTATGATTACTAAAAAATAATAAATCCAACAAGATAGTTTGCTAATTGCTTAGTTTTTTTTTTTTTGCTTTTAAGTCAAGGCGGCCCGGTAGTGCAGTGGTTAGCACGTCGGCTTCGCAGTGCAGAGGTACCGGGTTCGATTCCAGCTCCGGCCTCCCTGTGTGGAGTTTGCATGTTCTCCCCGGACCTGCGTGGGTTTTCTCCGGGTGCTCCGGTTTCCTCCCACATTCCAAAAATATGCATGGCAGGCTGATTGAACACTCTAAATTGTCCCTAGGTGTGAGTGTGAGTGCGAATGGTTGTTCGTTTCTGTGTGCCCTCCGATTGGCTGGCAACCGATTCAGGGTGTCCCCCGCCTACTGCCCGGAGACAGCTGGGATAGGCTCCAGCACCCCCTGCGACCCTAGTGAGGATCAAGCGGCTCGGAAGATGAATGAATGAATGAATGAATGAATGCTTTTAAGTCATTCGAGCACAGGGTCATGTACTTCTGTTAGCGGTGCCACCTTCCACTGATTTTCTAGTGTGTATGTGCATCCGCATGGGTGCATGTCCTTCCTCTTCTGCAAGATCATTCATCCAATGTCCACACACTGTCTTTTACGTGCAAGCTGACTGACAGCTTGGACTCCCGCACACACACACGCACACACACACACACACACACAATGTAATATATGCGCGTATATATTTTACATACATGCTGATTTCATTTCCATGTAAAGTGGCTGCTGTGACACCTCTGCTGTGTGTGTGTGTAGCATCTCTCTCTCACACACACACATGCACGCATGTAACTCAACACAGCATGTGTCAGCCACTCAGTTGTGTTAAAGAATGCACAACATGCTGTGTGTGTGTGTGTGTGTGTGTTTGTGTGCGCGCGTCCTTTCACTCTGACACGCTTGCGTTAGCACAAACTGACAGGAGGCGCGGCATGGCTGTGACCAGCTATGTCGCTCGTAAAAACACAAACTCACACATGCGCACACACACACACTTTGTTGTGCGACAGTGCTGTCGACTTGTGGTTCTGCCTGATGTCATTTTACCGTCTTTGCTTGTTCATGTCACAGACACACTTCTGACAGCCGTGTGTGTGTGCGTGTGTGTGTGTGTGTGTGTGTGTGTGTGTGTGTGTGAGACAGGTAGGTGGACTGGTCCTTGCTTCCAACACCTCCTACAACAAATTGTGTGTGTGTGTGTGTGTGTGTGTGTGTGTGTGTGTGTCTCAGCCTGTTTTTAGGGATTGGTGACTAGTTTCAAATCATTTTTTAAAACGTGGCCATTTAAAAGTAATTATTTGCTTGCCACATTCACATTTATTCATTTGAAATATCTGCTAGGATTACACTTTGCAATTTTGTTTAGTTTTTTTTCCTAATTTTTTTATTTTATTTTTTTATTTTTTTTTCATATTTTTTTATTTATTTTTATTTTATATATATATTTCAATTTTATTTGTATTTGTCTTATTTTGCACAAGAAAATGTATTAATATATTATTCATTTATTTGATATCTATTTTGTCACACGTTACTTGACAACGTATTTTTACTTTCTTTTTTTCATCGATGTTTTAGTTATTGCCAAAGTTACATTTTTATTTCTGTATTTATTTGCCAAGTAGTGTCTATTTTTTTTTCTTCAGTTTCTGTGTATGTCGTATTTGCCAAAGTTGTCGTTTTTATGTTTTACAGTAACAACAATACATATAACTTAAGTGTTGATACGAATTAAATGCTCATAAATCTGGGAGGGGGTATTTAGTTTTTTTTTTTTTTTTTTTATGGCAAGCGCTTTCCTCTGGGAGTCCATTTTCTCAGATTTTAATTATTGGGATGTCATTAAAGAAGTGATGGAAATGCTGAAAAGCTATTAAAATTAACATTTTAAAAATGCCGTCAGCTCCTTTTGCTAATTATGATGATCATCTAGTTTAAAAAGCAACACTTGTATTTCTGCCATCTGATCACTGGGGGGGATAGAGGGGGGGGGGTGTCCTAATCATCAAGGCAAATTGTCTCGATATATGTGAGCCGTAAAATTAATTTGTGCTAATGGGCATATAAATATATAAATATCAAAAAATATTGTCTGCCACTTTTGTTGTAATGGAGATGGAAGCGTAAATTAAAGGCGTCAAAAAGGCATTAAAATGTAAATTGTCATCTGCCGTCGGAGCTCAGTCAAAAGTGAAAAAAAAATCATTCATGGGCACAATTTTCTTTTTCTTTTTTTTTTTTTCGGAATCATAAGCTTTGAAAAACAGGCTGTTGTGTTGCTAACCATGCTAAACTAACCGTTGCATGTTAGCTGGTCAAGCTGTGCTCGATGTCGAGTGACGTTGGACTCCCGCATGCGATATTTGATGATGTTTTGTTTCATAAAACTATTAAAAGAGCGCCTGCAGTTTTTTCCTAACCTCTACATCACCTATTACGGATGCTAATTTTCTTTTTTTTTCAAACTAGGCTATATTTTGTTAGCTAACATCTCTTTTGCCAGAGATGTGTAATTGACCAAAACATAAAAATTATATATATATATATATATATATATTTTTTTTTTATCGGTGATGTGCACAACGCATTACGCGAACTGTAATATAACGAGGGACATTTGTTTTGTCCTTTACTTTGTGCTAATGATCGTATTACCAACTGTGACCTAGCAATGTTATGCTAGCAACTGAGTACTCGACTCCCTGTTTGTAACTGCAAGCTAATTATGCTACGGCAAACAGCAGTGTGCCAAGCTGTGATTCATTTTGTTTTTTTGTTTTGTTTTTGTCGTAAAAGTGTTGTTTTGTAGACACGGCGAACACCTGGATGCAGCTGTCAGTGTGGACACATTGCTTTTTCTGCTCCAGCGATTACACCTCCCCCGCAGACGCGCGTTTAACACGCCGTCTCTCCTTTTAGCTTTTCTGATGCGTGGAAATGACAGGGACAGATTGTAACCATCTTTCATTTTTCAATTTTTTTTTTAAAACTGATACATAAAGTCACAGTTAAAGCGAAGCGTTTTTTTGCTGTTGTTTTTTTTTTTTGCTAGCGATATAACAATAAAGGCCGTGATTACGCTTGTGACGCTGCTCAAATGTGCCGTTTGACGCCTACTCCTGCCCCTGCCATGCCCCGGCGCGCGCACACACGCAATACACGCACACGCTAAATGGATATCCAGCTGTGTTTTCATCAATGTTCTTGTCACTTGCTGAATGCGATGACTTGACTTGAGGCCGCGGAGCACTGAGGCGCAGCTGCGAGAACCAATCAATGAAAGAGTTTGCGCTCTTTATTTTCTCTCCTTAATTTTAATGACACAAGAAGGAAAAAAAAAGTTGATGAAAGTCTTCTCGAGGTGTCTAAAAACTGTTAAAAGGTGGGGGAAATTGGCTAGGTGCCCATGCTAGCAGGACAAGACTTGGAGAGATGACGTAAGATGCAACAGGAATGTGTGGTTTTTGATTTTTTTGTCAAGTTATTGTTACTGAAATAAGAAAAAAGGGAAAATATTGTAATTTCGTTTGTATGTTGAATTGTAAGACGCTTTGTTAGCTTGTATTTTAGCTAGCAGGTTACTTCCTGGTTGACTGAGGAGAACGGAGTGTACTTTTTTGATCATTAGTATTATTATTATTGTTGTTATTTGACAATTTAGACATGTCTAAGGTTATCTAAACAACAAAAAGCAGCCCCCACAAAAATTTTTTTGTGGATTTATTGATATGTTGGGAGGTTACTTCCTGTTTCTCGGGATCCTGCAATTCGAATGTACCGATTTTGTTTTGTTTTATCATCTTGGGCGGGAGGCATGCAAAAAAAAATGCAAGAAATAAAACTACTGACAAAAACAAAACAAAACAAGTCTGTGTTTTAGTTAGCAGGCAGGATGCTAGTTGCTGATAATTGCTAATCGCACCGCGTCGTTTTCCTTCCCCCAGGTTGGAAAGTCCGTCTTACGAGGTGATGCAGTTGGATTTCGAGGTGGACAACGTGATCACTTTGGCTCCCACCCAAACTTTGCACTGGAGCGTGGAATACGCGTCGGGAGCGCCGGCGTCCGCCGAGAGAGTCTCGCATCTCTACATCAGCAACGCCGACATCCGGGGCATCGTACCGCTCGCGCAGGTAAACTCATCTCCTCCACCCGAATCATTCCTTCTTTTTCGGTACATTGCCAGGTGGCCTACTTTTCATTTTCTTTTTCCATACCTGGCTGACTATATTATAGCGCAAGCTATTCTTTCTTCTTCTGTATGTAGTTTTTCCCTTTCTTCTTCCATATCTTGCAATAGTGTTTCAACAAACAGGAAGAAGTGAATCCTTACATTTTCGTGGATTAAAAGGGACCTTTCCTGTCTGCCCAAAGCAAAAAAATAGTCACCGAGAGGTAAAAAAAAAAAAAACTAAGAGAAAGAAATGGGGCATCCAGCTGCTGTAGATGCTTTTGAAAGCTCTCCGGCTTCCATTAGCGGCAAGCTAATCTGGCCTGATAGTCCCTCCTTTAGACCGCAAAGCCCCGGTGAGAAAAGCCAATTTGGGGCTGGTGAGGCATCTGCCGTCGCGACACACCACACAGACAAAAAAACATCACTGCAGCCTGCACTCCGAAACAATCAGAAACGTAAATCTCCCTTTTTTTTGGGTTCCCATTTGGGCTTTTTTTGTTTTTGTTCAAATGTGACACACAAAATGTGATAAGACTTCAAATGACAATCAAAGTACAGTGCTGTGAACTATTTTTTTTTTGCCCCTTTCCTGATTTCTGTGTTCTTTGCATATTCATTCAGATCATCAAACCGATTTTAAGATCACACCGAGACAAGATACCAATTTCTAAAGGCTACGGTAATTTTATTCATTTGGACACGCGCCCACAAAAAAAAAAAATCCAAACCTACCTGTCCCTCTGTGAAAAAGTCATCACCCCCCTGAACCTAATTATGGGTTGTGAACCGAAACTTTTCTATGTGATAAATATGCAAAGAACACAGAAATCAGAAAAAGGGGGGGTGGGGGGGGGGCAAATAGTATTTCACGGCACTGTATGTTGACACATGATCACTATGCCTGCCCGTCACAGCCCGTGCTTTTTGATTATTTTTCCATGTCATTAAAAACAAAAAATCTGTCCATCTCTCATTGAATACGCTACACCTTCATTATTTTAGAAACGTACGCATCTGTGAAATCACCACTCATGCCGAAAAGTACATCCAGGTTCTCGAGAAACGCATGCTGCAGTCCAGGCAACGTCTTTTTCATGGACGCCTTTCTTTATTCCAGCAAACCAAACCACATTTTCTGCACCCATTACAACAGCGTGAAGTCGTAGTCAAAGAATGCAGGCACTACAATTGTGCCTGCCTGCAGTCCAGACCCGTCTCTCGTTCAAAATGCCTGGCGCATTATGAAGCGGAAAATATGACAACGGAGACACCCCCGGTCTGGTCAACAACACAATGGGAGAGTAGTCCACCAACCGAGTCACATCGGTTGGTCGGTTTGTCTGTCGCTGGGTCTGTTGATATGTCCATGTGACCCCCCCCCCCCCCCCGCCACATCATCCAAATAGACATAATGGAATAGTGCTCCTTTTCTTTAAAGGGAATGGTCAGGATGTGCCTCTGAGTGGCTGAAGCTAAAACAAGGTAAAGAGCATTCCACTTGTTAGCTTGTTAGCGGGGGGGGGGGGGGGGGGGCTGAGAGGTGGGGGGGCTACGCTACATCAAAGCCAAGGGAGGTCCGGAAAGGATCTGTTATGGTGTTTGAGCACATAAACGGGATGAGTAATCACGTTGTATCACGACCGCCGCCATTATGCGTCCTCGCTCGCTCCCCCTGCCGCTAAACGTAAAAGCCCAAGTGTCCCACGGGGGGGGTCCGAAAGGGAAGGAATGAATGCTGTTCTTGTCGGCCATCTTTTATTTATTCAACGTCGTCTAACCCGTTCCTGCTTCTTCGCCGCGCTTCTTTGGGCGCGTAAATCCCCGATGTCCTCTTTGACCAAACTGTTTCGCCCGCTTCGTGCACGAGCAACACGATTGACATTCAGGACAAAAGTTTGCGGACACCGCCCGTTCTTTTGGGCTGAAAAAGCGTCCCGTTAGTTTTGTCCAAGTGGTGGTGATTCATTTGGAGTCTGACAGATCACAAGCAGGCAGCGTGTCACTGTTTGCTCCGACTAATTACTCTGTCCAACAACACACTTAATGACAGCACACACACACACACACACACACACACACACCACCGCCGCCAACTCAACAAGCCTGAGGCTTAATAATTTGATTGTAATGAACATTGTCGTCATGATAATAGGCATTTATCCCTGACAGATCGCACAGCGTTTTCGGGCATTTTCCTACTTGGTCGCTGAAAGATACAATAAAGTCATCGTTTAAAAATGGCAATATTGCACGATGAGTGCGCAGCGGGGTTCCAGTTTCGCGTTTTCCTTGTGAGCACAAAGCGGCACTTCTTTCGAGGTTTTGAATTACAGCCACCGGAATAGTAATTTGTGTCCTTTGTGCGACAAGTTAGCTCACTGTGCTGCTGATGAGGAGGATGATGGTGGTGGAGTTGGTGTTGGGCATCGATTTTAAGATAAGATAAGATAAGAAGACCTTTATTAGTCTGGCAATGGAGAAATTCCTAATTCATAGCGGCAAAGTTATGAAAGGAAAAAGTAGAACAACAAAATATAGGAGCTGCTGTAAAGGCAGCCACTCTGGCGGCGCCATTTTGAAGTCCATCCATCCATTTTCCAAACTGCCTGATCCTCACTAGGGTCGCGGGGGGTGCTGGAGCCTATCCCAGCCGTCTTCGGGCAGTAGGCGGGGGACACCCTGAACCGGTTGCCAGCCAATCACAGGGCACACAGAGACGAACAACCATCCACGCTCACAATCACACCTAGGGACAATTTAGAGTGTTCAATCAGCCTGCCACGCATGTTTTTGGAATGTGGGAGGAAACCGGAGCACCCGGAGAAAACCCACGTGGGCCCTGGCAGAACATGCAAACTCCACACAGGGAGGCCGGAGCTGGAATCGAACCCGGTACCTCTGCACTGTGAAGCCTAACCACTGGACTACCGGGCCGCCCCCATTTTGAAGTCAAAATAAGAAAAATAACACAAGACAACACATAGGACGCAGACAGTCGTGCAATCTTCACCAATTTTCTGCATATACTTTGTCTGAAGCAGTTAGAGATGAAAGAGGAGAGTATCATTTAAACATCATTTAATTTCTGGTCAATTCAAATTTCTGTTATTTTCCAACCCAAATGTGACCCCAATCCACCACACGGCAATGCTCCATTCCCATTGGCCACCTTCCGCCATCAGTCAAATGATCTTCGTACGCCGCCGTGCACTTGCAGTGAATTGTTACGACAACGGGAAAAAACAAAAAAAAACATTCGTGGTAACGGGTTTTGTACTGGTGTACCTAATGAAGCGACTGCCGAGCATGCACACGTTTGACATCCCAACATTTCTGTGCTCATTAAAAAAATAAAATAAAATTGCAATTGGTCCTTTAACAAGCTGCACATCAGATTTGTACGCGCGTGCACCTCCGCTGACTTTACTGCTTATTAATGCCATGTCACGCCGTAAACAACAATCACACACACACACACACACACGCACGTCCCCACAAGGAGGGCGGAGGCGTGAGTCGCCATATGTTTCAGATGGCTTCACATCTCTCCGCATGGCCGCGCACAAATTAAAGCACTTTTGATTTGATTCTTATTATTGTCCTTTTACGAGCATCTCGACCGGTGTGAGATGAGAGAGGAGGAGCGAGCGAGCGAGCGCGCACGGCAAGTGGACGGTAAATCACGCGAACGAATCGACGGGATAAAAGGCCGTGAGACGGTCTCACGGTTTGTGTGATAAAACAACATTTAAGAGGCTGCTTGTTATGTGGGCTACCGGAAGACCGAGCAGATACATTTTCAAGGATGTAAAAGTCAACACACCCCTGGTCAATGGCCATTATTTTTTTTATTCATTCATTCATCCATCCATTTTCTGATCCACTTTATCCTCACTAGGGACGCGGGGGGTGCTGGAGCCCATCCCAGCTGTCTCCGGGCAGTAGGCGGGGGGACACCCTGAACCCTGACACCCGGTTGCCAGCCAATCGCAGGGCACACAGAAACGAACAACCATTCGCACTCACACTCACACCTAGGGACAATTTAGAACGTCCAATCAGCCTGCCACGCATGTTTTTGGAATGTGGGAGGAAACCGGAGCACCCGGAGAAAACCCACGCAGGCCCGGGGAGAACATGCAAACTCCACACAGGGAGGCCGGAGCTGGAATCGAACCCGGTACCTCAAATTAAAAAAAAAAAAAAAGCTCAATCCTCTCGTGAATGATATTGTGATCGGCAACTGGGGGTAATTCCGAACAGTTGCAAACAGCACCCTGGGTTAGCAAAAATAATCCCAAAACTTCTTTGCACACCGCCATTTCTCAACCGCCTGATTTAAAGCAACGGTGCCATCAAGAGGGAGTAAAAACATTTACAATTGGTTCATGAAGCAAATTTGAAGCTTCATTTTGCCATTACGATCATTTAGCTTGTTTTTTAAATAACCACCCTAATTTAAATTATTATTCTTTCTCTGTCGAAACTTTGTTTGTCCAACTTATTCCGCAGTCAATAGCACCATAATGACTTGAAATTCAAATTCGAGTTTGTGTACTTAACAAGACTTTGATAGTCTTTTAATTGGGACCAAATGAGTTTAGATCGCTACCTTCAACAGTCACTTTTCTCAACAGCACACACACACACACACACACACACACACAGCGCACGGGCGCGCAGGCATGCTAACGGTTGCATGCGCCGTCTTTCTCAGACTCAAGTGCGTACACGCATGCACCTGAATACATTTGAGACATTTACATTTTCCGAGAGGGAAAAAAAACAACAAGATCTCAACCGGCGATGCTTGTCAACAACACACAGATCGTGTGTGTGTTGCTCATCTGGTGTATCAGTGTGTCTGGGGACACAACAACAACAACGAGAACCGACGCCTCGAGTAGCCACTGGGTGACATCACGGTGCACTTGCAGCCCGCAGTCAAGATAGCGACAATGCGGATGTGATCTTATCGACACGTTTCATCGCATGACGCACGCACGGCAGGTAAACATTTCTCTTCCCGCTCAGCCTGCGGGCAGAACCTTTTCCTTGATATCTTCTTTCGGCACTCGATGCCCCCCCCCCACACCCTTCTTTTTTTTTTTTAATTGTCTTTGTCATGCTTTTAATCTTCTTTATTCCCTCCTGGCCGCCTGCCTCCTCACCTGTTCGTCATCTGCTTGTCGCGTGGCAAACATTTCGCCGTTGTTTGTCACGGGATTAAAGTGTGTACTTTGGGGTCATGAAATGACACACACACACACACACACACACACACACACACACGCGCGTGCAGAAAAAAAATGTTCTTCATAATGTTTAGAAATACATCTATGCGACGCTCTGCATTGCTATGCTAGGCTATGCTACACCGCTAACCCCGTAAAACGAAGCGGGACTATTTTGTGGAAGCAGTGCAGTTCATTTTCTGTATTTTTTATGGTTATTTATGATGGCTGAGTTGCCCTGGCGGGTCTAATAACACTCACAAAGCTGCCATCCACAAACAATAACCCATAATCACGAGTGCATGCGTGTGTGTGTGTGTTTGTGTGTGGATAAATGCCCCCTTTTGAAAGAGCGGCGGCGTCTAATCGAGATGGACGCCGGCAGGTCGGCCGGCGTCTAATCGCACTCCGGCGCTCTGATTATAATCATCAGCGTTTGATGCTCTCGTATTGAGCAAAACATGTGCCCGGAGGTCTAGCCATGGAACCGCCAACTGATTCATCGACAGCTAATCAATCATGAAATGAACTGAAAACTATTTCGATCGTCAATTTATTTATTTTTGCGGGATTCAAATGATCCGAAATCCTCAGGGTGACAGCCATTTGACACGATTCCTGCCGTTCACCATTAAAACCAGACCAGACTGAATATTTGGTGTTTTTCAAAATAGGGCCTTTGCAAAAACTTTTACTTTGAAAAGCAACTAGCAACATTCATTCATTCATTCATCTTCCGAGCCGCTTGATCCTCACTAGGGTCGCGGGGGGTGCTGGAGCCTATCCCAGCCGTCTCCGGGCAGTAGGCGGGGGACACCCTGAATCGGTTGCCAGCCAATCGCAGGGCACACAGAGACGAACAACCATCCACGCTCACACTCACACCTAGGGACAATTTAGAGTGTTCAATCAGCCTGCCACGCATATTTTTGGAATGTGGGAGGAAACCGGAGCACCCGGAGAAAACCCACGCAGGCCCGGGGAGAACATGCAAACTCCACACAGGGAGGCCGGAGCTGGAATCGAACCCGGTACCTCTGCACTGTGAAGCCCACGTGCTAACCACTGGACTACCGGGCCGCCTCCGACTGAATATTTGGTGTTTTTTCAAAATAGGTCCTTTGCAAACACTTTTACTTTGAAAAGCAACTAGCAACATATTTTGCTGATTTCATGACGTTAAACCGATTCATCACTGAACACACAATGATTGCCTGATGTTTAAAACTATTTATTGGATGAAAAATCGTTTGTCGCAGCTCAGCTGGAGTTCAGGCCGTTGAACGTGCCTCGACTTAACAAGCGACCGCTAGGAAATTCTGAGGATTCAATTTGCAAGCACGGTGCCAGTTCACCTGAAGAAAACGGAGCCAGGGCGCAGAAGGACGACGCGCGCAAGGTCTCGTCATAGTTTGTAACGTATGACGCGTGTGTGTTTGTGTGTGATAGGACACGGAGGTGTTGAACACGGCCATCCTGACTGGTCGCCGGGTGTCTCTGCCCATCAAGTTGGTGACGGTGGGGACGGACGGCCAGGTGAGGGAAGTGGACGACTCGCTCAGCTGCAGCTCGGCCGACGTCCACGTGCTCAAAGTAAGTGTCTTTGATGTCCGGCCGAATAGTTTTTTTTTGAAAGAAGAAGCCACCTGCTTTGACTCTGATCTGGTCTTTGATATTTCGGGAAAATGCCCGTGGTATTTTCATCAAAGGCTGCGACGTTGAGAAAAAGAACATTTGCGTTCTTTCATGCACGTCTGCTCGTTTTGTCGCCGGCGAACAAAAATGGTTGGCGGAGATCAATGATATTTTCTTCAATGTTTACAAAAGGTGGAAAAAAGTGGAAGACTAAATTGTCTTTGATGTTTTTCAAAAAGCACAGGACGGGTTCATCAAAGACTGAAATTCTTGTCATTTTTACAAAGATTTAAGTTATGTTGTATGATTGACTCGATTCAATTGGAAAAGAAAATTGAAGACTAAATGGTTCAACGCATTTTGCAACTCTCAATTAATTGACTTTGTTTTTTTTGACAAAAACGTCGCTCGCATTAGTGTCTTTGACGTTTAGCGAAAAGCGAGCTCAAACTCATTCGGTACCGGCTAATTCTGGACCATGTCTGAAAAGACGTTTAAAAACGTCTTTGGGAGTGAATGAATTTTAATTGAAGCTTGAATTCTCTTTAAAGTTTCGTAAGGCTTGCGATTTTCCGTTTTGTTTTTTTTAATTGTCCCCGTGCCATGTAGACCAGGTCTCAACTTTTACTGGGCTAAGAACCTCGCCGATAAAATCTTCCTAAATTCGCAGAAATCTCATCTTGTGCGGTTTTAATTCATTTTGAGCAGCGGAGCCTCTAATGACTCCATTCATTACGTTACTGGCCTCCTCGGTAAATGATGATGACGACGACGACGATGGCGGACATTTCCAAAGCTTGGTTAAAAATGGCCTCTTTTGACAAGTTTCCAACGCCGCTGCTTGTTTTTGGCTCATTTTTCCCACCGTTGGCTCCGGACTGATTCACATTAGCGAGATTGAACTCCGGCGAGTATTGGAGCGCGTGCAATCGCTTCGTTAGGTTCAGTCAGAACTCGCAACTTGTCTTTGTATGACTCGACTCTTTCAAAGAATAAAATCAAATCAAAACTTTGTCTTTGATGTTGACAAAAAACTTACATTCAATCTAAATTGTCTTTTTCTACAAAAACATGGACTGAATTATCTTTGCTTACCGAAACGTCAACATTGCTTTGGTGTTTATTTTGGTGTTTATTTTGATTCTGAATTGTCTTTGATGTTTTCAGCAATGTTAATTTGTACAAAGACTAAAAAGTGCCTCTGTTTGCAAAAAAAAACAAACAAAACGAAACCAAAAAAAAATCTACATTTTGTAAAGACAAAAATGTTTGGGGCGTTTATTCAAAAGACTTGAAAGCATTTTTTTGCCATGTTGCTTGAAGATCAAAACAACAAACTTTGCTAGCATAGTCAGCGTTTGAAAGCACCGACGTTGACACTAGTTTTTTGTTTTTTTTGCACCCCCCCCCAAAAAAACATGTCCAGTAGATCAATTCAAGACTTGAAATTGTCAATCACCGAGCTCAACATAAACACAAACACAAAACAAAACGATGCCGACTCAACAATTGTCTTTGATGTTTCAGACTGCAAATCGTCTTTGATATTTTGAAACACATTTGCATTGCGATTGTCATCGACGTCCCCCCCCCCCCCCCCCGCACCCGCCCCCCTACATGCCCGATTTTGATCTTCTTGAGTCAACTGCCTTTGAACGTTTACCAAGTCAAGTCTGCAACATTTCTCTTCATTGATGTGTACAAAAAAAAATTTTTTTTTAAGTGCTCACTTCAAGAGCGGCTCAATTGAAAACGGGCTGAAAGAATTTGCGTGTGCACAAAGACAACAAAGTCAAATCTATACGCGCGGTCAAGCCGTCGTGTTTATGGCGCACAAACGTGGCAAATTCATCCGGCCGTAAAAACTTTAAAGTGGCGGCGACGGGCCACGCTAACGCTAACGCTTGCCGCCGCAGCGGTGGAATGTGCCGGTGCGGCCAAAGTTAAAAGATTGATTCCCCCGACGTGGCGTCGCCTTTGTCCTCGGGAAGCGCAAATGAAACGCGCGCTCACTTGTGGCACTTTCAATGCCGAAATGATTTCCTCGCGCCGTCCGACGGGAGCCTCGCTCTTTAAGTGCGATCAATAACGCCGGTGACAGAGGACGCTCGTTTCCACGCGCGTCTTTGAGCGTGCATGCGCTTGCTGCTAAAGATTGAGTCCACGTTTTCCGCACGCCCACAAAAACACGAAGCCTGTTGTTCTCGCTCCCGATTGGACTTCCGAGTTATTCGAGGGGGGGCCAAATTGTCTTTGATGTTGAGAATAAAACATTTTTTGCCAGTTTATATGGTGACTTCAAATACCTTTAAGTCATTCACTCCCAGTGACGGTTTTAAACGTCTTTTCAGACTTGGTCGAGAATTGGCTGCTACTAAATGAGTTCATGTGGAGGAAAAAAAAAATAATGAACCCCCCCCCCCCAAAAAAAAAACCATGTGAGTTTTGCAGAGGACTGAAACGTGTTGGTTTACTTCAACGCTTTGGTTTGTTTTTTGGAGGACTCACAAGCGGCTTTGATGTGGACAAAAACACGTCCGGTGGATTTCTTTTTTTTTTTTTTTAAGACTCCCCCCCCCCCCCAAAAAAAATCGGCGGCGAAGTCGCCTACCTTCGGGTTGATTTTTGAAGTGAAAAGGTATGGTGGCGTGAATTTCTAAGAGTGACGCGCAGCGAGTTCGACATTTGGGGCGTCCTTGTCGCTAATTACTCGCTTGCTTGTATTTCCTCTCGCGTTGTCGTGACTAATTTGGTCGGATGACGTTGACGCGTACGCGCCCGCGCGCGCGCTTTAAGAGAGCTGTTTGTGCCACGAATGGACACGCGGGTGATTAAGAATTGATCTGAGCGACATTTAATAAGGCACTCGCCCGCTTTGACACGCGTGATCTTTACACGCACGCACGCGCGGCTGTCCTTGGAAAGTGCATGCGTCTGCACACACCTTTCACCTACTGGAACAGTCCTCGTCACTTTTGCACCCCCCGCCCAAGAAATGCAATGCAAGTATAAAGGAAGCCTCATCATCATTCCATGACTTGCACGCCCCCCCCCCCTTTGTTTTTTTGCTGCAAGTTGTGAGGGAAAATTACAAGGGCTCATTAAAAACCTGATGGTTACACGAGAGGTTGGTGACAATTTCCAATTGGAACTTTAGCGCCCCCCCCTGACCCCCCCATGGCCACCTTCCCCCATAAAAAAAAACAACATAGGAGAAGTCATTTCAAGAAATGACTTTTCCTCTCCAAGTTTACGAAAAATAACGTTGACAATTCCGTCAGTCCCCGAGAAACGGCCGCCCTACCTCTTTGCTACACTAGAGGGCGCAATTATTGTGTTTCGTGGGGCAGGCTCATCTTGGATCTTTTCCTGATGCTCCCTTCAGACTTTTTGCTAGTCACTCTTAGCTGGAATTCACGTCATGCCGCACATTTGCAGAAGTTTTGAAAATCTGTGAAGATGAGGTGGCTCGGGCATCGGGTTACGATGCTTCCCGGACGCCTCCCCCGGTGTTCCGGGCATATCCGGACCGGCAACAATATATTTCAAGTTGTTCGGATCATTTGTAGTGTTCCTGTGGAGCCCGCTCGCCTATTGAACATTTTGACTTTGTTTTGACTCTCGCCAGGCCGACTCGAAGCGGCGGCGCAATGAGCCCATAACTCCTCACTAAAGTGCGGCGGGAGTGCTGACAGCTTTTTTTTTTTTTTTTTTTTCTAAGCGCGCATCAAACGCCGCTTTTAAGTCCGCCGAGCGGACGCCTCGCAATGTCAGGCTGGTCGCCGACTGTCAGCGTGACCCAAAAGTTTCACTCCCGGCGGTGCCGCGCACTCATTGTGTCCAAAGAAATGCCTTGCAAAGGTGACAAACCACCAAACCAACGTTGTTAACCAACCTGCCGTATTTCGAACGACAAAAAAAAATCGTCACGTGTATATATAGTAGCTAGCCCCAGCTAACACGTTCGGTGTCACGATGTTAAAAGAAAAAAAAATAATAAAAAAAAATATTCTCCCTCATCACTCTTTGGTCCATCTTAGCATGACGTAAGAATATTGGCAGCCAACGACGAGGCACTCTAAAATGTCCAAGCCAGTGTGAAGCGAGCTGCCACCCCCAGTTTTTGTCCGCTTGCCCTGGTCTGCATACTAGCTCCCAAGTCAGATTTTGAAACCCCAATCCTTGCCTCGCCCCCCCGCGTGCTATTCCACCAGTTTCTCTGTGACATGCAAGCACTCACAGCAGATGGTGAGGCACTCTCAAGCGGCCACCAGTCCCCAAGCCCCCCGTCCACGTGCTGGCTGTCACGGCGGATCAAATAAATGAATAAATACAATGACAACAAAAATCCCCCTACTCGCTCTTCCATTTCTCTGTGTGCACACTCAGGGCTGACAACGGGGCGCTCTAAAACAGCCATGCTAACAGACTGTTTGAAATGAAGACGCATTCTGGTGGTCGAAGTAGGGCTCCATTGCTAACTATATGTTGCAATCGGGCCAGACAAATGCTGACGCGAAAGAAAGCAACTTTCATGATGACATTGTGGGGGGCGTGGCTAGTTTTGTGACTAGACAGAGTTTTAGCCACACCCGAAAATCTGAAACGGTGAAAAGCACTATTCACGCTCCACACCCCCGAAAATCTGAAACGGTGATCTATTCACGCTCCACATCGGAGTACCGCATGTTCACATTGTCAGAATATTTGTATACATCTCTGAAATGACCTGACAAAGATGTAAAGATGCTACGTTAGCGACGATCCACACGAAATCTGCCGTCAAGACGGTACCGTTAAAAGCGCTCGCTTATCCGTAAATGTGTGCACGTGTGAAGTCCGGTCCGCCCGCTGAGTGTGACCCCTGTCACGGTCCATAAAACATGGCCGCCTGGGTCGATAACTAATTAGCTGAAAATTAGCATGCTAGCTTACGCGGCCAGCAGGAGTCATCAATACTAAACAAATGGAATAAAGGGCCGTAAAATGTCATTTCCTTTTTTTTTTTTTTTTTTTTTTCGGAATTTACCAAACATTCCTCCGATTTTGCACCAGCGTTTGCAAACTTCCTTATTTTCCCTCAGTTGCCTCAAAAGGGACGCGAGTTGAAGCGTGCTAGCGTGTCTTGCCACGCTAGCACGCTTCAACTCTCCCAGCTTGTATGACGACAAAAGTCCGCTCGGACTGACTTCGACTCGGACGATTCCGTATTCTTTGATCTCTTTGTCTCATTTAAATAACGCCGCGTGACAAATCAACACACACACACACACACACACGTGTAAAGTTCAAATTGAACACGCGCACACACACTCTGAGGCCACGCAAACAGACATATTGGGGCCAGCGTTGACTTATATCCCTATGCTAATAAGGCTGCTAAATCACACACGCTCGCGTGTGCGCGCACAGACACACACACACACACACACACACACACACACACACACACACACACAGACACACACCTTTTATTATTTAAGCCCACTTGACGGGTCTGAGAAAGAGCCAAACGAGAGGAAGTGTTTGAAGCTAACACCAAGAAGTAGATTGTATTTTTGCCGACTTCACACAAAAGGAGTTGGGCGATTTTTTTTTTCTTCTCTCCGCTCAGCTTGCAACAGTCCCAAACAATTAAGTGAGTCTCCCCCCCCCCCCCCCCCCCCCCAACTGCAATTGGATTCAAGTTGGGACAAGAGCTGACATTGGAGTCCACTTCACGGTGGCTATGCTTGGTGTCAGGAGTGAGTTTTCAAGCTCAGGCTAATTTTTTTTTTTTTATCCGCTTAAAGGAGAGATGTATTTTTCCGGTTCTCATTGTTCCGGAAATAAAGTTTGGAACTCTTTTAATAAAAATCCTATGAAGGCTAAAAAAAACTTTTTTCCTACCTTTTCTATTTGTTATTTGGTATTTTTCTTCATGAAATCTAATTAGATTTCCGTCGAAGTAGAATAAATGAAAACAATTATTTTGATTGAATTCGTTTTTTCGTTCAGATTTTTGCAAAAGGCTTTTAAGCATTGACGCTGACATTTGGTGTCAGAAAAAAGGATTCAAAAAGCATTTTTGTGTTAAGCGCAATGCACATGGGAAATTGTTTTCCCTTATTTGATATCAGAAGTGGGATTGAAAACTGTACACATCCTTCAAAAAAGTGACACAAAAACTTTTCTTGTTCAAGTGTTTCACCAAAAAAATTTGGGGAGTCATGTTCTAAAAACATTTTCTTGTTAGGATAAAAGTCACACTTTTATTAGTGGAGTCCCAAAGGGGAACGTTTTTGATGTTGGAAACGGGATTGAAACCCCACATCCAGTTATGAAAACACGGAAGACATATTGTTTTTGTCGATTTTATTCATGCTATTCAATGCAAATCGAAATGGAAAAAGAGATTTGGTTTCAAGTGTCTTGATGACGACCGCCTCGAGGGTTAAGAATATTTGGTGTCCGAAGTGGGGTTCAAATCGAATACTTTTTTTTTTCTTTTTTTAAATGTGAAAAATACAACAAAAAAGGGTTCCATTTTAAACCGTTTTGGGGCTATTTGGTGTCAGAAGCGGAACTGATCGATTCCTCTCTTTGAATACGACACGGCGGCTCGGAGGCGACTGGCCTCGGCGTGGCCCCTCTCAAGTGACGGACAGGTGAGAGGCGTAATCTCATCAGCGGGCCTGTTATCCAGCTCCCCCCTGAGGGCACGCCCCCTTTCCGAGTGACGGGGCTCCCTGATTGGATGAGAGCCTCCCCGAAGTCTGATGGATGGGCTTTACCGCCGGCGCCGGCCAAACGGATGAGTGGCGAGAGCAAATGCAGACGGATGCGCGGCCTCGTGGGGAGAACAGACGTTTTGGGGGGGGGGGGTTTGCAAAATGTGCAGTTTGCCCACATTGAGTCAAAATGGGACAGCCTGACTTTGGTTTTCGTCGACATTTTTTGGAGAAAAGTCAAGTCAATGTGCTCATCAAATTCTGTGCTAATTGCCGCCGTACCACAAAAAAAAAATCAATCAACAACATTTCAACGTCACACATTCGAGCTTTGGTTTTGTATTCAATGAAAGGCGATTTTGAACACTGTTTCAAAAAGTTCGATAAAACGCAACATCAAATTGGCTTTTACTTGATCATTTTTATTTTTAGGAATAAAATGTTCAAAAAATATTTAAGATTGGTCATTGTATGCCCATGTACTTTCTTTAACTATGTACAGACACGAGTATTTATCTTTTTAACATTTTAATGTTATACCTTTTTTAAATATTTAAAAAAAATATTTTTTTAATATTTAAAAATTAAAAAAATTAAAAAAATATATTTTAAAATATTTTTTTTAAGAATATTTAAAAAAGTGGAAATGATTTTTAAATAAAATTTACTTGAACAATATTTTGGGGTAGAATAAAATTTTTAAAATTGGTTTTATTTGACCGTTGCATTCACATTGAATTTCTTGAAGTAAATGTAGAAACTAGTAACAATCTTTTTCACGTTTTAATATATTTTTTTCATTAAATAATAATAATAAAGATTTTAAAACAAACCACAACATGGATACGATTTTCAAATTGTTCACCAATTTTTTTTTCGTCAATATGATTTCTTTTTGCATCAAGTCCTACAATACAATACAATACATGCTGATTTATATAGCGCTTTCACAACAGCGGCAGCTGTAACAAAGCGCTTTACAAAACAGTTAACATAAAGTAAAATAATAAACACAACACATAACATAAAACACGGACAGTCGTGCAGTCCTAACCACTTTTCCGTCACACGTTTTGTTGTTTGAAGCAGTTTGAGATGAAAGAGGAGAGAATCAAAGTCCTAGTAGCAGGGAGCGAACCGGTGTGGCATCTAATTAGCATATCGCGCTAATTGTATAGCATGCCACAGGAAACAACCCACACGTGTGATTGGACGTTTCTATTTCAAGTCAGCGAAAGTAAGTTGCTCTCTTTTGATGGGTGGGGCGAGAAAAAAAAAAAAAGACAACGAAGCAAACGTGTTGTTTTGAAGCGGTCGAAAAGTTAGCCAAAAGTTTTCCCGCGAATGCTTTTGCGGCACTGTCGGATGGAGTTTTTTTTTTTTTCCTTTTTCTCTTTCCCCCCACCGCACACTTGTTGAACTGCTGAGGCCGCCGCTTTTCGCCTCGCGATTCCTCACATCTCGCTTTTTGTCGTGGCGCTTGCTGTGGCAAAGCAACCCAGATTAAATCCATTCTTCAGTGTCCTCAAAACTCACACTCAGCAACACGCGCGCACGCGGGCACACGATCGCCGTGTGTGTGTGTGTGTGTGTGTGTGTGGGGGGGGGTTTAACTTGATTTCTGTTCACTTTATTATTGCTGTTTATTATTATTATTATTATTATACGTTCATCATATGTTTATCATTAACATGTTCAAAATAGAGGTCGTGGGTCAGATTTTTTTTTTGTTGAGTTCCCCTTCAAGCGTCCATGTTTTTTTTTGTTGTTTTTTTTGCGGCTCAGGTGTCCGGCAACTGCGACGAGGTTCTGGTGAACGGCAAAGAGATGCGCGGACGTCAGGGCGTGTCGGTGGCCTTCGCGTACATGCACCTGACGGCCAGCCTGTCGCTCAACGTTTGGGTGCCCAAGTTGCCTCTGCAGATCCACGTGTCCGACACCGAGCTCAGCCAGGTCAAAGGTTGGCGGGTGCCTATCACCCCCGCCGCCGCCAACAGCAGGAGGTAAGCGCCGCATTTTAACACGCCAGGACTTCGGTTCGGAAAACATTCGTACCCTCGGAGTCATTATCAAGGGAGCCGCTTAACATTCTCAACATATTCAAATGCCGTCTTTGGTCGAAGGTGGCGATTTTAGTTGTCATGCAAAAAAGTACATTTTTAAAAGTTGCAATTTTGGTGGGAAAAAACATTGTTTGGGGGGGGGGAAGGGTCTTGGCTCCAAGGTCAAATGACAAACATAAGATTTGTATTTAACAAAAGAAAAAGAGAGAGTGAGAGATTATTGTAATTGGGTAAAGAAAATTTTTGTTTTTTGTGAAAACGTCTTTTTTTTTTGACAAAAAAAGTAGTTTTTGTGAAAACGTCTTTTTTTTGACAAAAAAAAATCTCAGGTACCTTTTTGGGTCCTTTGCAAAACACTTTTCATGAAGAAATATTTATAAATTTTTTAAAATTATTTCTTCATCCAGGTAAGGTATCCAAAAAAAATAAAAAAGACTTTGATGAAACTGTTAAAAAAATAATTTTTTGTGTGTGGGGGCGGGGACTCATATTTTTAAAAAAATCCGTCATTTATGTTTTCAACAATTTGTTCACGAGAATTAATTGCTTGTGATACAAGTGTTGAAAAAAAATCAATTTTTGATGGAAAAAAAATGTAAAAATCTTTCCAACGTTGCGGTTGGTGCAAAAAATACCCCAAATGTGGTTATGATGCTAGCTTCAAGTACGACTGACAATGCAATGATAATCGATATTTTTTTTGTTTGTTTGTTTGTTTGCTTATTTTTTGTTCAGGCCGACGAGAGACAGCGAAGACGACGAGGATGACGAGAGGAAGGGCAAAGGATGCGCCCTGCAGGTTTCTCCTCTTTGCTTGCGTTTCACGACATTACGCGTAAGAAAACAACGTTAAGCGCTGACGCGTCTTTTTTTTTGTTTTTTTGTTTTTTTTCTACAGTACCAGTACGCCCTGGTGAAAGTGCTTACGCACTTTGTGGCCGAGCCGTCCGACCCGGGAGGGGAGGTGGTCCGAATGCTGGGCGCCGACTGGCAGGCCGACATCACTCACTTGGTCCTTGATCAGCTCAAGGTCGACTGCAGCCGGACAACCGTTTTCTTTTTCAAAGAAATGAAATACATTTATATTTGGTTTTGAATTGTCAGTTTTATTATTGTTTTCGGATTATGGCTAAAAACTGCAGAGATTTTTCTGGGAATTAAAAAAAAAAAAATCTAAAGGTGTGGTGGACATAAGTGTACACTCAACTGGCCACTTCATTAGGTACCAAATGATATTTGGTTTACCTTCTAAAGCAGGGGTGTCCAAACTTTTTGCCAAGGGGGCCAGATTTTACGTGGTAAAATGTCGGGGGGCCGAACTTGGCTGACATTCTTTACATTGAACAACAATATTGTTCAACAAATTTTAGTAAGCCAATCTGTTTCACATTTCCATTTTTATTTTAATTTCGACAATCTTAAGAATTTCTTTTAGTTCATTTGAAACAGGAATTTGAAATATGACATATCAGTCAATATAAACACGGAGTGATGTCTTGTTAACTCGTGAGTGATGCCCTCTAGTGTCTAAATGCTATTACTCATTTAGTGAATGCTATTACTCATTTAGCCACTAGAGGGAAGCAGTACTCTATGAAACATCACTCACCAGTCTACGAGACCTCAGTCAATGCAACACGTGTTCCATTGCGCCCAACCTGCGGGCCAGACGGCACTGATTTTATGACGGGGGCCGAGGGCCGGATGAAATTCGACCGCGGGCCGGATTTGGCCCCTGGGCCGGACTTTGGACATGCCTGTTCTAAAGTGACCGTTGTTTTTACATAGGTGGAAGATGAACGCATCGCCAGGCTGGTGGACGGCCGCGTTCTGATTGGCCGAGACCTCGGCATCACCACCATCCAAGTACGCTCCGCCAAGAATTTCGCCAGCGTTTGTTACCTGTTGACATTTGAGAGCGTGACATTTCCATTTTCCATTTATACGTTGGCTCTCGTGTCACTCTTTGCTCATCCCGTCCATTTTGTGAAGATACGTATCACACTTGCCATTCTCCCGCTTTGGAGTTTGGCATTGAACCCAAGCGATCTGAAACGCGGCCCTTCCGTTTTACGTCCTGTCTTTTTGCTCGGCAGGTGTTGTCGCCTCTGTCTGACTCTATCCTCGCAGAGAAGACGGTGACGGTGTTGGACGACAAGGTAACAAAATGATCGCGAGAGAAGTGTTCCTGTGATAGTTGATGATCTGTGATATTGACTGGGACACCGACGTCATAATGGCGGCTGTCAGCCCAGTGGTCTGCGTGACCTCAAAATAGAAGGTTTTGGGCGGTCGGAATAAGCGGCGGTTCCTCTTGTGCGTAGGTGGCCATCGTGGACATGGGGGTCCAGCTGGTGGCCTCGCTGTCGCTCAGCGTGGCGCCCGCCGGCGGCAATTTACAAGCCATCCTGATGACCGCCACCGCCAGCCAACTGATGCGGGCGCCCAAACAGGTAGGAAGACGCACACTATGCTAGTGATGGACAACCGAAGCTTCATCAAGCACTTGATTGTTTTTCACTCCTCTAGATGGCGCTCTTGGTTTAAAGATGCCGTGGAAATTTGAATACGTTTCCAATGCACTAACCTTTATATGTAAACCAAGAGCACGAGCTGGTGGAGTCCAAAAATATCCCAAGTGCTTCATGAAGCTTCGTTTTCCCATCACTACACGACGCATTCACTTCTTTTGAATTAGAAATGATCCTAAAATGTTTTTTTACTTTCTTTATGGAGAAAGTCAACAAAAAAATGGATATTTTTACGTGCTACAAGTAATAAACTTTTTAGAGAGTCTAATAATATGATAATAAGATTTATTTTTTTTAATTGTGTGGAAAAGTAAAAAATATTTTTCCATAATGAAAAAAACCCGCATATTTTTAACATTAAAAAACATGATTTCAGGCAAGAAAATATATTTTTGTGATTTGGGGAAATCAAACAGATCATTTCTTAGATCACGTTTTTCCGGAGCAAAGCGTTATTGTGTGAAAAAAGTAAAAACATTCTTGGGGGGGAAGATATTTTTGACAATCTCATGACAAAATTTTTTTCGCTGATAAAAGTCATTCAAATCAAAAACCACTTGATTTTCCATGAGAATAACCCTCACGAATGTGTCTCCTGTGCACTTTGGACGGCTCTCGCGATCGGATTATTGCAGTTCTGTTGTTTTTATATCAAGGGGGTGCGGGGGACAAAAAAAAACACGGAAGAGCTGACTTCTCCTACGGCGCTTTTCATATCTTTCCAGCAAAACACACAAACACAGACGCTCACACACGAGTCGATGGCAGCTTGGTGTGGAAGGAAAAGGCCCGAGGTCGCAATCAGCCAATCCGAAGAGTAATCCTCCACTGTGAACATTTCACGCTGCTTATCTGCCTTACATGATAATCACGTCCTAATTAGCCGCATGCCTCACTTGCAGCCGCGAACACACTCAACGACTCAACTCGCTGCGTGAGAGTGTAACGTGTACGTACTTATTTACACGTGTGTGTGTTTGTTCAAGCAATGCCAAATTTGCGCTCCTATCTTGTTCCCATCTGCGCTATGATTTGAGGCGACATGCGCTTACCGCAATTGGAGGCAGGAAGGAGCTTGCCGTCATGATATCTGCATTTGTATTATGGATGGTTAATTCGTTCGTTAGTTCGACACCATATTGGTTTGCATCGGGTCCAAGTGGGACGAGCCAGGTGATATCTCCAGCAGGTGGCGCTGCGGTAAAACCGCTCAATGTTTTTCAAGCGCTCGGGATTCCATTTCAGGAAGCGGCCATCAGCGCTTGGATCCACTACAGCGACGGCGCCGTTACGCCGCTCGACATCTACGACCCCAAAGACTTCCTGCTGTCTGCGTCGTCATTGGACAACGACGTCGTATCCGTAACCAATCAGGTGGGAGCTTCTCTTTGAGCTCTTTGCCCCGCAACCCCTCGAATTGTTGTTGCACCACGGGTCCGTTGGGGTGGCTCTGTTGGTTAGCCACTTTTGCTACTTAGTTAGCTCATCACTCAGCCAGTCAGTGTGCTTGTTAGTCAGTGGCTCAATGAGTTAGTTAGCTAGTTCATCAGTTAATTTAATTGTTAGTTCAGTCAACGATTGGGCGAATAAGATGCTGGCTTGGCTCTTAGCGAGCGAGTGAATCGAAGGTTGCTTATTTCGGTAGTAAATGGATGCTAGCTATTCAGTTGGTGGATCATCCAATTATTTACAGCAACTCAGTGAGTCACTCGTCTGTTTCGTCGGTAAGTTAGTTAGTCAATTAGGTCAGTAGTGAGTTGTCAACAACTAGTTTGTTTGATAGTCAGTCAGCCCGTCAAGTTACTTACTCAGCCAGCCTGTTAGTGAGTCAGCAATTGAGTCCATCTGTTACTTACACACATAGCTAGTTAGTTTATCGGTCAACTTGTGAGTTAGCTTAAGCAGCTAACTGGCTCGTCAATCGGTAAACTTATGAGTCAGGAAGGGAAACGCCTTTCCCTTACGCTCTATCATTGGTGGCGTGGCACCGGCAGGAGCAACACTGGCCCGTGGTTGTGGCAGAAGGTGAAGGCCAGGGGGCGCTGGTGCGCGTGGAGATGGTGATCTCGGAGACGTGCCAGAAGTCCAAGAGGAAGAGCGTGTTGGCGTCTGGCGTCGGCAACGTGGCGGTCAAGTTTGGAGCCGCCCGCAGCGACGGCGACGAGGGCGGGGCCCCGGCGGAAGGGGCCGCGGCGGACAACGACACCGAGCAGCCGAAAGTCGCAGACGGAGCCGAGCGGGAGTCCAAAAGTGTGGCGGTGGCCGCGGAGCGTGAGGAAGGCGCCATGAGGAAGGTGGGATGAAAATGCGGCCTGAAATGGAAAAGGTCAAAGCTGACTTGCTGCTACGTCGTCAGGTGAGCTTAACGACCAAGAGCACCGTCACCCATCGGGCGTCGGCCGGCAAACCCGGCGGCGGAGGTCCGAACCGGGCGGAGGACAGCGCCGGCTACCCGGCCCAAGTGGAGGTGCCCGGACCCTCTGACGGCGAGCTGAGCCAGACCACCAGGGGACTCTCGGACCTGGAGATCGGGATGTACGCCCTCCTGGGAGTTTTCTGTTTGGCCATCCTCGTCTTCCTCATCAACTGCGTCAGCTTTGCCTTCAGGTAACCTCTTCCTTTCCGACAAGGAGGAATACATGAAAAAGTGCTCGGCGTCGAGGAACGCCTTTGTGAACGCCTCCCAAGTGCCAACGATGCCCGATCCCATTCGAGTGTACTTCTTTTTTCTCGTTTCCTTTCTGGCGCGGGGACCCTCAGGTACCGCCACAAGCAGGTGCCCGTGCTGGAGGCGGGCGGCAACATGAACCACGCCCACGACTGGGTTTGGCTGGGCAATGAGGCCGACCTCCTGGGGGACCACCCGGACCACGCCGACCCCTGTCCGGCGGCGCCGCCCGACGAGTGCACCACCATCATCGACCGCGGCGAGGATGCCTACGCGGAGAGCAAGTACCTCCTGAACGGGGCGGGCACCGCCTCGACCGTGGCCGGCGTCAGGGGAGGTGCGGGCCACCGGGGCGTTTCCCACAGCCAGACCTTACCCCGGGCTCTCCCGGACCCCCACCAGTGCCTTTCCGCCATCACCGCCGCCCGACGCGACGCCGAGCATCTCAACAACTCGCCCAGGGCGTCCGGCAAACGCAAGCGAGTCAAATTCACCTCGTTTGCCACCGTGCTGCCCAACAACCGCCACCAGGGCGGGGCCGGCGGGCCCTACGCCGACCCCTCGGTCTTGCTCGGCAAGGGCGGCGAGGACGACATCAAGTGGGTCTGCCACGACGTAGACATGGGCCAGTCGGAAATCAGGAGCTACATGGAGAGGCTACAAGACAATTTGTGACTGCGCGGCGGACTTGGGTGGGGGGCTGAGAAAGGTCTGGGGTTGTGGGTGGGGTAGGGTGCCCAAGAAAATCTTCCACAATTTGAACATGGAAAGGCCACGAAACAATTGGTGACTGTCTGTTGTCGGATGGGAGGGGTCACATTGTGGTCAGTGAGATGACTATTCGTAGGGGGGGCTCTAAGGGGGGCGCAAGTGGTTCTGGTGCCCAGCAGGAACCAGGCATGTGTTTCTGGGTGAACCCATGAAGACAGCTCGCCTGTGATGCTTTCTGAATAAAAGCGCGATAGATGAAGGACGGACGCAAAGGACTGACCAAGAATGTTGCGGCACGGAAACAGGAAGTGGGAGGCAAGTTCATGCAATAAGAGACCCGCATTCAAAATGAGTCAGTCAAACAAAACCATGTCCATGGCCGCTGCCAGGAAACCATTGTGCTTTTCACCATAAAAAAAAATTTGATTTTGTACATTTATTTATTGTCACTTTCAAGAGGTCGGGTTCTGGTTCTATGTTTCATATTCCCTCTCTCCAGAGTTTTTGAATGGAGTCATTTCCTGACTACAAAGTAAAAGCCTTGGGCGTCAAAAGTGGGGAAATGCGACACAACAGGCAATTGCACAACTCGCAAAGGAAGTGAAAGTAAAACTAAATCATGACAAGCTTTTATTTTGTAGGGCGTGGTAGGTAGTGTACCAAGCAACCATCGATTGGCTTTTTTGTTGCCATTCCAATGAAGATTTGCCACCTCCATTTAAAGGCTTTATTTTCTAACTGTATTTATTTCTCTGTACACCAGGTCGGGTTTCAGATCTCCGTATGAACATGTTTGTGTGTGTGTGTTTGTTTGCTTTCGTCATTTCATGTCCACAAAATTGTTGAATGGGATCATTTCCTGTCTACAAAGTAAAAGACTATGGCAAGGAGTTGGAAGAAAATGAGCCTGGACTCTAACTTGCACAATTAGCAACAGGAAATGATTTTACTTTGTATTGTTTCAAACTTTACAACAACAACAAAAAACCTTCCAGCCAATGACAGGTCTTTCTGTCGACTCCTCCCACTGGGCAGAAAGACTTCCTGGTTCCTGTAGGCAAGACATTGGACTACGGCCCATTAGAATTATTTTTAGTTTATTTTGAAGTATAGTCTGTTTTTTTCCCCCTTTGTTCTTTACAAGTGTGTTCGACTTTTCTTTTAGGATTGAATTCTGATTATTTATTGAAATTAAGCACATGGGGGAGAGGGGCTCACCTTTGTTGTTTTGTGTTAAAAGCTCAGGTGATGACGCGGAGAACAACGACAATAAAAAGCGATGACCACATTGTTGAAGAAGGCAATATTTATTATTTGTAAACTTTATTGAGTCAAGAGTGCTATGTAATCAATCAGATGTTGTAAATAAATAAAACAGGATCTTCAACGAGATCACGAGTTGGACCTTTTTCAGAACAATCAACATTTGCACAATGTGTGAAATCAGCTGCCTGTTTAACAACAGAGACTCTGCAAGCATTTCACACGGTGAACCTGCGTGTCAGTCAGTTTTCATGCAAATATGCTGCAAAATAGCAGTGTGTGAGTGAGAGAGAGAGTGAGTAAAATGGCCTTTTTTTTTACTTGGTCCTCACTGTGCCACAAGTACAGGAATATGTGTTTGTGTGTGTGTGTGAGCAAGAGAGAGAGAAAGAAAATGGATGTCACAATATTTTTAATAACCTATTCCCAGGACTAACTGTTGCCGTTTTCAAACTGGACAGGCAACCTTTTAACACTCTTTTTCACAAGTGGAAAAATAAATGAACCATGGTTGGTAGGAAAAGGTTAAAAAATAATCATAATAAAATGTAATTCATGACACAAAAGGTGACAGCAAAAGTGCACATATTTGTTTTTTTTGTCAACGACACAAGTTATTTTGTCTATTACTATGAGTGGTAAAATGTTTTGCAAACCACCGACCAAGTGCTACTTTACAACTTCCAGAAACAGAGCACGGGAAACCACTTCTTCTTTCTCTCACACACGCCGCATGCCTTCCAGTAGAGCTCAGTGCTGCCAGGCATTTTGTGGCACAACGCGGTATTACGTTACACGTGTGCAACTCCATATTAGGGCTCGCCTCTCTCCTGTAAAGACTCTTTAAAAAACAACAACAACAACAATGCTGACAATCCTGCAACTGTGGTTGACTGTACACCGACTGCAGTAAAGGCCATCTGAAAAAAAGTAGTGCCAGGGCGCTTCAAGAGCACCCTTAGACCCCCGCCTGACAGTGCAATGACGGTCCAGTAATTGCTACTGTGCCGCCGTCGGTCCCGGGGAATTTAAAAAAAAATAAAAAATCTCAAACAGCGCAAGTACTTTTCCGGATGCAAGCACTGGAACTGATGGAACCACCCCCACTCCAGCCTAGACCCTCTCGCATGGTGATTTGGCTTTCTACACCGCGCAATTTTGTGATGTAAACTCAAGTCGGCCGTGGCTGTTTTCCGAGTTAATTGCAGCATAAGTGCGCAGGTGGAGGCGCTCATCAGGCGCACCCGCCCGGGTCGGGCCAAAGTGCCTTTTTTTTTCTCGCTCATTCCCACATATCCTGTTTCGACGCTTTTGGGGTGGTTTGGCATCTACACCTTCACGTTCTTGCGAAGCGATTCCGTTAATTGGCGAAACTTTCACCTATTTCTGTTTGTGCTCACGTATGTGATTGAATCTCAGTTTAGGTCGAAAAGATGTTCGATTTGGGGAAGAAAGCATTTCTTGCATCTCATTTGGAAAGCGGTGAGAATAACAAAGGAACTTGACGCACTTTTTTTGTTTTAATGTTACAAATTTGCGCTCTAAATGTCATGCGTTAACATGTTAAGCTTCATGTGATAAATTTCCTGTTACATGTTCGGTCACGTGTTAACATGATAAGTTTGCCGTAATTATGTCTTATGTTTCATGCTATCATGTTCAGTGATGAATTTCACGTTTTAAAACATGCTAACAAGTTTGATAGCTGCAATTGGCGTTTTTTTTTAAGGTAATAATTGAAATCAGCTTTTTTATTTTTTCAATTTGATCTTGTTCTGCTCTCAGCTAACCTGAACATGATTGTTTTTATATCACACGAGCTTGATTGTGAAAAATAATAATAATTGGCGAGGTTTCGCACACGTCGCTATGGCAACATGGCAGGCGGCGGGCAGGTCAGCTGAAAAAGGCTCTTTAACGGCGTCGCTTTTGAAAATCGAATTGAAAGCGTCATTATGCTCGTTGAACTTCATTAGCGGAAGCGCGTCGGCTGACCTGCATCGTGCACACGTGACAAAACATGTCAAGCGCTCTTGAAGTTGAACTTGCGGACCCGCCGACGTGCCCAAAATGGAACGCTATTCCTTTGGAAGACTTTCGTGACTTTAAAAAAAAAATTAAAAAAAAAAAAGGAGAAAATGTTTGAATATTTTCACAATCATGGTGTGAAAAGGTTGCAAGATTATGACTCCAAAATGATTTTTTTTTCTGAAAAAAAAAAATACTTTCCTCCTTTACGATTCAGATTTTTTTTTTTTTTTTTACATAAAAATATGATTTTTTTCTATGCCGGTCTTTTCAAATTTGAACATGCATTTTGCATTTGTGAATTGAAAGTGTTGCAAGATGAAAACTTTTTTCACAATTTGTTTTTTTTTTTAACTATATTTTTCAGGAAAAAAATTGTTCAAAAAGTAAGTTTTTTTTGGTTTCTTGGTTGTTTATTTTTCTCTTGAACATTTTCTGTAGAAAAAAAAACGCTTGCAAAAACAATCATGGTGTGAAAAGGTTGCAAGATTATGACTCCAAAATTATTTTTGCATTTGTGAATTGAAAGTGTTGCAAGATGAATTTTTTTCACAATTTTTTTTCTTGAAACTTCATATTTTTCAGGAAAAAAATTATTCAAAAAGCAAGGTTTTTTGGTTTCTTGTTTATTTTTCTCTTGAACATATACTATTTTCTGTAAAAAAAAAGGCTTGCAAAAACACTTGCAAAAAAGATTATGCCTTATCTTCACAGAAAAAGTTGAGACAGTAATTCATGCCTTTGTAACATCCCGGCTCGATTACTGCAACGCCCTGTACTTTGGAGTCAGCCAGTCCTCCATCAAGCGCCTTCAGCTGGTACAGAATGCCGCTGCTCGCCTCTTGACTGGTACTCGTAAGAGGGAGCATATAACTCCTACTTTGGCATCCCTTCACTGGCTCCCCATTCATTTTAGAATTATTTTTAAGATCCTCCTCTTTGTTTTCAAATCTCTGAATAATCTCGCGCCACCTTACCTCTCTGAGCTCATACGCCCCTACACCCCTGCCCGGCGCCTCAGGTCTGTGGACCAGTCTTTGCTAGACGTACCAAGAACTAAACTGAGGCTCAGAGGGGATCGAGCCTTTTCTGTTGCTGGTCCATCTCTCTGGAATGACCTCCCACTGAACATTCGGCAAGCCTCCTCGCTGCCCATCTTTAAATCCCTCCTCAAAACTCACTTGTATTCTTTGGCGTTTGACTCAGCATGACTTAGATTTGCTATTGGTTTTACTGCTTGGTGCTTTCTACCGCCTTATTACTTATTACTTATTACTGATTCGTCTTACTGTTTATTGTATGTGTTAAATCGCTCCATGTACAGCACTTTGTATGCAGCGATGGCTGTTTGAAAGTGCTCTATAAATACTGTTGACTTGACTTGACTTGACTTAATTTTCAATAATTTCCCCCCACCCCCTACAAAAATATGACTATTTATGATCAATAATTTCTCAATCGAGACCTTTTTTATTCAAATTTTATTCAAACTGAACCTGAAACTGACATCTGTTGAATGAAACACTTTCAAGATTCCAACTTATTGTCAGTTTTTTCAAGTTCTTGAGAAATGACCGTTTGTGGCGGTAGAAAAATCACTTTCACCAAAAATACTATTTTCTCAATCTGTTTTTTTTTTTTTTGTCTGGGTCTTCCTTTCCTTCTTTCTCACTCGAGTCTTGATTTTGCTCATGTTCCGATTCAGTCCCAAAGTCTCGGCACTCTCCATCCCGGCGTCCAGGTGACTAATGGAATGACACAACAACAAAGGGCCATTGTGTTTTATGGAGCCCTTCTCCTCATCCTCCTCCTCATCTCTTGACCACCATTCTCTCTATTTTTCCTGCGCGGGGCCGTAAAAGAAGGCCCGATGAATGGAGGGGGAACGCAGCGCGTGCCGAGCGACAAACGGGAGAGCGCAAATGAAAGAGGGGAAATGTAGAACGAGAAGGAGCGAGGCGGCTGATGATGGATAATGGGATAATGGCGCTAAAAGAATTTCCACAAAAAAAAACAAAAAAAAGAGGAGGAGGAGGATGTGATGTAAAAGGAGAGGAGGAAGAGGAGCACATAAAAGGACGTCGAGATGGTGAGTAACGCGCGCACGGCGTTTCGGGGCGGAATCGATGCTCGATACTCATACTAATTCCCTTGCCCCTGGCAGGTGGGCGGGGCTAAAGCCAACACTTCCTGCTCAGATTGATCGGGGCCAGGGCACCAAGGGCGCGCTAACATTGCTAACGCCCAATTACTCATCGGCGCAACGTGTTGACTCCGCTAATGAACTTGACCGAGCTCTGAAAGCATAGCGCAAACGCTCAACATTTTTGTCCCTGCACAAGGAATTCAAAAACAAATCATTAAACTGTGACTTTTTTTTTCGCCCTGCAAAGATTAATAATTGAAAATATTGGACTTTGCGATTAACAAAAAGGAAAAAAAAAACCTCCCCCAATATTTTTTTTGGCTCACATAATTCTCCTTCACATTTCAGCCCGGGCGGCCCGGTAGTCCAGTGGTTAGCACGTCGGCTTCACAGTGCAGAGGTACCGGGTTCGATTCCAGCTCCGGCCTCCCTGTGTGGAGTTTGCATGTTCTCCCCGGGTGGGTTTTCTCCGGGTGCTCCGGTTTCCTCCCACATTCCAAAAAATATGCGTGGCAGGCTGATTGAACACTCTAAATTTAAGGTGTGAGTGTGAGTGCGAATGGTTGTTCGTCTCTGTGTGCCCTGCGATTGGCTGGCAACCGATTCAGGGTGTCCCCCGCCTATTGCCCGAAGACAGCTGGGATGGGCTCCAGCACCCCCCGTGACCCTAGTGAGGATCAAGCGGCTCGGAAGATGAATGAATGAATGAATGAATTTCAGCCCGTTCATCAAAATATAGTAAAAATGATTGGAAATGTGAATTTCTATTTTAAGAATTGATTTGCAATACGCGCCCCTAACTTTTCAACTAGCATCCCTAAATTTCATTTTAGGGGCCACTGTGCTCCAAGTAAAAAAAAAATTAAAAAACTGGACTCCTGCGGATTGGTTGATATCTGCCAAAAAGCTCCTTCTCCAAGGCTCCGTCTGTGCGGCGTCCCTCAAGGCTCAATTCTGAGTCCGCGTTTATTCATTCACAATCTTCTGGTGAAGCGACGCCAAATCAGCCGCCGTCACAATGAACCCCCGCCATGCCACTTGAAAGAAACACATTTTCCTCCCATGAAATCATCTGCCATTTTTTTTTCTCACAATAATATTGAGACGAGCCAAGAAATGACACATTTTTGTGTTCTCATTCTTGCAGAAGTTTCCACCGCGCCAGATAGCAGAGAAAGGAAAGGGAGGACATTTTGTCTGTTTACATTCATTTTGCGCTTGAATGGGAATCCTGTCACCACTCACGGGCTCTTGGTTGCGTTGAAGACGTCATTCGGGAAGAGGTGAGGTTTTTTTTTTTCCTAGTTAGGATTAAAAAGCGGACTCTTGTGTGTGTGTGTGTGTGTGTGTGTGTGTGTATGTGAGTGTGGTTTATGGGATGGATTGTCGCCACGGCTGTTGTGTGTCGATTTGTGCGCTTGTCGCCGGTTTTTATTGTCGCAGCAAGTCATCCTGTGTGTGCTCGATTCTATCTGTTACCTTTACAGCCCCCCCTCCTTTCCCCCCCCCCCCCCATTTATTTTTTTTTAATCAATTGGTACTTTCCTTTGAATTGGTGCCATTCTCTCCTTTCACTGGTTTGCCTTGACATGTCGTTGTTGAAGCGGGCCCGCCTGCAACTGGTGCCTGCAACCTGGCAGATTTGTTGCGAGTTGCTGGACTTGCTCAAGATCTGACCTTGCGGGGTTGATTTATTAAAGTCTCGGGTTTTATGGGATGTCAACAGAAAATATGGCGAAAGTCACGGAGAGCATGACTCGGAAAAAGCCAAACGGACTCGATAAGACCAATTTAAAGCAACAATGGCGCCCACCACCCCAAGCATAGGTTCTTGAAAAAAATTTTGTGGGTCTATTTATGCTTCACTTGTCTACCAAATTTTATGTTGTTAATGAAAGAGACATTGGCTTTGCGGTACTAAGTTTGCAAAAACAATCTGTCGGAGGAGTTTGTCTTGCTCCTCTAACGTTTCTGACGTAGCTTCTTGAGATTTTATTTTATTTTTTGTGGGACTACTCACGAAAGACATGTCTACCAGATTTCATGTTCTCGAGAGAAATAGGCTTCATCTGAGTCATCTTCAAAAACTGTCACTTGCGCTCACGGGACGGCAAAATGCTAGCGGGACGGCAAAATGCTAGCGGGACAGCAAAATGCTAGCGGGACGGCAAAATGCTAGCGGTGAGCGATTTATTTATTTTATCAGCCGCGTGGAGATTAATGCTAGCGGCGCGGCGCTATTAGTTTGCCTTAAACGCGCTCACGGGCTAGATAACGGCAGCACACTTGTTTGGGTCACGCGTGCGGTGACTCGTGTTGATCCATCACCGCTTCGGGCGGGGGTAAGGTGAGGGGGGGGGCACACAAGAATCAGAGTGCGGCTCTTTTGGTGGCCAGGCAAACTCGTTTCTCAACAGTTGTTGAGAGTGACTCCTTCGACCTCTGTCGCAAATATTCAATATTTGCTCCGGTGTCATTTTTGTGCACAGAGCCTGGCAGTAATTTTGCGAGTGATGCGATAAAACTGTCGCGTTGAATGCGATGGAGGAGGAAATTTTGCTGCTTTTGCTTTGCGACGCATTGTGTCTCCACTGTTGGATTATGGCACCAACTATTTTTAAGACAACACACACACACTCACACACACACGAAAGGACGGACGGGGGAGGGAAGGTTGATGCATTCAAAGGTTGGTTTCCATATCACCGTTGCAGTCACCTTGAAATCACATCGTCGTGCGCTGGCAAGCTATACAATATCGCAAGAAATATGGAATGCATTTTTTTTTTTTAAGAGCATCTTTGACCTAGAAAAGATTGTATTCATAGAAGAAAGGAAGCGGCCCTAATTGGCTTTACCTGTTACAGGATATTCTATCATGTGCTGTTCGAGGTTGCATATTGCATGTTAAACGCTAAAGAATGCTTCTCGTGGATCATCTTCCGAATTTAGGGATGAGAGAGAGAGAGAGACAGGCGGCCCGGTAGTCCAGTGGTTGGCACGTCGGCTTCACAGTGCAGAGGTACCGGGTTCGATTCCAGCTCCGGCCTCCCTGTGTGGATTTTGCATGTTCTCCTGCGTGGGTTTTCTCCGGGTGCTCCGGTTTCCTCCCACATTCCAAAAACATGCGTGGCAGGCTGATTGAACACTCTAAAATTGTCCCTAGGTGTGAGTGTGAGCGTGGATGGTTGTTCGTCTCTGTGTGCCCTGCGATTGGCTGGCAACCGATTCAGGGTGTCCCCCGCCTACTGCCCGGAGACGGCTGGGATAGGCTCCAGCACCCCCCGCGACCCTAGTGAGGATCAAGCGGCTCGGAAGATGAATGAATGAATGAATGAGAGAGAGAGTCAGACAGAGCCCTACGAGGCTGGGCTCGATGCTAATGCTAAAAAAATGCAACAACCCTAAAAAAAAAAGATAAAAAACATTTTTAAACCCTTCATCATGATTTGCTCCAACCTGCAACATTTATCCGGGTAATTTGAACACCTGCGCCAAGAGCTGAAATGTATTCAAGCAAGCAGATGAACATGAGAAATTGCCTTCCTTTCGTCAGCAAAGAGCAAATCTTGACATTCATTGCAAAATGACGAGAGAAAGACCTCCGAGTCCGGCTGATAAATGATCGAGAATAGTTCAGAAGGGAACATAACTGATTTCATGAATGTCACGAATTGCGCTCTTTTTACATTCTAAAGTGTAAAAAAAAAAAATGAACCCGAAGTTAAGATTGAATGAGACTGGGACTGGGCGGGCCCCCAAAAATCCGCAAAAAATTGATGACTATTGCAATTGCATTGATTTTTAAAAAAAGTCTAAATTAATAATAATATATAATAATACATTTTATTTATAAGCACCTTTCCAGACACCCAAGGACACTTTACAATAACAAAAAACACAAAACATTACGGGTTGAGCAGCGGCGGCCAAAACGCGCCAGCGTTCACTCAACCCGGAAAAAAAAATTTAAGACAGGAAGCGTTATGGGGGTGCCTCTAGTTTTAATTTTTCTTTGTTTAAATACTGTTTTTGCTGTGGAATTGATCGTTTAAAAAGTCTAATTTTTTTCCAAAGTCAATTCTCTTTTTTTGTTCTGACTGAGCCGCTTCTCCTCCACATCGAGAGGAGCCAGATGAGGTGGCTTGGGCATCTGATTGGGATGCCTCCTGAGCGCCTCCCCGGTGAGGTGTTCCGGGCATGTCCCACCGGGAGGAGACCCAGAGGAAGACCCAGGACACGCTGGAGAGACTATGTCACCCAGCTGGCCTGGGAACGACTCGGGATCCCCCGGGGAGAGCTGGAAGAAGTAGCTAGGGAGAGGGAAGTCTGGGCTTCCTTGCTAAAGCTGGTGCCCCCGAGACCCGGCCCCGGATAAGCGGTAGATGATGGATGGATGGATGGATGGATGGATGGATGGATGGATGGATGGATGGATGGATGGATGGATGGATGTTCTGACTTTATGCACAAACATATCGCCATGAAATATTTTTTTGGTGGATGAGATTGAAACTTTTTTCTTATTAAAACATGACTGAAGACCAATTGACCGCATGATGACAAGCCAACACCCGCCACCCGCTGAACTTTTTTTTTAAACTTATTTTTGTGTGGGATGACACATGGAATCCTAACATTTGACATCTCTGACTAAATCTCTCATTTTTATGATTATTTTTTTAAAGACATGATTCTACACGGCGGCTTCTTAAATTTCCGGCGGTTTGGTGACCACGCAGCCCAAATTTATGTCACGCGCGACTGCCACCAGCGATTGCTCTCATGACTTTTTGTTCTGCTTAAGTGAGTCGACTTGATGAATAAAACATCGTTGCTTATGTGTGTTTTTGTCAAAACAATGAGGCGCGGTTCGCCGCAAATGTTGATTTCCAACGCAACTCCGCGGCGCTTCGTGCGGGCCGGAAAATGAAATGCCAGGACAATCTGGTGAGTGCAGGGCAACCGCCGAGGCGAAAAAAATAAAATAAAATAAAATAAAATAGTTACAGACTCTTTTGATCCTCCCCCAAAACGTTTTACATACCTTAGCAAGCATTTCTTTAAAAACCTTTTTCAAAATAAAATCAATAAATAAACGAATAAATTTAAGAATAACGTAAAAGTACAGTATATTTGAAAAACTTTTTTTGAAAGCACAACAAAAACATTCTGACAAAATACTAAAGTATTACCCCCCCCCCCAAAAAAAAACGAAATTTGGAAAAATAATTTTCAAAATAAAATGGCAAAAATGTTCGACAAAAAGTATGAGAAGCATACAGTGTTTCAACAAAAATATTGGGAAAATAAATGATCACATGCAACGCGGAAAGCCATAATGCAGCTTTTTTTTTGTGTCTAGATCCAGATAAAGTTATTTTGGGGGCGGGGGGGGGGCGTTTCTTTTTACCTCGAAATTTATTCCAGCTGTTGAGTGTCAGTGACATGCTAGCCCGGTCCTGTTTACAAGCGATAGTCATGAAACGCCATATAATACCCCCCCCCCCCCCCCCGTGCCCCCTCCCATGCGACTTCCTTTTAAAATCATCCCACCCAAGCGTGTGCGTGCGAGTGGGTATGTTTCGACAAGTCCCGGAGGAGAAGCAATCAGCACGACGAAATGAGTCACGCTAAAAGAGAAGTAAGTAGACTCCGCACGTTGGAATCACGAAAGGTGGTAGGGGGGGGGGGGGGGGGGGGCGCTTGACAGATCTAATTACACTGCTGCCCATTAGCTGAGTGTTAATTGGATGATTTATTGTCCCGCGGGAGAAGCTGACAGTCAATTGATGCTGATAGCCTTCAAATGGGGTTGTGCTTCGGATTTATGGGCAAAGCACGTGGGGACGACACCTCCCGTGGCCAAATGCAAACAACTAATACAGCGTTTGTGTGTGTGTGTGTGTGGGGGTGGGGGGGTGTCCAGTGTTTAGCTTGTCGACCTCACAGTGCAAAGGTGTAGTGTTTGATCGTGTTCTCCCCGTGCTTGCATGAATTTTCTTTGGGTACTCCGGTTTGCTACCACATTCCAAAAATATGCGTTGCCGGCTAATTGAACACTCCAAATTGTCCCGAGTTTTAAGTGTGAAAGCGGGTGGTTGCTTGTCTCTGTGTGCCCTGCGATTGGCTGGCGACCAGTTCAGTGTGTCCCCCCCGCCTACGGCCCCGAAGACGGCTGGGATTCTCTGTCTCATCACTATGCAAAATTGCGCTTCTAAAATCAAATTATCTTTTCCCATTGCAAAACTTTTTAAGAAGCACCTCCTGCGAAACTTTTCTTTCTTCCTCTTCCTTCCGGCAGGCAGACATCAAACAAGGGGAGTTAATGTCATCTCCGGACGTGAAATTCAGCTGATTAATTTATCTTTTTGACAATTTTGTATGTGTTGAGCAGCCTGTGGGCAGTGCCTCTATGTGTGTGTGTGTCACCTGCACTTTCCGCCTTAGCCAATGAGCCAAATTGGATTGTCGTTTCGTTTTATATTTATAAAAATAGATCGAAAGAGAAAAAAAAAAGAAGTTTAGGATGAACAAAAAATGCATTTCACACTTCTGGCCATTTGACTTGGACACCTAAACGTTTCTCCAGAACTTCAAAAGTGACAGTCAGGATTTAAAAATAAATCCTATAAAGTTGATTGCCTAGTAGGATAAAGCAGCACATCCACTTCTTTTCAATATATATATTTATATAGTATATTATTCAGATTCTGATATAGTGTATATAATATATTAAAAAAATTATACATTCAAGTTGAATTATTTCATAGTAAAAGCGTAAAGTTAGCGTGAAACTCGCCGTGTCCCCTTCGCAGTCTTCTCACCCTTGGCCTCGGCCAAGCATCCACTGAGTGTCTGAACGTCATCAGGCCTGACGACTTGCAGCCTAAATGGCGCTCAACGGACAGATAGTTGGCAGGCTCGACACTAATGGTAGCCGTCCAGTCCGCTAAATGCTATTTAGCAGATACCTTCATCCAAAACGACTGCGCGGCACACTGAGTGCTTTTATTTTTAGAACCCCAGGAAAGAAATATGCTCCATGATGGCTTTTTATGCCAAATCACTCAAGCGCACGCGTGGCAACATCACATGACCTTGGAAGCAGGCAATCGCAATGTTTAATTGTGATAAGGACTACAAAAAGATTCAATAATCTCTTGAATCAACCAACGCGCTCACCAACAAATGAAGTAGCAAACTCGGTAGAAAACTAACAATTAAACAAACTAGCTGTGCCAAAAATAAAAAAACAAAACGCCTGACTGACAAAATAAACTAGCCAATTAACAAACATCACTGTTAAACTTCAGAAAAAGCTTGAACTAAATATCTAACTAGCTTACCAACAAGCTAATGAACTACCTAATGAACAAGCTAGCTAGCAAAGGAACTCGCTAATCAATTCGCAAAAAAATAAATACTTTCAAACTAAAACAAATCAGCGAATTAATAAAGTAGTAAATTAACAAGTATGGTACAGTATGTGATAAAAATGACAAAAGCTTTTATCTTCTAAATGATCCCAATTATAAAAAAAAAATCACATTCTGACCATAATTTTTAAAAATGTATATACAATAGCAATAACAATAATCAGCCCTGGGGCTGTTTTGGGTGGTCTCATGTGCTCCCACCCCAGCCCCTCCAGCACCCGCACATCATAAAATCGTAATTTGTCTTGAAACATAATTATCAAGCCTCAGAGAATGTAAAAATTGTTGAGTGTTAATTGCTCTAATCTGCGATAAAGCACTTAGGAGGCACACCAAGAATTTAAATGATCACCCCTCTAAGAGTTTGGGATGACTTTTTATGACGTCCCCCGTTGGAGATAATGACTAAGCTTCCGAGCACACATTGGCATTAGCGCTTGTTTAGAAAGTCTGAGAGGAAAAAAAAAAATAGTCCCTCCGTGTAGAAAGACGTACAACATTAAGCACGGAACAAGCTCAAGTTTTATTTGAAGAAATGTTAAAAGGACAAGTTGGCTAACTGACAAACAGAGGAGTTTCGGAGCTAGCGAATGAAAAAAAAAACCCCAAACAACAACAAAAAGGCAATGCGTGAATATATTCACCGGCTAACAAGTGAATCAGTTAATTCGTGGATGAAGCTAACAAAGGAGATGACGAATGTACTTTCCAACTACTCAGTAGCTGGCTAGCTAACAAACTAGTGAACTCTAGTCACTATCTAATAATTGACAAACCAGCTAGCTAACGAACTATCTAACAAACAGACTAGCATTCTAACAAATTGACAATGCTAACAAACAACTGAGGAACCAGTTTACTAACGTGAACTCTAAAAACTAAAGAACAATCAAACTAATTAATGAACGAGCTAACAAACTGATAACTGAGACAACAAATAAAGCAAGCTAAGAAATGAGCTAACTGAAGCAATAAATGAAGAGCCCACTAACAAGCTAGCTTAATACTGGAAGTGATGGACTTACTTGCTGGCAATAATAACAAATAAACTAGCGATCTAATAAACTATAGTAATTACCTTAAATGAACTAACTAACAAACAAGCTAACAAACTAACTGATGAATGGATTCGCTAATTGACAATGTTGGGAGCGAGTGAGCTAATTAATACAATACAATACAATACATACTGATTTATATAGCGCTTTCACAACAGCGGCAGCTGTAACAAAGCGCTTAACAAAACAGTTACAAAGTAAAATAATAAACACAACACATAATTAAGAAGGATACTATTCAAGAAAATTCATGAGAGCTTTTCACGATTGTCATTTATTTGTACTTTGCTGTGGGTCCAGCGAACCGAGATATAAATCAAAAGAAGAGTGACAATCATCATGCTTTTCGCCTCCATCTTAGTTCAATCACAGCTCAAATCAAAAGTTTGTTGAGAAAAGCAAGAGCAGCCAAGGAGCTTCCCACTTTTCGGATCCTTCTTTGCACTCGCCTGCCAACTTGTGATCCGTGGACCGGTCCGGAGCCAAGACAGGGTGTGAGGCATTCCAAAAGTACGGCGTCACGAAACAAAGACGCGAGGCCGGCGTGCCAGAATCAATCGGCATTCGGGCCTGACGTTCCCTCTTGAGGACAACCTATTCGCTGTCCTCATCTCTAGCTCTTGTGTTAATATGACACACTTGTCATTTATTGAGCAGGGCAACAAAGTGGGAGATGCAGCAGTCAAATACTTTAAAGGTCGCACGCACTGTAAACAGAGTAGCGCGCTGTCATCGCAAGACGAGAATTTCAAAATAGGATTCGAGTTTCAAAGTATGGGGCTTTAAAGCGCGGTTTGGGTTTCAATGTCACAAGTCGACTGTCAAAATGTCTGACCTCGGGTTCCGAAGTAAGGTGAAAGGTTTCAAAGGAAGTTCAGGGTTTCAAAGCAGGGGGGGTTAGCATTTCCGAAAATTGGCGAGGATCTTTAACAACCCGAGCCCGCAACCCTATGAACCTAAAACCTGATCCCACCTCTTGATCCCGAACCCCCTTTATCCGAATCCGCAACCCCCTTGTCAGAGACGCGAGCTGGCCGTCCCCAAAGTCTACGAGAGCTTCTGCCCGAGTTTTATTTTTATATATTTTTTTTGTCCGCACGCTCACCTTGCAATTTGTACATTTTCTCGCTTTTCTAAGCACGCGGATAAAGAATTGATGATATTATCGTTATTCAAGGGGCCCGCGTGAATAATTAACAGGAACAAAAGAGTCTTTTTTTTTTGTTTTTTTTTTTTTTGTCTTTGGGCTCGACGCCATCGTCGGTGGCATTAATCGCTCTCATTCATCACGCCGTCTGCCTCAAATGCTGACGACGCTTCCCTGACGCCATCCGCGGCCCGCAAAGACAAAGGCGGCGAATATTTGATTGCAGCGCTGGAAACGATGCCATCCATATACAATTATGACAAGAGCAAAGATATCCGAAGACTGGAAAGTTTTGCTCCGAAGGACATTAAAAAAAAATAGATATTCCATTTTTTTTGTTTTTTTGTTGATGATTGTAGTTGAAAGCCAGCTGATGCGAATCATCTTGAAAGGTCAACAAAAAACACCCACACAGAGAAAACATAGCTCATTAAATCCAGATATAAAATCGACGTGACATTTTATCATCATTTTGACTTTGACAGATTAACCGCAAAATATTAGGTGGGTCTTTTGTGTTTGTTTTTTTTGTGGTCAAGATGTTTTGCTTTTTGGTGCAAGGAAAAATTTTAGGCCAGCTTCAAAAACGCTGCTCGAGTGCTTTTATTATTATTATTTTTAAAATTGTATTATTATTTATTTATTTAAAAAAATAATACTAATATATAATATAAATAATAATTATTATTATTTGTATTATTATTATTATTATTTATTTTATTATTTATTTGTTTTTTAAAAATTTATTATATTTATTATTATTGTTATTATTATTTTAAAGCATTGTTGCCAGATATTTGAAAGACTCCACAGACGTGCGTTCTGTGACAGTAGTCCTTGTTTATTTTTAAAACAAGGCTACTCATGAGGTCCTCGGGGGGGCCAGCTGGCGCCCGCCGTCACCACGTTGGCCACCCCGGTCTTGGACCATAAGTTGATTCCAACCAACTTGTTCCCAATCACGCAAGTTTTCCGTCGATCGTCACGCCACCGTCGCAAAGCAAATGTTTCATTAAAAAAAAAAAAAAATCAAAATCAAAATAAAATCGACGCGTCTTTTTGAAGTCACCCAGGAAATCATGTCACATCGGCATTTCAGAGCAGGACTGTGTTTTAAAATTACTTTTTCCCTTCACTGATTTGCAAGCCCGCTGGCTCATTACACTTGCAATCCAGAAAGTTCTCGGAGATCAAATGTACCTGCAAAGTCAGAAAGTTGGGTGTCCGAAGTTGAAAACAGAACGTAGAATGGATGGCGGCGGCGCATCGGCTCAATGCGAACACGGACCTCGGTCGCCCCCGAGCTTCTGAAATCTGCTGATGGCGAAACGAAGGCTTGCTTGTGGTGTCGCACCTTGACGACGTTGTTGTCATGACAAGCCTCTCGCATGATACGTTTGAAGTCGCCCAGGAAAATCATGTCTCATCGGCTCATGGGAGCAGGACTGTGTTTTAAATGACTTTTATCGTCACTGACTCGAATCCGAACCCAACCTAATCCTCAACTTAAACACCAAACCTGAACCTAACCCTAAATGTGACCATAACCACCTAAACCAGACAACCTAGCCTAACCCTAATGCCCTAACGTGACCCTAACCCCTACCCCAGGGGTCTGCAATTATTTTTTTGCATAGGGCCACATGAGAATCAGAAAATATTTTGGAGGGCCGGATCAAAAGTGTGAACTAAATTCGGCATAATATTAAACAAATTTCTTTATGTAAAAAGCAGTATTTTGCTTTTTTTGGCACGTTTTTCAGAATTTAAGAGTACATTATTCCGTCGTATCGAACGGGATTTGCTCGACTCTGCGCCACCGCGGGCTTCCGTATCGTCTCCCCCTTCCTCCCTATGCTCTGCAACTTCAAGTAACTGTGCCACCTGGTGTTGAAATCCCTGTCGTTACAAGTCCAAATGAAATGAATGCAGTCGTTGACATCGAACCTTAATTGTGTACCGACCTTCGGCGGGCCGAATTAAAAAGGCCAACGGGCCGGATTTGGCCCGCGGGCCGTAGTTTGCCCACCGATGCCAGGGCCTTACCCTAAACCCCAACCCCTAACCCCTAATCATTAACGCAAACCGCAAACCCTACACAAAGATAACAATGACACCAACAAAAGAACAAGACCAAAAGACCAAAATCTTTTGAGTTTTCCTCCCTGGCGTTCTTGTCTTTGAGAGTGAAATCGGACTCACCGAATCACCAATTTGCATTCAAAACAAATGACGCGGCGCCTCTTCCGGGAAATTGATCTTTTTTTTTTTTTCATGGAATTCCACTTCCTTTCATCGGAATGGATCCTCGACCTTTGGTGGCGCGTGAAGTCGTCGTTTAGCCGAGCTGAATGGATCCTCGACCTTTGGTGGCGCGTGAAGTCGTCGTTTAGCCGAGCTCCTTTCATCCCATCTTGGCGAGTCAAACGACTCAATTACAAATCACTCAAGGATTCGGTTAATTTGGAATGCGAGGCAGGGCGACAAAGCAAACAAGTACACTCCCGGCTGACCGACTGAATCGCATTTGACTTGATTTGATTTGCACTGGCAACGCAGAGGATGGTGACGCTTCCTGTGGGAGCAGCCGCAGAAAAGAAATTCCCCGCGCACCAAGGTGCCACGCACGAAGCTCGGCACCTTGGTGCTGGACGAAAAGTGGATTTGCATGCTTTGACTTTGCTTCACGCTCGGAGGTTCCGGGTTGGAACCTTCAGACTTTGCTCGTTGCTAACACTAACAAAACCTAAAAGCATCGCAAATGCAGAGATTGAGATTTGACTTTGTTAAGCGCGACATCAATCGGGATGTATTGTACGGATTTTAGGAGGCCGATGCAAAATCCAAAATTTGGCAGACTAAAATGACGATAACCTGACATAATATTCATTCATTCATTCATCTTCCTAACCGCTTGATCCTCACTAGGGTCGCGGGGGGTGCTGGAGCCTATCCCAGCTGTCTCCGGGCAGTAGGCGGGGGACACCCTGAATCGGTTGCCAGCCAATCGCAGGGCACACAGAGACGAACAGCCATCCACGCCCACACTCACACCTAGGGACAATTTAGAGCGTCCAATCAGCCTGCCATGCATATTTTTGGAATGTGGGAGGAAACCGGAGCACCCGGAGAAAACCCACGCAGGCCCGGGGAGAACATGCAAACTCCACACAGGGAGCCAGGAGCTGGAATCGAACCCGGTACCTCTGCACTGTGAAGCCCACGTGCTAACCACTGGACTACCCTGACATAATAATTAACCCTAAAAAAATCAGCTATGGACATCGTTATTGTATGGGTGTAATATATGCGCGGCACGGTGGGCGACCGTTTAGCATGCCCACCTCGCAGTGCCGAGGTGCAGTGTTTGATTCCGGATCCGGCCTTTTTGTGCGGAGTTTGCATGTTCTCCCCGGGCCTGCTTAGGTTTTCTCTGGGTACTCCACTTTCCTCCCGCATTCCAAAAACATGCACGGCAGGCTGATTGAACACTCCAAATTGTCCCCGGGTGTGTTTGTGAGCGCGGATGGTCGTTGGTCCCTGTGTGCCCTGCGATTGGCTGGCAACCGCTTCAGGTGTCCCCTGCCTACTGCCCGAAGATAGCTGCGACAGGCTCCAGCACCCCCCCCGCCCCCGCACATCTCAATCATCAATCATCCAGGATTGCAATTAAGAGATGTGTCAGAATGCTTGAAAATGGCTGCCAGTCAAAACTACCTGGAAACTGAAATTGCAGGGGGCCGGGTACGCAGCCTATGGACGATGGCAATGGAACGTTGTGAAAGCAGCTGAAGCAAACTCCTTTCTCGAGGCAAAGTCTTGTCCGCCAGCTGTTTGCTGCCGCCGCTGCTCTTTACCTTCGTTCCTGCCGCTCATTGCCCCCCCACACCCCCACCCCCCGCCCCCGCCGAGCCCCCTGCCAGTGTCCAATTTCACTTCAAAGGGCAAACACTTCCCGGGTATCAAACTGCAAGAAAAAAAAGGGGTGTGTGTGTGTGGGGGGGGGTGGGGGCGCTTGAGACGTCAAGATGTAAACAGTCGGCGACGAATGGAGCGCGGCGTCCCGTCATCAGCGAAAAGCTAAGAGAGGTCGGAGCAGAAAAGCATCTGACGATTTCCATTTGAGCCTCCGCCTTGGCCACCCCCCCTCCCTGCGGGAGGTACAAGCGAGGCGGCGAGCGTTCGCCAAAGCGCGTCCCTCGCCTCCCCTTTGTGCCATGCTAATAAGAAAAAGTTGGCTTCAAAGGGTTTGGGCGGCGCGTGGAGGAAAATGGCCAGAGGGGGACGGCAGACGGAGCGAGGTGGGCTCCGGCTTCTAACGCGTGAAATTACACCTGACACCTTGCCGAGGCGCTACCGCTGCAATATATCGTTTTTTTTTTTTTTTTTTTAAAGACTTTTTTTTTTTTTCTTTCCGAGTCCATCACCAACAAGAGGATTATTGAATGTAAGCGCTTCATAATACGGAGGGTCCGCTAACTTTCAGGGTACGGGGACATTTTTCACATCATGGCTCATAACCATAACGGCATTTAAATAAGTCCCATTTATAGGTTGGGATTACGCTTGGGCGCGATTAGCAAACTCTCTCGACAAAAATGCGCAAATAGTTCCATGCATGGGTGCCGTTCCATTAGCATGCAGACATCCGCTGCGGAAAAAAAAATCCGTTTTTTTTCTCAAGAAAAAGTCATAACAGCAATTAAAGTGCGTTTCTACACGAAGAAATTTTTTGTAACTGAAAAAAAAAAAATTACGATGACAAATTCGAAATGTCACGACACAGTCGCATGACTGTCAAGAAAAAATAATCGTTGGAATCCTGTCGTGACTAAAAAAAAAAAAAAAAAAAGCAATTTGCAGATTTGTTGTTCTCAAGCCAAAGCAATAAATGTAGTACATTGGCGCCAACTAGTGGAATTTGTTTGAATTGCACCATCACCTTTCCTAATCAGGAAAAAGTGCTGACATCATTCACTAGGCCACACCTCTAAAGGCACACGTGCCACACACACCGTAATTTTGCTTCAAACGAACATTCATTTCTTTATTTCTCTTGTCTTATAATTTACATTTTCAACAAGACTTTCCTATTTTTATTTATGATATTTTACCTGTCCCTCAAATCAAAGGCATGTCTAATATAAAAAAAAATAAAAAATCTCTTTGTGGCCATCTTGTGGCCAAAAAACTCTGATAATTGAGGGGCGGAGCTTCACTTTGTCATGCCACAGCCTTGTCTAACAGAAAAAAAAAGTTCACTCCAAACCTTCTTGGGTGGGCGTCAATTACACTACAGGGGTTTCAGTATATCGTAAATTATTTTTACGGCCCCCAGGGGGGGCTTCGGGAACCCCGGTTTGATAACTGCCGCCCTAATATATTGCTGTACTCTTATTAAGAGTTCCAATTTGCGCTGAGAGTGAGCGCTAGATAGCAACTTAATTAACTCTCTGCCCCGCGTCTCCCCTGGCGATGGGCGCGCGCGTGCGCAGCTTAGCCTTTCATGTTGCTAGCCCAAGATAGCAGGTGAGGGGAAGATGGAGGTAAGGTAGGGTGGGGGTGGAGAAAGAAAGAAAAAAAAATTGGAGGGGCGGGGGAGGGAGTCGGAAAGCTAAATTGGATCAGGACGGGGGGGGGGGGGGGGGGGGTAAAAAAAGCGCTGAGAGGCGTTTTATGGTCCGCTACCGGATGTCGGCGAGTTTCTTCATCTTGACTTTTTCTATTCATTGCTTCCACACCTGCTCGGCGAGATGTAACAAAACGTGGGCGGAAGAAAGACGCGTGCGGCGGAGGCGAGCGCGGCTAATGAAAAGAAAGAAAAGGAAGCGCTCCAGATGTATTTTTTTATTTATTTTGTACGTCTCTCGAGCCGTCCCTAATTTTTTCGCGGGAGGTGCCGGTGGAGCACCGCGCGTCCTTTGACACTGGGCAGCAGGCGGCGAATGCTCGGCAAACGCCGGTGAAGTGGCGCCTGATTTCACTCGCGGTCATGGGAATAAAAATGCAATTAGCGGGGCATCAAGCACTCTCAGAGTTGGAGAAAAGAACCACCTAAAATGTTCCAAGTTGGGGGGGGGGCAGTAAGAAAAATAACTAACCAGATAAGAATAACAGCCAAGCCGATGAATCCATCTAGTTTCATTCATCTCAGGGTGCTAGGCCATTTTGTCTTCTTACCGCCCCCTCCTGGTGACTGAAACGGACATCAAAGTGCCCTCGGAGCCGCATTGCATTTCTGGGGTTTCGATTCGTGACGTTTGCAATGCGAGCCCGAGGGCACGTTGTTGTCCATTTCAGTCGACAGCAGTGGAAAAAAATCTCAATGACCAATGCCTCATTTTTAACAGAAGACTCTTGTAAGTCGCCAACTAAAAAAAAAAAAAAAACGCACACAATTTCGGGCGGCAAAATATTGCAAGATGACGTCATTTTCTATCTAAAAAATAACAATCATAATAATAATAATAACAATTAAATGATGTGAAGGAAAATTGTAAATAGTACTGCGATTTATCCATTTTGTGTTCATATTGCATTTAATTGAAAGATGTTTGTAGTTTTTTTCTCTTTCTTCTTTCTACATACATTCTTGCTGCTGGAGGCTGTAAATCTTATCTTATCTCGTCTTGGCATTCCACACGTCAATGGTTGAGGTTTGGGTGAAATATTTTGCGCCCCCTTGTGGTGATCCTCGGGAAATGAATGAATCTTAGTGACACTTTTTGTAAACATGGTGAGGAAAAGGGCAAAGTCATCAGTTGCACAACTTGGAAAGGATGGAGAAGAGGAAGAAAAGTGAGCAAAAAGTTGCAGATTATTATTATTTTTTTTTTTTTCAGGGACCACACAATCTCCAGGCAGAACTGTTGTGATTTGGGGAGCATCGTGTCGGGCACCCCCTTGAAGCACATCAATATTCACCAGGATATGACTGCTGGCAAGAAAACAGGAAGTTGGAAAACGCAAAGCCAAGGTGACAAAAACGTAAGCTCCTTGGTGGAGGTAATTATCTGGAGAAGGGCAATCTCCCAAAGGGCAGCAGCAGCATTTTGGGCCTTTTTTAAAACACAATGACAGCTCAATTATGACACTGCATTATTCACACCGACATCATCCGGATTGTTGACGGCTACTAAATTTAATCGCGGCCTTGTGGGGAGCAGATTGAAGGGGAAAGGGGGGGAAAAGCGTTCCGTAAAGGAAATGACAAGAAAAAGGCCACTGGGAAGCATTTTAATAGTGGCGCCTATTTGTGATATGTCATTCATATTTCTTACATTGTCCTGATTCATATTTTGGACTTGATGTTGCTGTCAGGGGCACTGCTTCTTCAGCCCCGAGTTTGTCATTCGAGCCGATTGGATGCCAAAAGTGAAACGGTCAAAGCTTCTAGTGGCCACTTGGGCAAATACGTTGGAGACCCACGAAATCTGCCTAGTAACAAGGGATTTTAATTTTTTGACCAATAAAACCACGAAACCTGAAAACTCTTACTTTGCTCTTGGGTGTTTTGCGGGTCCTCAACATGCCACCTCCAAAATGGACTCCGTAGCTCCCCCTGGAAGGTTAGACCCACGCCTTGAACTGAACAGGAAGTCAGCCATTTTGAAATTGACTCAGTTACGTCTCAATTTTAAGTAAAAAAAAAAAAAAAAAAAGTACATCAATATACTCCCTGGCACCAGTTTCGTTGATTGACACAAAATGTTCGAGCTCTGTTTTTGGAAGATGGCACACATGAGCTCAGGGCCCGAGGAAGTCGGCCATCTTGGTTTTTGGCCACCATTTTGAAGCCTCCTCGGAAATTGGGAAGCGGGAATGCCGAAAGTTGACTGATGCGCACTTTGATCCCTCGGGGCTTTGCGTGCACATCAAGGCCCTCGCGCTCTCGCTTCAATGAACGGGTCATGACAGCCCATTAGCTTGCACGTCATTGATCCGAGCGTGTGTGTGTGTGTGTGTGTGTGTGTGTGCATGTGCATGCGCGCTTTATCCAATCAATGCTCATGTTTTATTGGCGGAGTCATTACTCATTTCATTTAGTGCATCCTAAAAGAGTGAAAATGGAGGAAAAAGTGCAAATGTAATCAAGTGGAACCGGGTCGCCCAAGTTCACGTGCTTGTTGTTTCATCCACGTGAACATGTAACATGTACAGGATGTATTTTGGGGGTCGACTAAGCAAGCTTCGAATAGTTTAGGATTTTTTCATTCTGGTTTCTTGTTATTTTGCTTGTTCATTTTAGTTTTGTTTTCACTGGTTTTAATCGGGTTGAGTGAACGCTGGCGCGTTTTGGCTGTCACTGCTCAACCCGTATTGTTTTGTGTTTTTTGTTATTGTAAAGTGTCCTTGGGTGTCTTGAAAGGCGCTTATAAATAAAATGTATTATTATTCATTCATTCATTCATTCATCTTCCGAACCCGATCCTCACTAGTGTCGCGGGGGGTGCTGGAGCCTATCCCAGCTGTCTTCGGGCAGTAGGCGGGGGACACCCTGAATCGGTTGCCAGCCAATCGCAGGGCACACAGAGACGAACAACCATTCGCACTCACACTCACACCTAGGGACAATTTAGAGTGTTCAATCAGCCTGCCACGCATGTTTTTGGAATGTGGGAGGAAACCGGAGCACCCGGAGAAAACCCACGCAGGCCCGGGGAGAACATGCAAACTCCACACAGGGAGGCCGGAGCTGGAATCGAACCCGGTACCTCTGCACTGTGAAGCCCACGTGCTAACCACTGGACTACCGGGCCGCCCCTGTATTATTAATATTATTATTATTATTAATAATAGCTTTGTTTTTTTTCCTAATTGGAAAACAAAAATCAAGACATTGAAAACGAAACCCGAAAACCCACGTATTAATTGCTAGAGAAAAACAAAGGAGTCCGATACCGTGACACAGATACCACTTTACCAGCCTTACATGCATGTCATTTCTTCAGACCAGCCCCCAAAATATCCCCCCCCCGAAATGGGGGGACTTCAAAAGTAGTTTTTTTCCTCTGTACTCATTATGGGCTCCCACGATTTGGTGGCACCCACGCTCAAAAAATGGAAGTATTGTCCGCATAGAAATTTTTGAGATTTCTCCTGTTCAAATATGTATTTTTGTGTAACAGGAAGTGAAAATCTCTTACCTTGCTGACAGTTTCGGCTGCTAACAATGGAGCCTTCGCCGCACTTGTCGTTTCCTGCCGCGAGACGTCACGCGACATCACGAAAGCCAAGAAAAGCAGAAAGTCACGGATATGCGTCGATGTTAACCGGAGAGCGTTGCCAACTGGCTCACTTGCTTTGGAAACGACTTTGCTGCCGCCGTGTCCGTAACGAGGAGGAACTTAGCTTCCATTCCTCATTTTATTTTATCTCGTCTACTATCTCACAGGCAGACACGTACGCACGCAGCATCCGCGCGAATTGATCAAACTCCGTCACTGACAGAGTCGACTGAAAAGCTTTGGCGTAAATAAAAGTTTAAAAAAAAAAGGCGAGAGTAGATGAATAAAATATGAGCGTGCTAATGAATAAATAAACTCACGAGTGTCTTCATAAAGGCAGTGAGTGGCAATATCAGACGACGACGACGGCGTCGGCGGCGGCGTCATCGTCGTGGTCGCCCACGCTCGCCGCGCTGATGAAAAGACACCAGCGGACGGGCCCTCCGCCTTTACATCGGCGGGTTGTGTTCCCTTTTCCCGCGCTCACGTCGCAAACTCCACCTTTAAAACGCCGCAAATATCGCAAAGGAAAATGCAGTTTCGAGTGTTCGTGGAGAAATTAGCAGGTCTTGAAGGTAGAAAGAAAAAAAAAAAAACAACAACAACAACCTGAAATCCATTTTCTGAGTTGGTCATGTGACCAACGCAAGCCTCGCCGTGATTGGTCATTCCAGTCGACAGCAGGAGACAAAATGGCCGCCCCCTTGAGTTGGGTAAAAATGGGCGGACATTGCTGTTAAGCTTATCCAGTGGAATTACAGATCGTAGTATGTCGACGTAACGGGTTACAATCCACTCTTCATTTTTCCAAACCTCTTCTATTAGTGTTGTTGTGAATTCATGTATCTTTTTTGTGTGTTATTGTTTTGTACATGCGCATTTATGATGTGAAATGCTACTCTCGAAACGGACCTAAAAATGAGTAAATCGCTTGCTGAGTTCAAAAACAAATAATAAAAAAAATAACAACAATACAAACAACCTACATCAATCAGAGTTAAAATGATAAATTCTAAACTTTAAATATAATGATAAATCTGAACGAAGTTGATAAATAGAGAAAGGTATTGAAATATCCATTATGAATACAGGAGAAAATTGACACAAGAGTGCCAGGGTGAGGATGTATATAATCCCGATACAAACCAAAAGCTGTAAAAATATCACGGTTAAGGGTAAAGTATGAGCCTTAATGGAGACTTCTTACTTTTTCTTTTCTGATTGATATAAAAATGATTTAGTAGATATAAACACATAACGGGGTAGGACTAGATAATTTTTTTACTTCATCCTACTCCCTTGAACATAATAACTGTGTTGAATGAAGACTGATTTCTTTCTTTTTACTTTTTTATCAAATTATTACTGTATATGTTTGATGTTCAATAAACAAACAAACAAACAAACAGTGTTCTTTACCAAAGAAAACAATAGACGGACATTCCTCGGCAAAAATAGCTTCCCATTCAAACTTATAGACCAGCAACATTTCAACCCGAAAATGGACAAAAAATGTCTGTTGACTGAGCACGCTTGTGTCATTCCTCACTTGTGAGCATCCGTAAACTGGAGACGAATAACACGGTAAAGTACAACTGACGGTGTAATTGTGTGTGTTTGTGTCACAGTCCAACATAAAGGCCAGCCCGCCTAAAACGGAACATGTGTAGTCCAACTATGTGGTGAAAAAAATGCGTTAGCGTCGGTTCTTGATAGCTTGATAGCGTGTGCGTGCGAAGAAACATCCATCCATCACACTTAACACGCATGTCACACACGCGCAGGTTTTGCAGAAGCTGGCACGCGGACCTCCATCTAGTCACAGCCCCCCCCCCCCCCCCCCCCCGGCTCCCGCCCCCGCTGTCGTTGGAATGAAGAACGTCCATGAAGAGGCCATGTCTGACTCGTCACACGCGCAGGTACACGCAAATCTGTGACTATTGATTGTAAAGTGTCTTTGGGTGTCTTGAAAGGCGCTTATAAATAAAATATATTATTATTGTTATTATTTACACACGTTATCACAAAAAAAAAGCATTTGGCAGCTCATCAAAACACATTGAGGAGCTAAACTGAGAACCAAACGTGGACCCCAATATATTTTCGCTTGACTTGAAGATCAAGGCTCATGTAGCTACTTGCGCCGCACAAGCTAGCTAGCGACAAGCTACATTGTGTAGTTGCTCCTCTGAACAATGTCGGACAAAACCATTGTAGTCTATGAGCGCTGAGCTAAAAAAAAAGGGAGAATTAAGAGTGAAGAAGGTTGTTGACAACTTGTAACTTGCTAACTTGTTGACAAATGTTAGCCGGCAACCCGCATAGCATTTAGCAATATATCGGTCCATTCATGCTACAACTGTCCAAAAACAACTTCAGTACACCCTCCCACAAAACAACTACTCAAAATTGGGTTTGGAAACTTTTCTGCTGCCGTCGCTTTTTTAATTTTTTATTTATTTTTTGTCATTGTGGTAAAAAAAAAAATACGCTGACAAAGACTTTGATGTGCCACCCGTTCGCTTGCCAAAAAGTGAGCCGGCCGGCCAGGCCCGTAAAGCAGGCACAGACGCGACACAAGAAAGCGGGCACCTGACGTTAGGGTGAAGAGGTGGCGTAATAGACGAGGATGAGGAGGAGGAGGAGGAGAAGGAGGAGGAGAGTTAACAAGACACTCCAGATGGAAGGCCGCCGTTGCCGAGGAAGTCATTAAGCGGCCATTTCATGTGCGCATGCTGGCCTAGCGAGGACTCTAATTGCGTGTGAGCGCAGATGCCAAAGTACATTTAGATCAAAGATGGAGGACACCAGAGAGCCTGTAGTCTCCTCCTCCTCCTCTTCATCCTCCTCTTCCTCTTTGCACATTTTGCCCGGCTGCTTGGCTACCCAAAGAGAGATCTTTGGGTAGCCATTTCCGCTCCGTACCTAATTAGCCTTCCTCGCTTTAGTTTTGCTACTTCCAAGATTTCTTCACTGTCCGCCTTCTCTTCAGTGCTTTGAGTGATTTTTTTTTGGGGGGGGGGGTCTTCTATTGTCACACATCGCACTTGTTACTGTCTAAGAAAAGGCAATGGTTGTGGAAGACGGGTTTTCATGGCAAACAAAATGGTTGCTTTCCTTAAGCACTTTTCCATTGTGCACAAAATGGCAGCTGGAGGGAGGAAAGGCTTTTTAAAAGGCAACTTACAACTTTTTTGTCATCGGTGTAGAGGGTGGGGGGGGGGGGCGTGTGGAACGATGTGAGACAAGCTATTTCCATTTGAAAAAGTCGATACTTTTTATGCGGGAAAATGTGTCAAGAAAAAAAAATGCAGTGAAAAACAGTTTTCAGTGCATGCAACAGGTTTTCATAGGGGAAGGGGCGGGGGTTCGTGTTAAATTTGAACTCTTCCCATCTGAAATAAGGACTGTCAAAAAAATTTAAAAAAGTTGAACTGTTTATAGAATCAAAATGACCTTCATTTGGCCAAGAATGTTGAAAGGAAAAAACAAACATTTTTGTCGAACGACAATTGGTGTGTTTTCAATTGATGTGGACAAATGACACATTTTTGATGATGGAAAGTGACCGAAAGAACGAGATCCCGGATACAAGCGGCCGAAATGAGTTTTCTCCGCAGGGTGTCCGGGCTCTCCCTTAGAGATAAGGTGAGAAGCACGGTCATCCGGGAGGGGCTCCGAGTCGAGCCGCTTCTCCTCCACATCGAGAGGAGCCAGATGAGGTGGCTTGGGCATCTGATTCGGATGCCTCCTGAACGCCTCCCCGGTGAGAAGCTCGGTCATCCGGGAGGGGCTCCGAGTCGAGCCGCTTCTCCTCCACATCGAGAGGAGCCAGATGAGGTGGCTTGGGCATCTGATTCAGATGCCTCCTGAACGCCTCCCCGGTGAGGTGTTCCAGGCATGTCCCACCGGGAGGAGACCCCGAGGAAGACCCAGGACACGCTGGAGAGACTGTCACCCAGCTGGCCTGGGAACGCCTCGGGATCCCCCGGGGAGAGCTGGAAGAAGTAGCTAGGGAGAGGGAAGTCTGGGCTTCCCTGCTAAAGCTGTTGCCCCCGTGACCCGGCCCCGGATAAGCGGTAGAAGATGGATGGATGGATGGATGATGATGATGGGAAAAAAGTCCATTTATTGGCATCCAAAACCGTAAACTCGTACCATCAACTTGATCGGGATGAACCAATTCTGCTTGTAATTCTCTCCAAGCAGAAAGCTACTTTGTTAACTTTTGCCGACGTGTCCTGATCCGCGTTAAAGGCGCACCGGGCGACCGATCCATCGGCCGAACATCCGTCTTAATTCCGGTGTCACAACCTTTTCTTGTAAAAACGTACGAGTCGCCTCAGGGAACGCCGGCCACGCACGCTAATGCTAATCCCCCAAACGGCATCAAAGAGCCTGGGCGATTGTTAGCATAATCCCCGGAGGTCCGTAATGGGCCAACGCCGACGACACGGCAGGATTAGGAGCCCGTGACGGCCAATATAGTCTGTAATTAGCCCCTTAACAGCCCGGGCGATGGCGGGATTACTCGGGCGTCGGCATGTGACCGATACGCCGGCGAGTTGCTGACGGACTGCCAGAAGCGCAGGGGCGACGGAGTGAGAAATTGCAGAAAGAATGAGCCTTTTCCTGCATTCCCTGAGTGGTTCAGCAAAGGCATTAAGGATTTACCGCCCAAGAGGTTGGAAAGGCTTCTCGTTGTCGTCGCTAAGAATTTAGCAACCGCGGGATTACAAAAAAAAAAACACTCGGGCGTCAATGTTGACATTTTATTCCTCTTTTTTGGGAACAGCGCTCAGTTTTTGTTGTGGTTTGGCTTAAATTTATATAATCGTAATGTGCTTTTGTGTGACATGAAAATTGTGTACGCATAAAAAAGCAAAACGTGAGGTGAAAATGTAAAAAGAATATGGACGTGATTGGTCTGAATTTGTGAGAAAATTTATCGGGATTGCTTTTGCGTGAAAATAAAATATGTACCTTATGTGGAAAAGTAGCATCACAATTTCACATGGGAAAAGTAATTTGACATGCCAGAAAGATTACATTACAGAAAAATATATATATATATTTTTTAATAAGTTTAATATCGTATGATGTGGTAGAAAAAAAAAAGTTTCACATGCAAAATGAAACATACATAAAATACATATACTGTACAGTATATGTATTTTTTCTTCGCGTGGTCTTTGTCACTGCACTGCCTCTCACAGGGCAGTCTGGGTACTGCTACCAAGAGAACATGGATGCCCTGAAAATCCAATTTGTTGAGTTCATCCAGCTGATGGCTTTTATTTGGCCAGATAATGTCAACTGAAGTCGGTCTTTGTTGTTCGCTCTGTGTTGTTATCTATTATTTGCACTCACTTGAAACCGTGTTTCCGTAATGGCACCTCCTGCGCCTTGTTTGCCGTTTGATGGCGCCGATGTTTATCTTAGCTTTTATTTTTTTTATTTTTTAAACCGTGTCCACATGTCAATGTGGCAGTTGGCTCGGCTTCACTCGTCTGCCTCGTCGTTTGCGCCCCTGCCAAGTCACACTTCACCCAACATGAAACACAGCACCGATTTAAAAAAAAAATTTTTCAAGGTATCTTTTCTTTCCTGACGCTAATGCTATGCCGAACAACCAGTGGCGAACACGTTTCATCCGCGCCACTCCATGTTTTTATGTCTCGTCGTGTAATAATGTAATACAGTAAATATTCATAACCTACAGCTACAAGTGAAAAACGCTGTACAGCACTTAGCCAGTGCGTGGCTCGCGAGCTAGTGTCAAAATGCTAATTTAGCAGTTAACAGTTTCACAGATAGACTCAAATTCATTCGTTTCACAAGATGGAATCAGAGTCTTTTGTTTACTGAAGAAAAAAAAAACGCCTCGGTATATCCAGGATAAGATCCAAGATCCAATTTGAAGTGTTTTCTTTAGCATCAAAAACTCCTCGATAAACCAGGATGAGTCAAAAATACTTACCAACAGTCACGCAAATAAGCCAAACCTCCTTAAGATCCCATCCCCGGAGTCTTGTCAAACCAAATGCACCACAGGCTTGAACCAAATCAGAGCGCTTTAATTAACTAAAAGTGTTTTTAACATAGCGGGCTCACAGTTCAGTCAAGCCACATGAACAACAGTCAAAGAAGATCCAAATCAGAGCGCTTTCATCACCCAAATTTCCTCGCTACGCCAGGCTGAGAGTGCTGTGATGCCAAATACGCGACACGAGTCTCACAAGAACCAAATCTGAGTGGCTTAATCCAAATATCCCCAAACTCCTCGATATACAGTCTTGTCATGCCAGATGTGACTTTGGCTTGATCAAAATCGGGGAGCCTTCTTTAATCACAAAATCCTCGATATACCACGCTAACAGACCAGTCGGGCAACACACACACAACACCAGCCACAGTACAAAAAAAAACGCACATAATTTTTGGACTGTGAGTTTAAAAATTTTAATCCTCTGGTTTATTCATTCATTCATTCATCTTCTGTACCGCTTGATCCTCACTAGGGTCGCGGGGGGTGCTGGAGCCTATCCCAGCTGTCTTCGGGCAGTAGGCGGGGGACACCCTGAATCGGTTGCCAGCCAATCGCAGGGCACACAGAAACGAACAACCATCCACGCTCACACTCACACCTAGGGACAATTTAGAGTGTTCAATCAGCCTGCCACGCATGTTTTTGGAATGTGGGAGGAAACCGGAGCACCCGGAGAAAACCCACGCAGGCCCGGGGAGAACATGCAAACTCCACACAGGGAGGCCGGAGCTGGAATCGAACCCGGTACCTCTGCACTGTGAAGCCGACATGCTAACCACTGGACTAACGGGCTGCCCTCCTCTGGTTTAATACTTAAAAAAAATGTAGGCATCCAAATTTCAATGTCATCACTATCAATAAGAACATTTTCATTTCTCCTTCGCATAAAAGGTGTGGAGTCTTATTGGGAACGTTCCAAATGATGAGCTTCTCGGCGGAGAAAAACACGACCAGATTAAACAACATCATTTGGCATATTTTCTGCCGACCCACTGGCGCCCTCTACAGACCCCCAGGGGATGCCCCCGGGGGGGGAGCCGCGCTTATCTTCAGAGCTTGCGAGCCAGCGTTAACACCTGCTGTCCCCCCCCCACCCCCTCCCCAACCCCGCTTTCTGATTTTTTTATTTATTTTTGTTTGCTTTCAACGAGCCCATTATTCTCTGTAGGCCAATTAAAAGTCTTCTCGGTTCTGTTGTTTCCTGCTCCTGTAAAAGTTCGGACCAATGACAGATGGCGGAATGCAAAACGACGGGGCGTTTTGCGATCAAGCGGAGAGCCCCGCGCGATGATAAGGAGACGGGCCAAATTGTGCAGGTATACCGAATAGCGGGTGCGACATTTTTTTTTTTTACGTAAAATATCGTCTGAGGCGCGTAATCGTGAATTCAAAAGAAAAACGTTTTGGAGCGGGTGAATTCCGCTGTCGCAGGTGAGCTCCCAGACAACAACGGGATTATTTCCATTCCCCTCAGCGAAAGACAGACAGCCAGTATCAATGGAGCACAGATAGCATCCCTCGGGGCTGTTTGAGAAGGAATATCGGGTTTCGCGTTTGACCCACTTAAAGCTCACGCTCTCCTGAGCCGCCGGAAAACGACAACAACCGGAAACATGCATGTGTTCCGCGGATCGATTTATTTTGTGTCGCTGCCGGCGTGTCAAGTTATTAATCGCCTCTCTGCAAGAAATGCGTACCATCGTATGGATGGTTAGATTGGCTGTCTATGGCTCGCTCTGGCTACTTAGCAGTTCCATGGAACAAAGTTGTTTCTTGCAAAATCCTGCGCGTGAACAGAACTGAACTTAGCTAGTGGCTAACATGGAAAAAAAACGATTCCAAAGAGAATTATTGACCAGCCGCCTAAATGCATGACCAACTGACTAACCAACTGACTAACTAACTGACAGACTGAGCCACTGACGGACAGATTGACTGACCTAAGTGACGTGGTCACAAACTACTTAAGCAGCAGACTATCTGATGACCACTACAGAGGAACTAACTAGCTAACAAGCTAACAAACTAACAAACGAACTAACTAATTAACTAACCGAACAACTGACCAATCAAGCACCTACCTAACAAACTAGCTGACAAAGTGGGCGACCATCAAACTTCCAGACTGGCTGAGCAGCTTACTAACCGAGTGGTCAACCAACAAGCTAACCAACCAACTGACTGAGAAATGACCTAACTAAGCAATTCAGTCATCATTTAACATGTATCTAACTTATCTATTGATTGAGTTGTGCTGGACTGACAAACTGACTAACTAACCAACGAAGTGAGTGAGTGACTATCCAACCACCTAACTCGCAAACGAGCTGACTAATCGGCCGACTGCCCAACTAACTGACAGACTGAGCCACTGACGGACAAATTGACTGACCTAAGTGACGTGGTCACAAACTACTTCAGCAGCAGACTATCTGATGACCAATAGCTGACTGATCAGCAGACCAAGTGACAGAAAACTGACGAAATGATGACCACTACCGAGGAACTAACTAGCTAACAAGCTAACAAACGAACTAACTAATTAACTAACCGAGCAACTGACCAATCAAGCACCTACCTAACAAACTAGCTGACAAAGTGGGCGGCCATCAAACTTAGACTGGCTGAGCAGCTTACTAACCGAGTGGTCAACCAACAAGCTAACCAACAAGCTAACCAACCAACTGACTGAGAAATAACCAAACTAAGCAATTCAGTCATCATTTAACATGTATCTAACATATCTATTGATTGAGTTGTGCTGGACTAACAAACTGACTAACTAACCAACGAAGTGAGTGAGTGACTATCCAACCACCTAACTCGCAAACGAGCTGACTAATCGGCCGACTGCCCAATTAACTGACAGACTGAGCCACTGACGGACAGATTGACTGACCTAAGTGACATGGTCACAAACTACTTAAGCAGCAGACTATCTGATGACCAATAGCTGACTGATCAGCAGACCAAGTGACAGAAAACTGACGAAATGATGACCACTACCGAGGAACTAACTTGCTAACAAGCTAACAAACTAACAAACGAACTAACTAATTAACTAACCGAGCAACTGACCAATCAAGCACCTACCTAACAAACAAGCTGACAAAGTGGGCGACCATCAAACTTAGACTGGCTGAGCAGCTTACTAACCGAGTGGTCAACCAACAATCTAACCAACCAACTGACTGAGAAATGACCTAACTAAGCAATCCAGTCATCATTTAACATGTATCTAACTTATCTATTGATTGAGTTGTGCTGGACTGACAAACTGACTAACTAACCAACGAAGTGAGTGAGTGACTATCCAACCACCTAACTCGCAAACGAGCTGACTAATCGGCCGACTGCCCAACTAACTGACAGACTGAGCCACTGACGGACAAATTGACTGACCTAAGTGACGTGGTCACAAACTACTTCAGCAGCAGACTATCTGATGACCAATAGCTGACTGATCAGCAGACCAAGTGACAGAAAACTGAAGAAATGATGACCACTACCGAGGAACTAACTAGCTAACAAGCTAACAAACTAACTAACGAACTAACTAACCGAGCAACTGACCAATCAAGCACCTACCTAACAAACTGGCTGACAAAGTGGGCGACCATCAAACTTACAGACTGGCTGAGCAGCTTACTAACCGAGTGGTCAACCAACAAGCTAACCAACAAGCTAACCAACCAACTGACTGAGAAATAACCAAACTAAGCAATTCAGTCATCATTTAACATGTATCTAACTTATCTATTGATTGAGTTGTGGTGGACTAACAAACTGACTAACTAACCAACAAAGTGTGTGAGTGACTATCCAACCACCTAACTCGCAAACGAGCTGACTAATCGGCCGACTGCCCAACTAACTGACAGACTGAGCCACTGACGGACAGATTGACTGACCTAAGTGAGGTGGTCACAAACTACTTAAGCAGCAGACTATCTGATGACCAATAGCTGACTGATCAGCAGACCAAGTGACAGAAAACTGACGAAATGATGACCGCTACCGAGGAACTAACTAGCTAACAAGCTAACAAACTAACGAACTAACTAACTAATTAACTAACCGAGCAACTGACCAATCAAGCACCTACCTAACAAACTAGCTGACAAAGTGGGCGGCCATCAAACTTAGACTGGCTGAGCAGCTTACTAACCGAGTGGTCAACCAACAAGCTAACCAACAAGCTAACCAACCAACTGACTGAGAAATGACCAAACTAAGCAATTCAGTCATCATTTAACATGTATCTAACTTATCTATTGATTAAGTTGTGCTGGACTAACAAACTGACTAGCTAACCAACAAAGTGTGTGAGTGACTATCCAACCACCTAACTCGCAAACGAGCTGACTAATAGTCTGACTGCCCGACTAACTGACCGACTTAGTGACTGGGTTGTGGATCGACTACCTAAACAGCAGTAGTAATGATCGAATCACCGAGCGACGACTTTACCAACCAGACAGACCATCTTATTGACAGTTCCACCATCCATTGGCTGATTGACTTAGTGATTAACCAACTAAGTGACTGACTGGCCGAAGAAAGAAATCTATTACTACCTGGTTACCACACCTACTTCGCCTCACAAAATGACATTCACATCACTCACCTCACAGGTTTTCAGATATTTGATGACATCATCGGCCAGCGCTGCTCACCATTGTCACTTTTTCGAGCTCACGAAACACACTGACCAAAACCACTGAGTCATGAATGTCTTTTCCGCCCCCGAGAATGTACTTTGACGCGCGTTTCAGTGTCATTTACTGTCAGGCGGCCCCCCTCTCTCTCTCGCCGTCTTTCCCAATAGATGCTCTTCTCGGGTCACCTTCACTGCAAAGAGACACCGGCGTGGCCGAATGGGAGATTGGAGGCCAATCGGAGAGAAAACAAAAACAGATGGCGACGGGCGAAACTAACAATATCTGCGACAGAAAGGACGGCAGCCTGCCGCAAAAGTCCAACGCGTCCGTCCGCCGCCATGACGCGTCATTCATTAAATAAAAGTAAACAAGACGACAAGTCCTTCCCGGGCCGCCTAATTGGCCATTCCTGCTATCTCCTTGCGCATATGTGACATCAGCAGTAGTGCGTTACGGGAACCTGTATGAGGGCTTACGCTCATAAATTACACTGAAAACACCTTTTATGCAAAATGTAAAAAGGCACATTATCACCGGGCTAAGCAGTCCCTCAGGAAGCATCGAGCAGCTTCGAAGAGCTCCGGCTGTCGCTTCCCTTTATATACATAGGCACTCTATACACTGTACGCGCCTGCGTGTCTATATAAGTCATACAGTCCATTAGCTACCGCGCAGAAACTGTCTCAGCACATTCCCATTCTCTTAAACTCTAAATCCCGTTTAATGCAGTGATCAATATGTCCGTGCGAGAAGGTGTCCGCTTTTATATTGGATGACAAGCCTGGAGTGCCCAAAAAAAAAATAAAAACCCACGCACACACAGTGCAATGTAAAATCCCTTTGGCTTACAGTACGTATTGTATTGGATGGCAGTCAAAAGCTGTGGAAGCCGAAACAAACAGGACCGGCCTCGGCTTCTCTGGTGGCCTCAAAACGGTCGTTAGCACCGCATTATTGGAAAATATGTATTCTTTCATGATTACACTTATTAGATTGGGTCCCTAAAACTCCTTTTTTCAATTACTGCCATACGTTTAATACCATACTGAATCATTTTCATTACTGCCTCTATTATGGTAGATTTCTCTTTTTTTTGTTTGAAATGTTCTTCCATATATTCACCTAACTTGATCAGGAAGGGGGAAATGTGGCGTAATTAAATCGGATATTGGATATTTATCTACCTTATATCAATATATATGAAATTATTATACGCATGTTATTTATTTTATATAAAAAAAGTTTTTTTTTAGCCTTTTTTTTTTACCTTCCAAGGTTGTCCATTAAGATTTCAACCTACCGCTATCCAGTCAAAGTAGCGTCTTGCTAAACCGAAACTTCAAACCAAGTTCCTCTTCCCTCGTCTTTAAAGGAAGGTTTTGTCCAATCATTTTTTCCGTCTGGTTGTTACCGGGCAACTTAATAACTTGACTGAAAGTTCACTTAGTCAGATTTGGAGTTGTCTTGCCGGTGTTTTAAGGCTAACGGCATCGCTAGCTAACGGCATCGCTAGCTAGCAGCGCGAAAATCGAGCTGTGGTTCTTCTACAATATCAAATGAAAAAAAAAAAAAAGAAAAGGAATGTACAGTAGATTTGCTATCCACATTAACCACAACATTACTTTGTCCAAGTACTTAAATGAGTGGATACGTCGTGTTTACAATACAATACAATACATGCTGATTTATATAGCGCTTTTCACAACAGCGGCAGCTAGCTTATTGATGACAAGTAAGCTTCATTTTTGGTGTGTCGAATGCTTCAAATTTCCATCTTGGCGAGCTCGTTTTTAATGTGATCGCGGTGGTCGTTTATTTAAAATGAACGCAGACACCGTGGCGACTTGTTGTTTGGGCAGGTGGACGTGTTTACATGGCTTAAATACTCGAGTCAAGCCTGATTGAGCATCATTTTTTTTTTCCCCCCACGACATCGCTTGCCTTTAATGCGCTTTTTCTTTGACAGCTAATCCGTCATTAGGCACAGCGGACATAAGTCAAAAGCGCTGTCCCAGTTCTCGGGTGATTGACAGCCCGTGCTCGCGGCCCGCTTGGAACTAAATGACCGATTTTTCGACACGGGCCTGTGGACTATGGAGTGTAATGATGACATAGCGCTCCCCTAATGGAGCTTTAGCCCCGGACTTACTGTTTGCTGTCTGATTTACTCATCAATTTATCGACCACTTGGCTTGATGGATGCCTGAAAGCTTTACTCCTTCTCCCAGTCATCATTCCTGATTCTCATTTTCCCATTTGTGTTTTGCCCCCCCCTCCTCCCTTTTAATTCCTTGAAGGTAGACAGGGGTCGGCCGAGCGTCCTGACGTAAAAAAACGACGGCGGAGATCGAACGATCGCGCCCTCCCCTTGTCAAGCGGCGGGCTCGTAAATCTCCCGCCACGGCGTCTGGCAGCTGCCGAAGACGTACGTGCCCGATCGGGCCGGGGCTTAAAACGCCAAGCGCAGCGTGAGAATCAAGTGGATGCTCTCTAGTTTAACGGGTTCCAAATGAAATTGAACCTTGAACCCTTCAGAGGTTGGATGGAGGGGAGATAGTCTGCAGGATTGTAAATATGACAAGTAATGGCTCATCTCGGGGCCCCAGCCGCATCCCATCACAGCCCCGCGCCGCCCCTTCGCCCCACCCCCGCTGCGCCTCGCCTGGAATGGGGGTGTAAATCGCAGCACCCCGGCAAAGCAAGAATTGAGTCAGAAGGCACTTTAACTGATGCGGCTGTAAAAACACAAAAATAATAATAATAAAAATGAAAAAAGAAAAAGGGGGTGCGGGGGGGGGGGGCAGCGTGACGGAAGAGGAGGGAGGAGATGAGGACAACCGAGCAAAACTTAGCATCAAAATTGCAGTGATTTTAACCCTTCACACTACTACTATGGAAACACAAACGGCGCAGCAACACATGCAGACAGAATGTAGACCAATACTCCCGGGCATTATGGGATGTCATGCGTGAAGTGGAGTAAATGAAGACCTATGGCCACCATTTTTGGCAGAAATACATCAGCGAGCAGAAGAAAGCATTTCGGATTTATTGTCATTTTTGTGTCCATTACAGTCCGCAGGCGTCAGGGCCACTTGGTGGCGTAATCCACCAGAGGCAGCGGATGAAAGAAATGGCCCTTCATCATTTGGATGTTTCTAGATTTTTCTGATCTCAGAGGTTTGAGATCGTCACCATCTGATCTCTCATTGCCTTTCCAGTAAACAAATCCAATTTTTTTTTCCAAACAAAAAAAAAACCGTAACATCTGACAATATACATCAACAAACACGCCAAAGATGTTCATTAAAACAAACCTCCAGGTGTCGCTTTCTGTTGCTCTAAAAACCAAGATTGAAGAGGTTTTTTAGATTCAATAATATTCTGCAAAAAAAAAAAAACAGGCCGATCTGAAATGCTTGCCATTTTCAATCTTCTACTTCTCTACAATTTCGTGTAAAACAAAACCGTTTGCCGCCGTCTAGTGGTTCACCATGGAACTACACCATTCGAATGATAACTTTCACCTTACACTGCATTGCTATAAAATACCGCGCTAACGTCAACACATCACACGCCCCCCCCCCCCCCCCCAAAATCACGTTGAATCGCTCATTTCGTATGGACTGTTTTTTTTTTTTTGGTGGTTATTTTGGCAAAGTGCACCGAATAACTTTGCTTTAACCTTTGTACTCAACCCTTCAAAGAACATCAGACATCAGAGCAAGTTCACGTTCTGTTATGACTTCAGCTGACATTCACAAACTACTTCCTCTGCTTTCTCTCACTCGCTCTCTCGCTCTCTCTCTTTCACGCACACACACACACACACACACACCGCCACACACACACACACACAGAATGGCATAAAGAAGCTTAATAACACAGAAGGACCACCAGGGAGACTTCAACTAAATCAATTCATGTAATGAATGAGTCAACTGGAAGCTGTTTGCTTTGTGTGCCGTCTTCCTGTGCGTGCCCGCGGACTTCGAGCAGCACCCTTTCATAAATATTGAACACTTATCTTAATGCTTTCATTGCCTGGCCGAGCTCACAATGGCAACGCTTTGTCCTTTTGACTCTTTGTTGGGAGAAGCCGGCCTCTAAATCTCATCTGCGTGCATTAAAGCTCGCTGGCCACTGCTTGGAATTAATGACCGGCATGCAGAACATGTGCGTGTGTGTGTGTGTGTGTGTGTGTGTGAGACAGAGAGTTTGGGAAGGGTGGTGGGCGGGGGCGCTATAGTGTGGAAGTTGCGGACGACCATGTGAGGCATCGGCAATTCAAAAAATACGATGAATATATTCAAATGTGACGGGTGCGTTTGGGTGTAATTTCTCCGCCGCCCCCACGCCAGGCGAATTCCTGATGAAAACTGTGAAAGGGTTTGCGGCGCGTCGCTTCTCGCCGCCTCCCTCCCGTTTACTGCCGTAACCATCCAAAGTAGGAAGCTGTGCACACTCCCTCCCTCCCGTTTGACTCCAAAGCCTCCGGCGTAGACCAAAGCGACTTTTGAAGTTTTCATAATGATTGCTTTTTTTTCTTTTTTTTTTTCATCTCGTCATTAAATGGGACAAATGATGGGACATTAACTTTGGTTGTAATTGTTTCAGCATGCATAGTTGTATGTTATTCCACAGCTCGAGTTAATTTCGAGACATCGAGAGGAGCCAGATGAGGTGGCTTGGGCATCTGATTCGGATGCCTCCTGAGCGCCTCCCCGGTGAGAAGCTCGGTCATCCGGGAGGGGCTCAGAGTCGAGCCGCTTCTCCTCCATATCGAGAGGAGCCAGATGAGGTGGCTTGGGCATCTGATTCGGATGCCTCCTGAGCGCCTCCCCGGTGAGGTGTTCCGGGCATGTCCCACCGGGAGGAGACCCAGAGGAAGACCCAGGACATGCTGGAGAGACTATGTCACCCAGCTGGCCTGGGAACGACTCGGGATCCCCCGGGGAGAGCTGGACGAAGTAGCTAGGGAGCGGGAAGTCTGGGCTTCCCTGCTAAAGCTGTTGCCCCCGCGACCCAGCCTCGGATAAGCGGTAGATGATGGATGGATGGATGGATGGAGTTAATTTCGAAAAACGGAGCAATCGGGATGCTGTCATGGCCTCACGCGTCGGCAAGGGGAGACGCTGCTGTAGGCCGCGGCTCACGTCCGGCCACTCGCATTAGGCCACGCCCCTGGAAGGCACACATCCAGCACCAAGACTCGTCGAGTAAATATGGAGCATCATTGAAGCCGTTTTCCCCGCAATCGCCCTCCCAGCCGCGTCAATAGGAAATGGTGTCGACTTTTGCTTCCCGGCATCTTCAAACTTGAATTAGCTGTTTTTGTTTCCCGCTGCAACTCGGGCACTCAATCCGACATTGTGCAATCGGTCACGCGGCAGCGACAGTAATAACAACATCGAGCCGGAGCGCGCGAGTGTACCGCTGCATTTGTCCAATATTGGCCCCAACTCACCAGCGGCTTGGAGAAATAAGCGGCGCGACGCGAGCGGAGCGAACGGAAACGGGCAGCTAGTGCGTTTTTGTGCTGTTCTGTAAATGTAGCAATCAGCCCACATTGATTTCCCAGCATCCCCTTGTGGTTTGGCGCGGGCCAAATTAATGGCAGATTACAAAAAGCCTTTAAACCTTTTGTTGCCCCCCGCCTACTCCCTCCTCTCCCCAACACACTTCACTCACATCCAAACTTTCTATTTACTCTTTTTTTTTTCTTTGTTCCTACCTTGCTGATTTTATCTGCGCTCTCTTGAAAAGGCTCGTTCACTTAACGGCGTATTCGCTTCTTTCGTACTTACAAGCAAACGTGTTGTTGTCACGGTTTTCAAACTGCAACTCTGCCACAAACCCGCATGGACTCGCTTTTAATGGATCAGCTGGTTGAGATTAGGTTAGAGGTTATGCTTTGGTCATTCAGTTTTGGGTTAGGGGGTTGGCTGGGGGGGGGGGGGGTCTCAATTTTATTCTTCAAGCCTGTTAGGATTATGTAAACAGTATTTTAGCCAGTTCGATTTGGTACAAGGGTAGGTTGGGTTATGACGTTGCGTCGAGTTTGATTTGGGGATCGGGTCTCACTTCAGCAAGTGTCCTACCCGGTTTTGATTTTGGCCGGTGTTAAGGGATTCCAATTTTTGGCTTTTTTCTCACTTGCTGTAGCGTCTTAGTTTGGGTTCAGTTGAGCTTTTAACGGGGCTGAAGTTGGGTAAGCGTCTCATTTTCTGTACCTCGGTCAGTTCAGGATCGGATTTGGGGTTTCATGTTTGGGTTTTGTTTCGGGTTGGGATAGTTTTAGGTTCCTCCTCAATATTCTTTGCTAGTTAGGATTCTTTTTTTTTTTTAGCATTTTCAGGTCAAAATTTCATTTTCACTTCCGGGCTAAGTTAGACGTTTCCCCACTTTAGTTTGTTAGACACTTTGGGTTGCTTTTGGATTTGGGTTAGGCCAAATCGACGCGGCGTAGGGGGGTGGGGAGGTGGGAAATGTTGGGGGGAAACTTGTGTGTTTGTGTGCGTGATATTAATAATCTATATTTTTTGTGTTCATATACACTGCACCCAAAGAATCCAATCCGTTTCACTTTCAGAAGAAAAGTCTTTGGAAAAAAAAAACTCAAAAGCAGGTCACCTTTTACCTACGGTGGGTCGTGACGTCCATCACCGGAAGTTGTTCACGGTGAGAAATTGCAGCTGCTAATCAGAGCCGTTGCGATACTGTATATCCTTGACCTTTTTTTCCCCCTCTTTCAGTTCGTTTCATCGTCGATTCATCGATGGCACTGACGCCAAAAAATGGAAATATGGAGCGTCGGGAGGATTTTGAAACGTTCGTGAGTTACGACAGTGATGTTCATGCATTGAACTCGTTGCAAGAGTTGGTCCAATGCCTCCGCGGCAGGTCTCCCACTCAGGTAGGCTGCGATTCATTTCTCATAAACGAATGTGGTTACTTTATTTTATGTTACGTTCACCTTCGGCTGTTGGTCAATATAACGCGCGCGTGCCGTAACGTTCCATCGCGGAAGGTCGGTTGACTTGAAAAGTAGATCCCGTTCTCTTTACATTCTTAGCTGCTAAGTATTGTGTTAAGGGATTGATGTGATGCGTTTGCTGATTGGTAGAGTTGGGGGGTCTCACGCTTGGGGGGCGGGGGGGGGGGGGTTGGTGGATCGGGACCAGCAAGTTTGCTACACGCATCACCGCCCAGCTACGGTTTTGCCTTGGAACCGCGATTTGTACTTTAGCATGTTTGCTTGTCCCTTTGGAGGTTTGGAGCTCTGTGGCCAAGACTTCTAAAAGCCTGAGTTTCCTGAGTTTTTCATGGCACTTGGTCCTAAAAAACCAATTCCTAATCTTCGAAACCTTTCTATCCAAACTGTGACCTGAACTACTTAGGACTGGGACTTCAAGTGTCTCGGGGACATCCAAGTGAACCGTGAAGCTTGGCACCTGCCCGTCACGGTTTATATTAACCCTCGTAGTGCACCACTTGTGATAAATGTAAAATGTCGTCTTTGAATCAAAGGCAAAGGCATTCAGAAAAACACGAGAGAGCTGAAACTTATGGAGGGGTTCTAAAATGGCCTAAATTTCACGACGTCACCGGCTGATAATTCTCAGGCATTGCAGCAATAATAAAAAAAAAACGTTTTGATACCTTAATCTTCACAATTTACATATTTTGCACCATAGAGACCCATTATAATTCATATTTTTGAATGCGTCGTAAACCTATTCAAAGCCATTTCGAGCATTTCCGATAATTCGCTAATCCGCACTTGGGTCCAACCCCACCCGTGCCCGTCTCGTACTCTTGTAGGTGTTCATTAGTTAGCGGTAGGGAGCTAAGAGTTTGTGTAAGAGGTTACAATGTTAGGGTTAGGGCAGAGATGGGCAACGCCAGCACTCGATCACTTGAATTTGGTGTGTTGGGCCAGGGAGACCCAAAAAAATAAAATCCAGGACACCGGGCCCTGGACAACCAGGATGTCCCACTCCAGAGTTGGCGTCAGAGTTAGCATGCTAGCCGGCCGGGCACATCCGCCCATGGAGTCCTTCCTCTAAATTTGCGATCATCATGATAAGCCCCGCCCCTCACCCCCTGACATAGTTGATGCCAGATTTTGTCCCGACAAATAATTGGGACCAGTTTAAGCACCAGTTTCAAGCACCAGAGCTCAAGCCAATTTCCCTGATGGAAAAAGAAAGAACTGGTGCTAATCGAGGCACTGGCCCGGAACGTGCACTAGTGCTAGCGCGGTGGAACGTCGGTCACGAGTCACGGATGCTGCAATTTCAATCCAAAAAGAGGGAGCGTCTGTTTATTAATCTCGCGAGAGGCTGAAAATGTGATTACGAGCTCCTCGTCTCCAGCATTCAAAGTTGTACGGCCCTCGGTAACTACCTCGATATAAACGCCGCATTGTTATCTTAGTAAAAGCAGACATTGGACACGGCTCATTAGATTCTGTCATGAATGTTGTGCTTGGGGAGTGTGATTGTGCGACGGCAAGACGCACGGTGGTGTGTGTGTGTGGGGGGGGGCCAGGGGGGGTGATTGCAGGACCGGGTTTAAAAAAAAAAAAAAAAAAAGTGAGCCATCATACCGCTGTGCTTGTTTACACGGAAAATGTGGCGATGATGGCGCCCCAGCGTGTGATTGTAAAAAGTGTTGTGCCATCGAGTGCAGTTACTTCCCTTTCGCCGCCGCCATTGATTACACCTCTCGCCGTTTATCCACAATGCTGCAATCTTGTACATGTCAAAATGGCATCTCTCCTTCCCCCCCCCCCCCCCCCCATTTCACTCCCCTGAGGCTTTTATGTTGGGGAAACATCAACCCAAGGCTTTTTGCGCTAATTCGGTGCGGCACGAATAGGTTTCGTCTGGAAGGTAAGGCCCGCTTCCATAAACAGCTTTTTGGAGCAGATGTATTTTGCGGCAGTTGCGGAATATGCTTTTGCAGTGAAGCCTTTCCCAGAAAGTTCTGGTGCGGGGATTGGGTTATGAATCCACATGACAGGGCTGAAGCGAGGCGAGGCCACACACGCCGACTAACAAATAAACACACACACACACTTGCCTGTCTTGCCTCCTTGCCTTGTGTCTTGTTGACGCTTCTCGGTTTGTGCTGACAGAGCGATCTCCAACAACAACAACATGACCAACAAACAACAACAATAGCTGGAGATTTTCTGCAACAGTATTTGGGCGTGCGTGTGTGTGTGTGTGTGTGTGTGTGCGCAAGCATCTTTGTTGTGGGCACATAACTCTGCTTTATCAGCCGCATTCTGGAAACAAAAAGCCGGGTCCCACTCGGATGTAAATCTTCCCGTTTTACGGCAACGTCTCGCTGAAACTTTTCAGGTCCAGACGGGAAGCGCTTCTACTTAAGCAGGCTAAACACGTGCACGCACACACACACACACACACACACACACACACACACACATGCGCGGAATCGTAAAGGCTCACTACTCTTAACGACCCATCGACCAGCAATCAACAGTCATGTGCTCTATAACCTCAAGTGCAGTACCAGGACCGGACACAGGTGGCAGGGCATCGAGACTGCTGCAAAAATGAAACAAAAGTGATGATGACGCTAGCTGTTAGCTTACCAGGTCCAGGGTGTAGTGATCTATTTTAATTGAAGGCAACATTGAAATGACATTTTGTTATGAAAATTACAGCACCATTTTGTGTTTTGAGCGAGCTCCAGAAATGGATCGATGACTCATTGAGATTATTATTATTATTATAATTAGTAAATGTGTTTGCAGTCTTTCAGGATTGTTAGCAATAGAGTTGGTGTAGGGCAGGGGTGTCCAAACTTTTTGCCAGGGGGGCCAGATTTTATGTGGTAAAATGTCGGGGGGCCGACCTTGGCTGACATTCTTTACATTGAACAACAATATTGTTCAACAAATTTTAGTAAGCCAGTCTGTTTCACATTTCCATTTTTATTTTAATTTCAACAATCTTAAGAATTTCTTTTGGTTCATTTGAAACAGGAATTTGAAATATGACATATCAGTCAATATAAACACGGAGTAATGTCTTGTTAACTCGTGAGTGATGCCCTCTAGTGTCTAAATGCTATTACTCATTTAGTGAATGCTATTACTCATTTAGCCACTAGAGGGAAGCAGTACTCTATGAAACATCACTCGCCAGTCTACGAGACCTCAGTCAATGCAACACGTGTTCCATTGCGCCCAACCTGCGGGCCAGACGGCACTGATTTTATGACGGGGGCCGAGGGCCGGATGAAATTCGACCGCGGGCCGGATTTGGCCCGCGGGCCGGACTTTGGACATGCCTGGTGTAGGGGCTAGGAATTAGGGAATAGACATAAATGCTTGCGTTATCCACGCTGGTTGGCCAAGAATTATCTTGTAATGTTAGAATTTGTCTTGTCCGTTGTGCGTGTACATCATTTCTGCCTTTGGAATAAGTCACGTCACCCTCATTGAATCAGCCGTGCGTATTTTGGAGTTATTTCGATGTGCAACCGTTAACCTCTTGTATGGATATTAATTCACACCTTCTCTCTCTTCCTCAACTTTTTTTCCATTCACAACTGTCCCCCCCCCCGCTGTTTTTTTTTTTTTTGTTATCGATTCTGCACTGTAATTTTCCACACTTCCTGTCATCTCTCATCTCTTCAGCCCTCTGAGATTTTTTTTCCATCTTCCAAAGAAAAGGTACAATAAAAGAAACTGGGGGGGGTGAAAAAAAAATCACACCTCGGTAGAATGCCCTCCCTCCCCCGCCGCCCCCACCCATTCTTTTCCCCCTCCAGTCGTCTGTCTTCCCAAACAATATTACAAAAGCAATTCTACAGCAGTCAATAGGCAGCGGGATTGGCTCTCATCCGCCTCGTCCCACGGGGATGGCCGTATCATCAATATAGATTTATACCGTAGCCTGGCAACTAACATACACAAATGTCAAAGCGGGTAAAAAAAATAAAAAAATAAAAATAATACATGAAGCAAATTTTACAACAAGGTCTAGTGACAAAACTGTAAAGTACGAGCGTCAGCGGACGAGTACGTTTTCCCAGATGGCTGACTGGCAGGTGCAGTCACAGAGTGTCGGTCTCTTCCATCAGTGTCATACCGGGTTGGTCAGCTGAATATTTTTCCTTAACCCGGCAACAGAAATGAGTGGTGCCCAGTCCAGGGCAGTGATGTAACGGGTGGGGGTGCGGGAGGAGGGGGCGGGGGTCGGGGCCCGACATATGGTTTGTTAGGTTTTATTACCTTTATTGTTTTTAGTTAGTCATCGTAGTTTCGTTAGTTTAAATAAAATACACGGTGTGTTTTTTTTAGTTTCATTAGATTTTTATGAAATATACAGTATACTTATTTTTTTCACAATTTTTGTTGTCATTTGTTTGTTTTCCTTCAATATAATAACCCTGATTTGCTTCAAGTGATGTTCTCGGTGCGACCTGAGGTCGTGATGCCTTCGAGTTCAGTCGACTGCAAAGGGCGATTGAGCGTCAAAATGGCCGCCGCCTCCGAATAGCTATGCAAATGGGAGGTTTCATTTTTTTTCCCGATGCTGATTCGATGATGCAAAATCAATCGGAATTTTGTGTTCGGGGTACGCACAACATTTCCGACGTGTGTTTTCAGTGACATTCGCCAAGGTCGATTTAGCGTTAGCATACTAGCATTATTTGGAAAGGAGCCCAGCCTAGCCAAATATTTGAGTTGTTCTTTTGGTGACCGATGCTCTCCGACTTCCAATCTTTTAGGCTGTATTCGGTTGTTGTTTAAGGCTCGAGCGTGACCTTGCTGTTGCTCAGATTAATGCACAGATGTGTTGTGGCTCTGCTCCAACAATTTATGACATCCACCAGATGGGTTTTCCACTGGATGGATTTAGATTTGATAAAAAGTTGCCTTTTGTTTACAAACCTCCTGAAAAGGTCCGTTGAACCACACATGAGTCTGAAGCCGCCACCGGACACATCTGGCTGCTCGCTTTCGCGTCATTGTGTTCTGTCAAGCCCCAATGTCCGTTCTGCTTTCTTGACTTCAATTCCCCCAAAGAGTCAGCTTAAGTCCTGACGGGAAGACGGTGGCTTCGCTCCCTGGCGCAACTCGTTGAAGTCAAAGCTTGAACCGCTGTGTGACCTTCACGTCCGACGGCAACATTTTTCTCATTCTGCTTTTTTTTTTATATGTGAATGGTTGGGCTGAAAGTGTGTGATAACAAACAGCACGGGAGAAGGCATCCAGCTGAGATGATGGCCTCCAATTTTGATTTAAACGCACACGCGTAGTAGAAGACGTGCAAGGGAGCGGGTTCCGCGTCCCTCAGGGGGTCCAGCCTGGGAAGCCTTGGGGAGTCGCCATGGAATGTGATCCAGTCCCTCCGAACATCATCATCATCTTGTCCAAATGGGTCATTTAGAGAGCTGGCTGAATTGCTTTCGCACAGACACGGAGCACATCAGCAAACGGAATATCTGCTAACTCAAGTCAAAATAGGCAACAGTTGGATGGGAAACCACGTCGACACCAGTTTGGAAAACGGAACCAATCTTAGATGTGCAGTTTACACACGCAAAGGGGTTTGACAGCAAAACTTTGCCCAAAGCGTTCCCAATGTTTTTCGCGGTTCTACCCGCCGACCTCCAACAATCCACCAAATTGCGGACCATCGGAACTACTTTGCTTCATGCTAGCTACCCACCTAGCTACCCTACCAGCTACCCTAGCAACACGGCAGCCTACTGACCAACCTTTCAACTCACTTGGTATCTTTTTAGCATCCCACGTTCACCAATTCACCAACCGACTTATTTTCATACTTGCTTTCTTAGTTTACTTACCTACCTCTACTAATCCACCAATTCATCGACCATCAATACTCACTTTCTTAGTTACCCTACCTACCCAACTTCACGCGTACCCTCTTAGTTACCAACCCGCCTACCTATTGAATAACCCTACCTCCCAAACTACCAACACCTGACCACCTACCCTACACCCCGCCAACCTACTGACCGACCAACCAAGCCACCCAGAACCTACCAACCAACTTAGACCAAGCCACCAATCGGCTAACCTTCCTACAACCCACCTTCGTACTTACATACGTACATATCGAATGATGCGGTCATCAGATACCCAACCGACCCCGTGACCAATCAATCCTACCTCGGTACTGTACCTTCAACCCGACTGACTTAGTTTCCCACCTAACAACTACATATTGACTCATATTGACCTCCCAAACTACCAACCTGACCACCTACCCTACACCCCGCCAACCTACTGACCGACCAACCAAGCCACCCAGAACCTACCAACCAACTTAGACCAATCCACCCATTGGCCAACCTTCCTACCAATCCACCTTCATACTTACATACGTACATATCGAATGATGCGGTCACCCAACCGACCCAGTGACCAATCAATCCTACCTCGGTACTGTACCTTCAACCCGACTGACTTAGTTTCCCACCTAACAACTACATATTGACTCATATTGACCTCCCAAACTACCAACACCTGACCACCTACCCTACACCCCGCCAACCTACTGACCGACCAACCAAGCCACCCAGAACCTACCTACCAACTTAGACCAATCCACCCATTGGCCAACCTTCCTACCAATCCACCTTCATACTTACATACGTACATATCGAATGATGCGGTCACCCAACCGACCCAGTGACCAATCAATCCTACCTCGGTACTGTACCTTCAACCCGACTGACTTAGTTTCCCACCTAACAACTACATATTGACTCATATTGACCTCCCAAACTACCAACACCTGACCACCTACCCTACACCCCGCCAACCTACTGACCGACCAACCAAGCCACCCAGAACCTACCAACCAACTTAGACCAATCCACCCATTGGCCAACCTTCCTACCAATCCACCTTCATACTTACATACGTACATATCGAATGATGCGGTCACCCAACCGACCCAGTGACCAATCAATCCTACCTCGGTACTGTACCTTCAACCCGACTGACTTAGTTTCCCACCTAACAACTACATATTGACTCATATTGACCTCCCAAACTACCAACACCTGACCACCTACCCTACACCCCGCCAACCTACTGACCGACCAACCAAGCCACCCAGAACCTACCTACCAACTTAGACCAATCCACCCATTGGCCAACCTTCCTACCAATCCACCTTCATACTTACATACGTACATATCGAATGATGCGGTCATCAGAAACCCAACCGACCCCGTGACCAATCAATCCTACCTCGGTACTGTACCTTCAACCCTACTGACTTAGTTTCCCATCTAACAACTACATATTGACTCGTGGTAGTAAGTCAGTTTAGCGTCCTCGCTATATCAAGAACAACTACTCACGCTTTTGGATTTTGTTGTCAGTCCGCAGGAAGCAAAAAAAAAATCGTCCGAGTGTTGATCAAATCCCATTTGCAATTAATAAAATATCAGGATATTGCCAATTTGAGGCGCCGAGTTGCGTAACGTCAAACTCGCGGCAAGCTAAACGTCGAGGTCAAACGACAAGTCATGGCGTAAACTTCATTCAGACAGTCTGCGCGAGTCACTTTCAGCGCCGCTTCTTCTTGCTGATGATGGATGTCCCGGACGCCTCCGCTGCCTGTAGACAATTTCCCGAGCACGGCTGTATGCATAAGAAAATTGACTTGCGGACGCATGATGAATGAGGACGCTCCTCTGGCCAGGAAATCGAGAAAAATAATAGCCGCCGCGTCAAAAATTGTGATGACTTTGGCTCATTAAAAATCTATTTAAATGGTCTAGCCTACTACAAAAAGAGGGGTGTGTGGGGGGGGGGGATCTATCTGTTGTCATTTGAAGGTGGCAAAAATATGAAAACACATGGATTAGGCATGCAATGCTTTGCATCATCAGGGTGGCCCGGTAGTCCAGTGGTTAGCACGTTGGCTTCATAGTGCAGAGGTTCCGGGTTCGATTCCAGCTCCGGCCTCCCTGTCTGGAGTTTGCATGTTCTCCCCGGGCCTGCGTGGGTTTTCTCCGGGTGCTCCCGTTTCCTCCCACATTCCAAAAATATGCATGGCAGGCTGATTGAACACTCTAAATTGTCCCTAGGTGAGTGAGTGCGAATGGTTGTTCGTTTCTGTGTGCCCTGCGATTGGCTGGCAACTGGTTCAGGGTGTCCCCCGCCTACTGCCCGGAGACAGCTGGGATAGGATCCAGCACCCCCCGTGACCCTAGTGAGGATCAAGTGGCTTTGCATCAACACAAAGTGTCCCTCAGGGTGACAACCTCCCAAGTCCAGTACTGTAAATTTGGAGTTCACTTTTTCGACTTTTTGGGTGAAATTTACTTCCTGCCTTCTGAAGTCTTCTTACAACATCACAAAGACAATGTGGCTTTTGTAAAGTTATTCAAAACATCAAATGAAGAAGTCATGTTTACTCGGTGGTGGGCGCTACATTTCACAACTGCAGATTCGTTGCATCACTTTTCCGTCGCAATTTTTCAAAAGATAATCTAGCAACATGCAATTGCATGAAAGAGCGAGAGTGGCATTTTGCGTACGTGAGGATGGGAACAAGCCGGATTCAAAGCAAATCCAGGGGCTCGTTGAAACGCTAAAAGCAGGTCTAAGTTGTGGCGCGATTCCGCTGGATTTGATCGAGGTGCAGGCGAACGGATTCTCAGCTTTTGTGAACGTGTGTGGTGGATATCATCGCCTTTCATTCATCAATATGACAACAGCGTACATCGAACCCTCAGAATCATTGTTGTTGAAACGCAGAGACGAGCTTCTCTTCAATTGGCCAGTAAAACTGCTGCGTTCACGTCCTTTTCTAACCGCACCGTTCTATGAAAATTTTTTTAAAAGTTCACGTGTATAGATAGACTGCGCTCTCCACTTGATTTGCACTCCAATCTAGAAGAATAATATTCCTGAACAACCGGGCGACTGATGCTTATACTTGCGTAGCCATGAAAACGTGTAAAATGTTACTGAAAACAAACAGTAACATGTTAAAAAAAAACTGCATAGTAATGTTCACAAATTAGTCATTTGTTACTTTTGTCCGTAACGTTGGAAGATGCTTGAATCATTTGCAATGGATTCATATTCCATTTGTTCACTCGTGCTTGGATTCGTGTGGCACTTCAGAACGCGTTTCGACCTCGGGCCACGGTACTCATTACCAACTTTTGCTTCAGTTTTCTATCTCATACGCACCATACACACACGCGGAGACACTCAAGCACATCTTCCACCCTTGGGGGACATTTATTCTGATTACGCGGAGCCCCGGGAGATCGAAGAACGTCGTAATCAGAAAACTGGCCGGGCATCTATCACCGCGGCAACCAATCAGAGCTGCGGCTTCCCGCTCCCCGCCGCAAAAAAAAATACCCTCAAAAAGGAAACAAACAACAAAAAAAAAGAGCGTCCGCCACCTAATTTGTGTGCGAAGAGCTACTTGGAGTGTCCATAATTTATTTTGGGTGGTTGGTGTCATGTCGCAAAAATGGCAAAGGCGTCGTCGGTGTATAACTTGACAAAAAAAAAAAAAAAAACAATAATAATGTGGGTCGTGAGTCTGAGGAGACGCCAGCGTGTGCGTGTGCGTGCGTATCCGGGCAGCGCAACGCTATTTGTTTCCACTGATGATAAAGGCTGCAGTGGATTTGAAGAGACGGCAAATCGGGGATGACCAGAATGTGTGGCAATGAAGTAGCCCAGGAAAAAAAAACAACAAAAAAAAAAAACATGGGAGCACACACGATGCACCCTGAGGTGTCCATGAGTGGCTGAAACTGATGTTGCTATGGTTACAAGAGTAACAGCCCATTGAAACGGCCCATGCTAATCTCCGATGTTGGATGATGTACTTTGTTGCGCGCGCACACACACACACACACACACACAATTTTCCAAATGTCAAGCCACCGTGTGGCACGACACGGACAAATGTTAATAAAATCAATGTTTATCGGCCAAAAATCGAAGGAAATGGCATCGCTCCTGTCGTGGCGCACTATTTTTGATGGATGGATGGATGGATGCATGAAGCGTTTGAATACACAAGAGGCAAGTGATTTTTTTGGGGGGGGTGGGCGCGAGCTGTCTAGATATCCGCGTAGGCAACCTTTTGACACACATTTTTGTTTTGTTTTTTTTTGGTCAAAAAATAGTCTCATCTTCCGTACCGCTTGATCCTCACGAGGGTCGCGGGGGGTGCTGGAGCCCATCCCAGCCGTCTCCGGGCAGTAGGCGGGGGACACCCTGAATCGGTTGCCGGCCAATCGCAGGGCACACAGAGACGAACAACCATTCGCACTCACACTCACACCTAGGGACAATTTAGAGTGTTCAATCAGCTTGCCACACATGTTTTTGGAATGTGGGAGGAAACCGGAGCACCCGGAGAAAACCCACGCAGGCCCGGGGAGAACATGCAAACTCTACACAGGGAGTCCGGAGCTGGAATCGAACCCGGTACCTCTGCACTGTGAAGCCGACGCGCTAACCACTGGACTACCGGACCGCCCCTGTCAAAAAATAGTAAATGAGAGAAAATAAAGCCTATGCAGTGTCGAGTTTTGATGACTTTTATCTTTAAATTTTTTTTCATTCATTTTGGTGGAAATAAATATGTGTCACCTGCATTATATATAAATATATATATTGTGTTATGAAATACTTGGTGGGGCGGCACGGCACTTATTTTTTTTATTTTTTATTTTTTTACATGTGGAGGTTCTTTTGGTCCCGGTGCACTTCCAATGTAGCTAATAACGAAATGTCCAGTGAGGCAAGCGTGATTCTGCCTCGTTTGACTTTGCCCAGGTGACAATTGACGGAGGACAGTGTTTGCGCGGGTGCGTGCGCGCGTGCATCTGTACATGTGCGTGTGTCTGTAATTGCTCTTCACTTGTACCCGAGCGCCTTTCCGCCTGGTCAGCACCGAAGCGGGGCAGTATGACGTAGCGGCTAACAGGATGAGCTTATTAGCTGTCCGCACAGACAGTAGCGAGGAAGTGACGCAAAATGGCGGCTTTGGACGACGGGCGCTCGATTCGACTTCACCGAGTCGCTGTCTCGCCCTGACACTTTCCGCTTGGCAGCCATTTTGTTTGTGTCCGGAAATCCTTTGAGTTCCCCAATACGAAAGAGAATTTGGAAGGAGAAATGACCAACCCGAACTGAGCTTCCTGGCAGCCATTTTGTTTGCATTTGGAATAAGATAAGATAAGATATCCTTTATTCGTCCCACAATAGGGAAATTTACAGCCTCCAGCAATGTTTTGCCTTTAAGCTTTCCTCTTGCAACGCATTCCTTGAACCAACGGAATTTTGTGTGCCCGAGATTCTCACTCGCTACATGTTAGCATAGTAGCCGTGAGCTACGTTACACTCTTGCATAGTCCTCATGGCATTTTACGCTTCATACGGTATGTATGGGACATTCCGGTGACCTTTAAAGTAACTTTTTTTTTTTCTTTCCTGCAAAGGTGTGTGTGCGTGTGTGTGTTTATTAGATGTGCTGCGAGGTTATAAGGCAAGCTGCGGCGTCAACACGCCGTAAAGCACTTTACAAATCACTTTAAAGACGACATCTCCTCTCTTTAATTGGCTCCAGAGTCGCCTTGCCGTCGTTCATATTTCAGACACCGCACTGAAACTCGCCTCCATAAATCTTCTTTATGGCGGAGAGGGGCGAGCGAGCAGGACTTTGACTGAGAGAGCGAGTGCGAGGGTGAGAGAGTGAGTGAGCGAGCGAGAAGCGTCGCCGCTGGAAGGCTGCTTGGTGAGCAATACGGCAGCATACTGAAAGCTCGCAAGTGCAAACCAAGGCTGAGGGAATAACAGCGGGACAAACTCAACTCCGAAGCTTTTTCTTTGGCTTTGTTTTGTTTGTCTGAAACTGAAAAAAAAAATATGGCATGTTGTTGGGAGAAAAATTCACAAGATAAAGTCTGATTGCTACCGTCGGCTGGCTTTTCTGCCCTTAGCATTTAGCATTTAGCATTTAGCACGCAAGCCCGAGCTCACTGACTCTTTTCTCAAACTCGTGTGGCCATTTCAAGTTTTTGATTTTCATTTCCTGCCGTTGCGTCTGCGAGCTTGCCAACGACTGAATGAAGCCGGAAAAAAAAAAATACAGCCCCCCACCCCCCCCAACCGCTCAACTCAAATGTTTAAAAAACAATCTCAACAGCGAGATGGGCTTGAAAGTTCAATTAAAATGTGGACCTTTTGGGCTTTTCATTTGCCTGCGCGTGTGTTTGCGTTTCAAATGCCGCTTTTTATCTGGCGCGAGCGTGTTTGAGTGCTTTTGCTCATTATCAGCGTGAAAAGAAAAAAAGTCCGCTGCTAATTATAACAAGTGGCGCCATTTTCGTCGCTATTTCCGTTTCGGCAAGGCGCTCGCTTGTTGATATTTTTTTTTTTCTTTAATTGGCTTCCTCGTGCGGGGGAACCGGTTTGCATCTTATAAATGACTTGCAAAATCAAAAAAAGGAATAAAGTTAAGCACCCTATACCCCAAGGTTGTGCCATTTGAAGTAAAATTTAGGATGGGGGACTATACTTGGGAATTTCAAGTGTTTGTCTGTCTTTTGGGGGCTTCAAATTACAAAAACCTCAAATCGCTGCTGCTTTGTACAGAATGCGACATTTCTTTGGGAATAGTCTTACTTTTTTTTTCCCCTTACTGTTTTGAAACACTTCTGATACTCAATTTGAATGAATATCAAGTTTTATAAAGGATCGTCGGAAATAACGACAAGACACTTCTGGCTACCAACAATAGGCACTTTATTGGTCCCACACAGAAATGATAACACAGTTCAAACAAGTTTTATGAAGCTAAAGATATACTCTTATCGTATGCCAGTAGGATGGAGAGCCAACACCCTCAGCAGAGTGAGCTTCGATACGAGCTGGGCGTCCGTACGCTACCCACAGCAGACTCTACCGAATGATCTCGGTCCTCCTCCTTTTATTCTATAATGTGTGCTAGGGAGGGGGTGAGTGGCCATTCTCACTCCCCCCCAGCCACATTACTTTTGTTGTGTAACCAAGTGGCATATCTTATGAGAACATCCTGTTTTGTACTTTTTCCACATACTATCAGCAGATGTTTTCGGCAACAACAGGGTGTGTCTCAAGAGTTTCAGTAAAAACATGTTATTCAAGCATTTATGCAATAAACAAACTTTAAACACAATAATCATTAATACAACGATATATATTGATTAATGAAAAAATCACTACACTATTTATTATACCACTTACAGTCGGTTCGGCGCCCACAGATTCACATTTTCAGAGAGCCTTCACTTGATTTATCATTATTCTTCAACAAACAAACACACAATTGGTGCAAGGGAACCGCATGCGGGTGAAATGTCAAGAATATGACATAAACATGAATAAAATGAGTCGTTTGTGTGTGCCCCCCCCCCCCCCAAAAAAATGCTGTGTAGTCGTAGTTATCCAGGATGCAGAAGTCACGCGAACATAACCGTGATTGGCTCACTTTTCGCAACTTAATTAAGTGCAGATGGTGATGTAGCACCTAGCGTAGCGCCGCCGTTCGCCTCATTTAAGCCCGGACCTTTATTTTACACCCGGCGACTCGTACATCAAAGTCATACGCGGCTAACAAGGTTAGCGATGTAAACCCCCCCCCCCCCCCCCCCCCCCACACACACACACACACATTCACAGAATAAAAAGTGATGAGCTGTTTTGTGGGTTGATGTAATTGGATGCCTGCTCATGCCTTCTCTTATCAACATATGGAAAGGAAAGAGGGAGGAAAAAAAACGGGCAATTTATCGACATGCTTGAACACAGACCCTTACATTTTTTTTATTTCCTGCTTCAAAAGCACATTTACATTTGCGCCGCCTCAATTTTGACGAGGGCGGGCAGTGGAAAACAAGAACTAGATGATGATAATAAAGTCGGGAAATGGACGATAATAACGTTTTGGTGGTTTCAATGAATGGGGTTGGATAATTACAGTGATATGACTGTGTAATAAGGAATTAATTTAAAATACATTTCATTTCATAAAATCACCAGTGTCCAAATACTTTTGAGCGCCAATATCATTTTTTATGACTTGTTTGCGTGAGCCTTCATGAGCCTCTAATAGACTCCTGCGTGTGCGCATATCCAAATACACACCCTGAACTGTCTATCCGTGTGTGCGTGCGACTTTTCTGCAAGCGCAGGTGTGTGTGAGTGCCTTTGCGCAGATGACACACACTGATTGCAAGCCGTCGAAACGCGGTGACTATTTACCTTCTCGGATTGAAAATCATTCCCGGCGCTCGCTACCGTGCGTATGTGTGTGTGTGTGCATGCACATGCGCGTGTGTACGACCCCCCCAAGGTGTGGGTGTCCTTTGAAAAATGTCAAACAGCTGTTAAAATGACCTTAGGTTGGAGAATAAATTCGAACCCCCCCCAAAAAAGTGATCTAGACTTTGTTTTGCTATTCGAAATAGACTGAATGGATGACACAATGGAGTCGGATGACAGGAAATCATTTTCTTGCAGTGTGGAAAAATAACGGCACAAATATAAAGTAATTTTACTCAAAAATCCGTTTTTTTCATGACTTCCTTCTCCCAAAATCACACGTTGCACTCTAAAAATACCTAAATTTCTCTGAAAATGGATGCTTTTTTTTCTCCTTCCCAACAAAAGTGTGACTCATTCAATTACAACGTAGTTTTCGTCCAATTTCATTTCCAATAATTGATTTCCATTATAATTCCATTTTTAAAAACACAATATTAATTCAACCCCCTCAAAAAAGTACATGAATTTAATGCACATGTAATTTGATCCTAAAAAATATGACATCAATATTTAGCAATATTTAAAATGAAAAGGAAATTCGACAAATAGGTGAATGCCAAAGACATTCAAAAGTTGATTTTTTTTTTCCTCAAAAAAAAAAAACAGAAGAATTTTCAACAAGTATTCGTTTGTAGTGAGTCTGGGTCAGAAGCTTCCACAAGTGCGCTGAATGACTTTCGAAGACTGGAGGACACTCGGGTGCTTGACGTAAGACGACCGTCTTCAGATACGAGCGCAAGGAAGACGAGGAGAGCGTCAAAGTGTGTCCTCGGGGGGGTTGAAGGCTCTCTTTCCAGGCTGCTGTCTGAAGATTGCGAATCCCCAACACTCAATCTGGATGTTTATCTCCCTCCCCCCGACCCCCCCGGGATATGTATTACCAAAAAAAGCTGCTTTATTTATCAAGGTAAGCAGATGAGGAAGGTTGAAAAGCCACCAGCAAGATCGGGAAACAAGACAAACACTTGGATGGGCAAAATTCGACATTTGCTCGACGTGTCTATCGTGAGTCGACGCACAAAAATGGCCCGAAGAGGCAAAGGCTAAAATTACACAGACAAGTCTTGCCGCTATGGTTTGAAGCAACAACTTTACTGACGAATACATTTGGCCATTTCAAAAGCACAATTGCTTGGGAGAATTTTTAGAAAAAGCCCAAGTTCACTTCGCGTAAAAAAAAAAAGTCTGAGGAAGGAAGAAGGGCCAAAAAGAGACAGGAAGTCTGCCATTTTGGTTTCAGTCACCATTTTGTTGAACATTTCTGGTTGCAAATTCAGCCACCACAAAATTAATTTTGTTGAGCATCATGAAATTTGGTCACCATCATAAGTCGACTCCCCCCCCCCCCCCCCCAAAAAAAAGTCTCATTCCAGAAAACAGGAAGTCAATCGTGTTTGCTTTGAAGGGGCCATTTGACGCCATCCCCCTTCAACTGTCTCACCCCTCACCTGTCCGTCGTCCAATTTGAAAACAAAGTCATTTTGATTCTTTTTCCAATCTTATAAAGGGTAAAAACAAAAATGGCCTCCCGGGAGAATGGACTGTATCAAATTGGCCCCTTCATAAATGAGAGAAAATGTCGGCTGAAACACTTTCATCAAGGCATCTCTGGACAATTTTTTTTTTTAGCAAGAGCAGATGGTCAGCAAATATTACCTTGAATAGCGGTGAAAGGCCTCGCAGATTTAATCTTGTTCCACTCAAATAGATTGAAGCCCTCGCCCCCCAAAATCCTATGAAAGATGTTTTAGATTTATTACCCGCCGAGTATGTTTGAGAGTTTGTTCATTTCCGCGGAGACGACACAAGAAGAAAAAGAACCTCCGCCTCCTTTACGGCCTTGTAAGCTTTTTGTTTGAGGAATGATGATGCGCAGGGTTTGTCGCATTTGAACAAAACATCGGTTGCATGAGAGACAAATACAAAGGTTTCATCTGGAGAGATTTTGGGGAGAAATTACGCCGAGCGTATACAACGAAAGCAGCGTCGAAGGTCTTCCAGTTGCTTAGTGGTAGTCTGCTAATTGCTAATTGTTGTCTGGTCTGGCTAGTTACACTGCTTACAGGTGACTATAAAGGCTAAAAAAAACTATAGTGGCTATAAAATGGTTGCTAGCTGTATGTTAAGTGCTTCCTGAGTACATGCTCTCTGGTTTCTGAGAAGTTGTTAGCTGGATGCTAACAGGATGTCGATGCCTTGCACGGAACCAGCTAACTATTATCTGGCTGAATGCTAACAGGACAAAGAGTTTTAGCAAGCTCGCCGGCTCTCGAGCGGCTGTTATACGGTCGCTAACTGCGTGGATGCTAACCGTTTGTTGAGTGATTGTATCTGGACGGACGTTAATGGGTTGCGAGCGGCTAGCTAAATGCCGTCTAGCTGTTTGCTAATCATGCGTCGAGTGTTAGCAAGTGATCAGCTGAGTGGATTTATTTAATTTTTCCTAGCTGGTTGCCAGTCGGACACTAAACGGTTACAGGCGACCCGCTAAGTGGCTTTGAGCCACTCGCTACTTTAATGCGCAATGGTTCCGCTTTGTTATAAACTCCACTTTTAAGTTTGTTAAGTGAATTTAAGGTCTTATTTGGTCATCTTCAAGGTGTCCTGTCTCCCACTTCCCCCCCCTCAAGCCTCTCGAAGACAGCATCGGCACTCGCAGTCGACAACGGAAAGCCTGTAACGGCGTCCCCCGTCGGCGGCGGCCATTCTTTCTTCTGTGCTCTGCTTGTCATTTTGTAGCCGTCACTCGGGCCCCACTCTGCCCGTCCATCAGCATCCGTCTTCCTCCTCTGCCATCCGTCACTCTCGGCGGGCTTTGGCTAACATGCTGCTTGACAGCCAGTGAAAGTAGACCCCCCCCCTCGCCGCCCCCAGTTCCTTTGCCCAGCCAGTCAGTTAGTCATCCAAGGCTAATTAAATACCGGCGCGCTCCCTTCACGACTCATCTTCCCTTTTTCCAAAGGAGAGAGCTTTTTTTTTTTTTTTTTAATTTTTCAGTCTCTCTCGCTCGCTTTCCCCTTTGTCGCCGGGGGTGTCGTGCACTGAGATTAACCTCCCGCTGTAAAGCTCACACACACACACACACACACACACACACACACACACACACACACAAAGTAACAGCAGCCAACAGCAGTGCTCCTCAATCAAATGTTAAAAAGCATCCACTTCAGGAACGTCTCTTGAAGGAACCGGCGCTATAATGTCTGCACGTTTGGTCGGCAAACGGCGCATAAAGACCAAAGTAACAACGGTCCTTAATCGAATGTCAACACGGTTATCTCGCGGTTATTTTGTGAATGAAAGGGCATTAAATCTTACTTTTACGCATTTTGTCGGGAAAGAGGAGGTTCATTCATTCATCTTCCGAGCCGCTTGATCCTCACTAGGGTCGCGGGGGGTGCTGGAGCCTACCCCAGCCGTCTTCGGGCAGTAGGCGGGGGACACCCTGAATCGGTTGCCAGCCAATCGCAGGGCACACAGAAACGAACAACCATCCGCACTCACACTCACACCTAGGGACAATTGAGAGCGTCCAATCAGCCTGCCACGCATGTTTTTGGAATGTGGGAGGAAACCGGAGCACCCGGAGAAAACCCACGCAGACCCGGGGAGAACATGCAAACTCCACACAGGGAGGCCGGAGCTGGAATCGAACCCGGTACCTCTGCACTGTGAAGCCCACGTGCTAACCACTGGACTACCGGGCCGCCCAGAAAGGAAAGAGGAGGTTGATTAATTAAAACCAAGTTACAACAACAGCACCGACCGACTCAATGGTGAGAAGCGTCCACCTTGGAAACATTTCTTAAAAGGAGCGAGTGTGATGATTAACGTACGTATTGTCAGGCGATAACGGAGCGATAACCGAGATTTATCATGTTGATACTTCACTTCATCTGGGGTGACTTTAAAAAAAAAAAAAACGCTGACATGATTGAGACACGTTGAAGTCAATCATGCAAAACCCAAACGTTAAACGTCTTTGAAGTCAAGATGGCGCCCGAGTAGGCAGCCGTCAGCAAGTGCTCTCATGAGCCTTGCTTTTTTTTGTTGTTCTTGTGTTTCTTTTGTCACTTTGTGTTTGTTGTTACGTCGTGTGGACTTGATGTGGACCTTTTTCAGCATTTTTTGGCCACGACATTCATCAAGGAGGAGACTCTGTGCTTGGTGGTTGCGCCTTCTCGGCAGCATGGGTATACCAGCACTGTTTTTGACTGGAGGAATGTCGGCGCCATTTGACTGTCATTGCTGGACAGTCCCGGGGCGCTTGTGTCTTGCGCCTGTAATGGGCAGCATTTTTCACAGCCCCGCTTTGTTCAGCGGAGAGATCGGTGCTGTTGAACGGTCTGCGGCTGGATGGATGGAGGTCTTGAGGAGCCGACGATGAGAAGAAAGGAGCGTTGGCGCGGAGTGCCCATGCGGATTTGGAGCTGGGAGTCGCGGCTTGGAGTTTGAAGCGGATTATGTGGGACAGGAGAAGTGAACTAATCTCTTTTCGTCAATGGACGCTACAGCTTCGTGTTTGCTTTCAAAACTTTGCTTGTAGCAAGCAGACGTGTGCACATTTTCAGCATGTCTCTGATCCACTGGTGAAAGGACACTTTGATCCTCTCCTCTTTCATCTATAACTGCTTCAGACAACAAAGTGTATGCAGAAAAGTGGTGAAGATTGCACGACTGTCTCTGTCCTATGTGTTGTCTTGTGTTATTTTTTGTTATTTTGACTTCAAAATGGCGCCGCGAGAGTGGCTGCCTTTCCAGCAGCTCCTATTTTTTTGTTGTTCTACTTCTTCCTTTCATAACTTTGCTGCTGTGAATCTGGAATTTCTCCATTGCGAGACTAATAAAGGTTTTCTTAACCTTAATCTTAATCTTAAAAACGTAGCGAGGTCATCTGCGTGGCCGGAAATAATTGCGTTCCGACAGCGAAACGATCCAAAAGACCCTGACGGAGCGCGTCCAACAAGCTGACAACGTGCTGTTCCGCCTGTTGCGCACCGCAGCCAAGAGTGGGCGGCTGAAGACAAAAAAATAAAAACCCGTTTTTAATTTGTCCGCCACAAGTGAGATGAAGTCGAGGCTTAGAAGGAAGACGAAGAAGCCGACGGGTCATCGCAGTCGTTTTCTTTCCCGCTTTTTGATACCAATCCCACTTGAGACCGATCCAGTCTTTCTCCGAGTCTTATTTTCTTTGCTTTTGGCTCATGGCGAGCGTCTGTCGGAGAGACTTTGGTCGTTATTCGGATGCAGATGGACGATTAGAGCGGCATTAGCGCGCGCGGCGAAGGAAGACAAAAAACAAAAACTTCAAGCTGCCGGCGGCGACGATGGACGTGCCCTCGCGCCACTTTTCACGGCGAGTCCTTGAAACGATCAAACTCGAGCGCCCACGTTCGACGCAGTCGGCGCCAAAAGCTTCGCGGCGTTGCGCCGCCCATCTGTCGGGGATACCTTCCTTCTCGTTCGGGCTCATCCGCGCAAATTCCCGATTTCCGCTCACTTAAGTCACAACTGTTATTATTCGCTGTTATTTCTATTTATTTTGCGGGTGTAAGAACGCGACAAACGCAAACGCCAAATTAGTCTTTGGAAGAGTACGAATGAAAAGAAGCAAAATATCATGGCCGCCTTCATGGCGCATCGTTTAACAAAGTCACCGTCGGAATACGGCTTTGATGCTAATGCTATTTCGCTAGCGCTTAGGTAACTGGCTTTTACTGCTGTGTCTGTCTCAGTGACCGACTTGAGACTGATGATGTCTTCTTCTCTGATCAAAACAATGTTGTCTTCTCTGTGCCCCCTAGCGGATGATCCGAAAATTGCAGCTGAGTAAAAATACTCATGCTGTGTCTTTTATGCATTTTTTTTTTCACTTTTAAATGATCCCGCGGGCCTGATGGAATCTCCTTGGGGGCCGGTTAGGGCCTGCGGGCTGTATGTTGGGCACCTGTGGTGTAAACTGAGTAATTTTGTTTGCGCTGCCGCTTTCATGTTTTGTCAGGTGACGGTTGCGTTCTCAAAACAACTTGGGATCCTCTTAGGTTGGCTTGGCATGTTTTTTTTTTTTAGTTTTTGAGCGAATTGCGACTGGCAGCTTTTGGTTTTTGTTCCTACGACCAGAGACAAATGTTAACAGTGATGACCAAGATCAAGAATCTCGGAGGGGGGGAAAAAGAATCCCCTCCCCTCCCCCCCAAAAAAATTACCAACCACCTCTATTCCTCTGGAGAATCCATCAGCAAACAACAAAGAAGGATGACTGTCTTCCAAAAGATGTGGTGGTGGGGGGGTTCGGGGGGGCAAGGACGTGCAGTCGCGCTGGCGGGTCAAGAGCCCAATCTATCCGCTAGATGAAAAGCAAACGGCAATCGCGTGGCACAAACATGCGTGTCATCCCCGGGAATTGGCCAAGGCCTCATCAGAACCTTCCTCTTGCCTTTTTTTTTCTTGTACTTCTTTCCTGTGCAAATGGGGAGACATATTGAGGAGAAAGATGGGCGGGCGGGGGGGGGGGGGGGTGGGGGGGGGGTCGTGGCATATATATATTTCATTGGGTGGGATGCGACATTGCCAGTTAAGTTGATGACACGACTCTCTAGGGCAAAGCTCAGGAAGGGCAAAAAAAAAAAAAAGGAAGGAGAGAGAGAAGAAAAAAAAGAGCAATGTGCGAGGGATGAATGAAAAGCGAAAAAGAAAAAAAAAAAGTAGAAAGGTCAGCGAAGAACAAATATCCATGGCGAGAGAACAAGAGGGGGGTGTGACCAGTTGTTACTGTGAAGTGGATCAGAAGGCTTTGGGAAGAAGAAACACAAAGTCAGAGAAAAGGACCTTGTGAAAAGAAAAAAAAACGATCCAAACGCACGTGCGTGTCAAGGATCGGGAGATCGCCAAATTAAAGGCGGGATCGGACGAACACATTGTCAAAACCGCATTTCCGTCATCCAATCACCAAAGAGCCGCCAGGCTGGGCCAAGACCGCCACCGCCCGTCGCATCAAATCGTCACAATCGAGAAGATCGGCAAGTTTAGGCGGGAAAAGATCGAAAACAAAAACGACAGCGTTCGGAGGAGCAAAAAAAAAAGTCGAGGTCAGGGAACGACAAATTACTCGTCAGTATCTGATACTGCTCAAGATCTAGACCGGGGGGGGGGGGTCAAACTAGTTTTTCTCGCGGATCACTTTGGAGTTATGTCTCAGCTAACCATTAGCTTGCGTGCTATCGCTAGGCGCCCTGACTTGTTGCTCATTTGGCGTTTCTTCCGACGCCGCCTCTCGACCGAACGGGCAAGGTCGTAGAATAACGCGGCTCTCGTTTCGAGTGGACTTTGAAGGAAGTGCCCTTGAACGCAAGATTTGATTCTTTTTTTTTTTTTTTTTTTTTTAACTCTCGGCTTGACGTTTGTCTGCTAGCTAAAACGATTTATTTGAATGGACTTGACTCGGGCAGAATTGCAGTCGGCAGCAGGAAGGGGACAAAATGTCGCCGTCTGTTATGATTAGCGGCGAAATGCTTCAACGGTAAAAGGTTGGCGGCGTTTCAGACGGGGGGGTCGTTGCGTTTCAAGTTGGCGTTGTGCGTGAGACGGAATTTAGCATGTGTGAAAGTAGAAGACGTTCGTGAGGATGAACGATTTAGAAACTGGATGGATTTTTGCTATAGCAGTTCATATTTATTCAGATTATTTTGTTGTTCATTGGATTTTTTCCCATTGTTATTTTTCTTCACTCTTCTTTTTTAATTCAAAATATTTTTTGTTCAGTATTTTTGTTTTTTTCTAATTTCTCCCCCCTCCCAATTTTTTTTCAAAAACGGGTATTTTCTTTTGATTTCTTTTCGCAAATTTTGTATTGCTCGTTGAAAATATTTTTTTTTGCATTGTTTTTTTTTACTTATTTTGTTTTGCAATATGTTGAATTGAAAATAGCGAAATTATTGGGTTGATTTTAATTTGTGTAATTTTTTCTTTTTAAATTTAATCCAGCTTTAAAAACAAATTAAAACCATCCATCCATCCAAGCCGCCTATCGCCACGAGGGTCGCGTGCGTGCTGCAGCCAAGCTAATAAATTGAATTTACTCAGCAACAGCAGATTTCGTATGGCCCCCGCCCGCCTGCTCATCAAACACCCGATTGTCATCTACTCAGAGCAGCGCGTACCGGTCGAACATCATGCTGCTTCACCCAGGCCACGAACATTCTCCGCCGCCCTGCCGTGTACCGAGCGACCGGAGCCTCTCGGAAAACGTAAGCCCCCGGAATTAGGCGTGACAGATCGGCGATACCGGTGCAGACACCCGAGCAGATGCGAGCGTGGGGGGTGGGGTTGGGGGGGGGGGTTGGTCTGGGACAGATGGAAAGACACTGATGGATCCCGACAGCCAGCGAGCCAGGATACGGAAGCGCTTTGGCCTCCAGCCTGAATCAACAGAGCGATGCTGACGGCTGTATCTGCCCGGCTTTATTAACATGGAGAGGCGTGAACGCACACCCGCACACCTGGACGCGCGCGCACACACACACACACACACACACACACACACACACACACACACACACACACACACATCGCTGTAATGTGGCGGCCAAGACGGGAGAAAGTTTGCTTGGCAGTAAGCTCGCAAGAGCTGCGGCATTCCAGGTGCATCATTCATTTTATCCGCCGGCAGATTATTTAAAAGACAACCCGCAGCATGCCCCGACACCTGCGCGAGCGCCCGCCCGCCCGCCGATTGCGAAGGCAGAAATGTCAAAGATGTCAACAGTTGGCAGGCAGGGGAGAATGTCGACGACGACGAGCTCACCCCTTCTTGTCGCACTTCTTGGTCTTGTTTGAATGAATTGTGTTCATCATTCAAGTTGGATCGTTGAGAGGTTCGGAGGAAACGGTCGGAGGGGTGTGATGTGTTTTCAATGCTAGCTTTGTTTTAGCACCCCCCCCCCCCCCCCAAAAAAAAAGATGAGACGATTTCGGAACCAAATACACAGAAATTAAAGACATTGTTCCAAAACATTCATTCATTCATTCATTCATTCATCTTCCGAGCCGCTTGATCCTCACTAGGGTCACGGGGGGTGCTGGATCCTATCCCAGCTGTCTCCGGGCAGTAGGCGGGGGACACCCTGAATCGGTTGCCAGCCAATCGCAGGGCACACATAGACGAACGACCATCCACGCTCACACTCACACCTAGGGACAATTTAGAGCGTTCAATCAGCCTGCCACGCATGTTTTTGGAATGTGGGAGGAAACCGGAGCACCCGGAGAAAACCCACGCAGGCCCGGGAGAACATGCAAACTCCACACAGGGAGGCCGGAGCTGGAATCGAACCCGGTACCTCTGCAATGTGAAGCCCACGTGCTAACCACTGGACTGCCGGGCCGCCCTGTTCCAAAACAATGAAACAAAAACTGTTTCATTCCCCTGCCCCACCCCCCAAAAATTACAATTTTAAAAGATGAAATTTACATGATAGAGTGAGGGGGGGGATCAAGAAATCAATTGTAAAAAAAATAAAAAATACCTTGAAACTTGAAACGTTTCCTTATGTTAATAAATTATAAAACTGCCAATAATCTGTTGGGAGGGGGGCAATCTTTCCTTCATAAGATAGAAATTAATTAGGGGCGATAACTTGGTCCGAGGCGGCCCGGTAGTCCAGTGGTTAGCACGTCGGCTTCGCAGTGCAGAGCTACCGGGTTCGATTCCAGCTCCGGCCTCCCTGTGTGGAGTTTGCATGTTCTCCCCGGGCCTGCGTGGGTTTTCTCCGGGTGCTCCGGTTTCCTCCCACATTCCAAAAACATGCATGGACACTCTAAATTGTCCCTAGGTGTGAGTGTGAGTGCGAGTGGTTGTTCGTCTCTGTGTGCCCTGCGATTGGCTGGCAACCGATTCAGGGTGTCCCCCGCCTACTGCCCGGAGACAGCTGGGATGGGCTCCAGCACCCCCCGCGACCCTAGTGAGGATCAAGCGGCTCGGAAGATGAATGAATGAATGAACTTGGTTCGAGTGTGTGTGGGTGTGGGTGTGTATGCGTGTGTGTGAGACATGACAGCTGGTTGACGCAGTGGGTTCTCTTCTGGTGGGGTATTTGGAAGCCACATCACCTGTCACAATGTTTAATTAACACCTTAGTGTGTGTGTGTGTGTGTGTGTGTGTGTGTGTGCGTGTGTGTGTGTGTGTGGATGGTGGTTGATCCCGACATTATTATATGTAAATATCTTTGTAATGTGTTTTCACACCTCCACGTGTTTCGTCTCGCGTGTTATTTGTGCTCATTGACGAGAGGCGCGCACGCACGTTGACTTTGCTTGAAATGATGCGCCACACGTGTGTCGGCGACAGCCGAGGTCACTCCCGCGGCTTTGCTAATCTGGACTGGCATTGGGAAGTGGGAAGGTTTTTATCTTGGCTTCCGCCTGGCTACCCAGAGGTTCGCCAGCTGCACCCGCGATGCGCTTCCTGTCGGTGCGGCGCGCGCCATTCCAAAAGCGCTTTGTCAGACGTCGTCTTCTTGCGCTCGGCGGATTTTCGCCAACTGAATTTGGGCGACGTCGTGTGTTGACCCACAAAAAAAAAAACAAAAAAAGCCAGTTGCACTTTGCAACATGTAATGTAGCAATCATGTCTATTATGAACTCAACTGGGCTGCATTTCTCGAGCACTCCCCCCACCCCCACCCTCAAATGTGTTATATTGTGTGCGTTTTTGTTTATTTGCCCGCTCGCCGATTGCGTCGGCGCTCTCCCTACCAGGCTAATGATGGCGGCTTAATCGAGTCGATGCGGAAACAAACAATGTCGGCCGTTAGCGCGGCGGTCGCGACCGATATGCGGTCACGCTCCGCCGCCGTCTCGGTGCCGAGGCTCCAATTGAATAATGGAGGCGATTTCTCCGACACAAGTTGGAGCCGCGCGAGGTGTTTCGCTAAACGCTGGCCGGGACACTTATCGTCGCCGCGCAAAGGCTCGTTTGTTACCTCTGCCAAGGAGGCCGCCGTTTCATTGGCATTTATTTGTGAATACGAGGGATGATGTAAAAAAAAAAAAACTTTTTCCATTCCGATTATGCTTGAGGAAAAGTATTGGGATATAGAAACGACCTGCCACCCTTAGAATAATCTTCAAACATGTACATTCGGAAATGAACATCCGGCGGTCACTTTGTGTCGGCGTAAAGAGCAGGATCGAAGAGGATTGACTCCTCAGCAAAAAAACGTCCTGTTTTTAATCCTGCTTCTTTTGCCAAATGCACAGGGCGCTAAACTAAATGGCGTGCCGCCAACTGGGGTTTGACACTTGAACTGCACCCCCCCCCCCCCCCGCCAAAAAATGGTGGTAGAAAATACATTTGCCTTATGTACCAAAAATTACAAATAATAACAGTAATAATAATTCTACAAACTGGGCGGCCCGGTAGTCCAGTGATTAGCACGTCGGCTTCACAGTGCAGGGGTACCGGGTTCGATTCCAGCTCCGGCCTGTGTGGAGTTTGCATGTTCTCCCCGGGCCTGCGTGGGTTTTCTCCGGGTGCTCCGGTTTCCTCCCACATTCCAAAAACATGCATGGCAGGCTGATTGAACACTCTAAATTGTCCCTAGGTGTGAGTGTGAGTGCGAATGGTTGTTCGTCTCTGTGTGCCCTGCGATTGGCTGGCAACTGATTCAGGGTGTCCCCCGCCTACTGCCCGAAGACAGCTGGGATAGGCTCCTGCACCCCCCGCGACCCTCGTGAGGATCAAGCGGCTCGGAAGATGAATGAATGAATGAATAATTCTACAAACTAGTGAGAGAACAATCTCGCAACCTGCAATGGAGGCGGTTTACAGAGTTTGAACAACAGTCAATGAAACAAGCATGATCATATTGATCGTGATCCATCATTCATATTTATTATGAATATGATATTCATTATATTCATAATAAATATAGTGAACGAGAACGTAAAATAAAATATTGGACAAGAATATAAAAACGTGAAAAACGCCCGCAGTATTCGGCACAAATGAATCCAAGCGATGCACGATTTTCAGAGAATGACATCAACTTTGAAAAGATATTTATTTGACTGGAAAAAAAAAAACAACAGAAATGTTGTTAGCCCATTCTTGTTCCGAGATGCTCATTTTGGTTTGGCTCCCATTTGAGAATCTATAGTCTGCTTCTCTTGAAACTAGTTCATACCTGTGTGTGTGTGTGTGCGTGTGTGCGGCAGGATTAACATGTTGCTGTCACACGGCGGCGGATGATGAAGGAGTAAAATGGGGAGCGAATGAAAGAAGAAAAATAGCAGCGTGTCAGATTAAAAAAAAAAAGGAGGACAGATGAAAAAGAGAATACTTTGCCTTCACAGAAAAATAATCGCATGAAATATTAATGTCGCACGCGCGACCACCGCATGGAAAAGTGGCCTAAATAACCTCTCAGACTGAAACAGGAAAGGAAAAAAAAATGTCGCCACGCAAGTCTGTGTAACATCCCCCCTCCACCCTTTTTTTTTCAGAACGGCGTTTGAGTCATAAAGTGAGCTGCGCTTTCGAGTTGGACAAAGAACGTGAAAAAAAACTACGCTCCTGTTAGCATTAGCATTAGCGTTAGCATCTTTTTGCTTATTTGAGACACGCCATCATTCAAAATAGTGCGACTGCTCTGTGCCGGATGACAACACCCAAAATTCGAGGAAAAATGACAAAACGTTAGAAACGATACACCATGCATTTAACGACAAAGATAAAAAGAAACAAATATAATCATTACAAATTTCAAAACGTACAAATTGGATGACGACAAAGGACATATACAAAAGAAATTCACAAATACTGCTCCAAAAAAAAAATCAAGGTAAAAAATTTGGGTTTAAATCAGAAATATTGAGGAAAGAATTTAAAATATTCGGGGGAAAAAAACAAAAAATATAAAAATATTTGGACACATTTAAAAATGTAAAAAAGCAAAAACGCATCACACAACTTTAGGATGTACATGACTAAAAGGGGGAAAAAATGGACATGAACAGAAAAAAAACCGAGAAAATATTTCAATTTAATCCAAATAAAAAATTTATTCCAAATGGACTCTCCCTGTCGCTTTGACTCGCCTGGTTGCAGAAAATGTCTCCCGCCGGCCCCCTTTGGCGCCTTGACGAAGCCCTTCGGCCCCAGCGAAGAGAGTCAACGCCAACTCGTACCTCTTCATTTCGTGTCCATTATGCGTGTTAAACTCTAATGAACGGCATTAGCTTTTTTATCTCTTTTTTTTTTTTTTTACTTGCCGGCGGCCTTAATTGATTTCCCTGCGCTCTAATTGATCACCGAGCCAACTGCACTGGCTGAGCGTTAAACAAAGTAGTGGAGAAGAAAGAAGACGATAGAAACAAAGACGAAAAGGCGCGCTCATCATATCAGAGGCAGCCAAAGAGAGAATGCTCAAAAGAATACAAAATTTTTTAAAAATTGATCTAAAATGTAATCTCAAAATGGAAAAATATTAGGAAAATTCACAGATATCGGACTTTTTAGATTTTAAAAAAGTGTATCGTATTGAAGATAAACTACAAATATTATGATGACAGCAAAAAACACAAAAAAATAATAAATCATTTTTATACACATCCAAAAGTTTACTTTGAATACCAGCGATAAATAAAATGATTAGGTGAAATACAAGAAAACTAAATTTAATAGGAAATATAAAAGGATTCGGAAAACACTGCAATAATGATTACAATTTTCTTTTGAAAAATGATGAAACGTTAAATTAAATAGAAGAAAATGAATCGGGGGGGGAATATAGTGGGGGCACGGGGTGAAAATCCTGAAATATTCAACACAAAATGAAAAATGATTCGGAAGTAAGTATTCTAAAATAATGAAATGAATTGTGCATAATCAAACCCCAAAAGACACGACGTCGGCAATGCGAGGCCGAGGGCCGACAGCAGAGGGCGACATTTATTTTCTGCCTTTCCAGAACATTCCAAAATGACATCGACAATTATGTTATGAGGCTAGCACAACTATCTGCGGAAGCCGTTGCTTTTGACCGAGCATTAAAAAAAAAAAGGATAAAGAGACTTTCGACCAAAGAGGTTCCCAAAAATGCGAACTACGAATTTGTGGCCGTCGCTGCCCTACTTGCCTTTTTTTTTTTCTTCTTCTTTTCAATCACTGCGTCACGAGTTGCGCCTTCTTCTCCGTTTGTACTTTCGGACACGCTGAATGCGCTTACGGAGCGTACTCATCGTCCTTTCAAACGGTCGGATATCATTCTATCTTTGAGCTGCGTCATGAAATCCCCCAGCGAGGAGCCTTCAGCCTTCAAATGAGCGCTGACCAGGCCTATGCGTGTCCCTTTCCGGCCACTATACAGTGTGGTGTGTGTGTGTGTGTGTTATTACTTAACCGACTCTTTTAGGTGTCACTTCCGCTGACATGAAGGCGACTTCAATTATTCATGAGTGTGTTTGCTCTTGTGGGGGACGTCGCACTCTGGCGCCCTTACACACTAATGACAAAAAGACTAAAAGAGACACCTTGTGTGTACGTGCACACGCATGCGTTTCTTGTTTCTTCGCATTCCCCACAAGGCCGTGCGTGAGTAGCCAAGCGGTGGCTCCGCCGGGGACGGACGCCTCCATTGTTGCCGCCGTGATGTATTGCCGGGAAAGCCCCGGAAGGCAGCGGCCACTTATTTAGACATCAAATTAGGGCCTCTATACACACATACACACTCAGGAAAGGGCTGAAAGGCGCTTCTGTTTGCATTTTTATTTTCTCGTGGGGACATGCCAAAAGAATAAGGGTAGAGCCACACTCAGTTCGGGAGGCAAGAACATACAGGCCAGATTTTTACTCCGCTCGACTGAAATACTTGATGAGGTGGCAGGCAAAGTTTACGTCTCAGAATATGAGATGTAAAACGGGACTAAGAAGTAAGGAGGAAGGCGTGCGGGAGTCGGTGCCGTTTGCGTGCACGTGTTCTTGTCTGTCTATTTTTGGGTGGCACGATCCCATCGAAAACGAATTTCAGGTCATACTTTTGTATAGTTTTTCCATTTATGTATACATTTTTTCCTCGACCTAAACGGTTAAAATTCATTGCAGATGACGCACACTTCAAATTTGGCGCACTCGGCTCAAATTCCAAATATTTAAAAAAAAAACACACAAAATGGGCAAATTGTGTGTGTGTGGGTGTGTGTGTGGGTGTGGGTGAGTGTGTGGGTGTGGGTGAGTGTGACAGAGATCACTTGAAACTCAGATGACCGCTGCACACTCAAAATTCAACGTGGACAGCGCACACTCGACATTCAAAATGGACGCCATCCCCACACTTGGAAATTCAAAATGGCTCCCTCCCTCCCCCTTGCGCACTCAAAACCCAAATCGCTCCAAAACAGAAAACGTTGAAACAGACCCCCTCATTTTCAAAACTCACTTTGTATCCTACACACTCAAAATTCCAATAAGATAAGAGCGTATTTTTGAACTTCAAAATGGAGACCAAAGTCACCCCTGAGCCGTTAAAATTCAAAATGGACGCCACACAACATCGCCTTGGGACCTGAAAAGTGCATGTTACTTTCACGATGACATCAGTGACATTGAAAGCACAACATGGCAAGAGAGTTCGTCACAAAATGCGCAAAATGTCACTTGGACAAGGACACGCACACACACACACACACACATACAGACACACACACACACACATACACGTATACAGGCACACACGAGGACAATGTGACCTGTAAGAGTGCAGAGCAACAAAAACACTTTCCTGTAATAACTTCAGCTACATCTAATCCTATTTCCCTCGCAGGTAGGTGTGTGTGTGTGCGTGTGTGTGTGTGTGTGTTTGTCCAGATCTTAATTCTTCTTCTGCTGACTCAGCAAAGCCTCGACACAGCCGCTCAGCCACATCTCCAACCCGCCGGCGCACGGTCCCTGCTGGACGTTGGGATGCAATTGAAAGCCGCGCCCCGGCAGCAAAGAGCAAGTCCGTACCTGCGTCTTGAGTTTTGCCGTTCACGCTCGCGCGTTCATTTATTTATTTGAAGAATTGCCGCTGCGAGCGTGTCGAGCGAGTTGAAGTTAATGGCGCGCATGAAACGTCAAGGCGCAGCGTGACGCGTGGGAAAAGTTACTTTTCTCCGACTCGGGTGAGCTGATTTATTTACGCAGACGCTGTGTACTTATTTTCCTCATTATGATTTCATCTCGACAGCAAACTTCCATTGAAGGCTTCTTAAAATTTGGTTGTGATTCAATTCTGATGGCCTCGTTCGGGTTTTGATGTTTTTACGATGACACTGATGATAATGCGACATAGTTTTTGGGGGGGGCCTGGGGGGGGTAATGAACAACATTCCCAAATGAATATAGACTGTCATTGTGCATTGTAATGGACAGTCATACTATTACGGTGAATTATTTACTCCATAAAGTCCTCTGAGGCGTTCGAAGTTATTAATTTAGTTCAAAATGGAGCCTGCGCCTTTGAAATTCATAGCAGCAGTACGGTGTCATTATTCCACCCCAAAAAAATAAATAAATAAAAATACAATAGTTGTTCTGTGGAAATTTACCAGTGGAGAGGAGCCCCAAGCTACATTTATGCCATTGGTGAAGCAGCATGCAGCTCATTTCCCAAACTTAATTTGCACCGTTACGTATAAGTGGAGCACGATAGAAGACTTTGTATAACGCATTCTGCGTCTGCCCTATGCACTGTGTCTTCCTTTGTTTTTGTGTGTGTGTGCGTGTGTGTGTGTGTGTGTGTGTGTGTGTGTGCGCGAGAGTGGCTGTGTGCCATCATGCTAAGTAGCAAAGCTAACAGAAAACAAGAAAGGGGGAGATAGCTTTGTGTATGTGCGCGATCAACAGTGGGTGTGTTGAAGGCCGCGGTGTGATGTAGACAACCTTCATTAGCATAGCGACAGCCGCTAGCGTTCAAGGCGCATCCGCTACACCTGGGAAAGACATTCACAAAAAATGTGTACCTGACAGATAACAAACAAGCCAGTGAACAAAAGTGCACGCGCACACACACACACACACACACACACACACACACACACACACATCATAACGTTTAATCCCATATCATGCAGGTATTATCATATCTCTTTCAAAACTGTGTTTTTGTTTAATTTATGCACGCGCGAGAGTGGCTGTGTGCCATCATGCTAAGTAGCAAAGCTAACGCAAAACAAGAAAGGGGGAGATAGCTAGTATGTAATGAACACACTTGTCATTTTTTTTTGGTTGAAATTAAAACTAGAGTCAAATTTATCTTCAGGAGAAGAAATAATACAACAAGTAAACAATGAAATAATCAGTCAGCGCGTATTCTTCCGCTTTGCTGTGGCTTTGGTTTCCAAAGTCTTCCTTTCCCGTATTCTATTTACACATATCGTGACATTATACAATATATATTTTTTTGATGAACTGTAAAGATGTTAAAGAGTAATCAATTCAATATAAAACTGTAATCCTTAATGAGAGGAGACAAAAGTGCAGCATCACGTGATGGGGGGTGGGGGGGGGATATAGACCCCGAGGAGAAGGACGGAGGGCGGAAATGGAAAAAGAAAGAGGACTAGAGCACAAAAAGAAAAAAGTTTGGGGTTGATCAATCGTCGCCTGCTGGTGGCAACGTTTCATTTTTCAATCCCTTGTTTGGCAATCTGAGCTGCCCGACGATGAATCACAACACAAACACGCACGCACACACACGCACGCACACACACAAACATGTATCTGAAGATGAGAAGAAGAGAACATTTTTGTCTTTGTTTAGAGACATTCTGGCCCCCCCCGATCCGCCCCTCGCCCCCCGAAATGTAAAAGCATTGATTCCCACAGACGTATAGGTCACACAAAGTGGAATGAATCCAGATTGGACCTAAATGCTGCAGTGCCCACAAGCTCCACCAGATGGCGCCTTTGGGGCCGAGTCTATCCTGGCCTCACTTTGCACCAAATATGGACAATAGTAAGCATCCATTTCCTGATCCGCTTTATCCTCACAAGGGTGGCCGAGGGTGTTGGAGTCTACCCAGTAGGCGTGGGACACCCCTTTTGGAATGTGGGAGGACCCCCCCCCCCCCCCCCCCCCATCCGCCCCACCAAAAAAATACAATAAATTCCCATTGGCGGAGCAGCCTCAATATCAGCTTTTAAATTTAAAAAAAAAAAAGCCGGATGAGTTGATTGCCATTCACGGCAGGATGTGTTTTCATAGCGCTCGCCGCGGGGAGTGAGAACGTGCGCGCGCGGAGTGAATTTGCGTTCTCGGCACCCAATTTTGGTGATAAAAGAGGCAATTTGTCGAGTCATCCGGGCGCTTGTGCACACTGTTTACCTTATTGGCGCTAATAGCCAGTTGGACCGAACAGCCCGTGAGGCAAATTGGCAATTGCTATTAAGAAGAAGTGCATTTGTGATTGTCAACGCCGCAAACCACAAGTCAACGTCTCTGGAGTTGTTTCTTTAATACGCTTTTGTTTCTCTCTCTCTCTCTCTCTCTCTTTATTCCATAACTTGTTTTATTCATCTTGCAAATGCTTCCTCATTTCGTCCTCGTCTTGCTCCCCTGGATCCTGTTTTTTTTTTTTTTGCGTGTGTGTGAGTGTGTGTTTTGTTTGTTTGTTTTCGCATAGTAACTGGTATGCAAATGGGGGCTTTTCATATTACTCGTGGTGTCTTTGTTTTGCCTCAACATTGTTTCGACACACTCTATTTTGTCATTTCCCCATTGCGGGACAAATAAAGGATATCTTAATTCATTCATTCATCTTCCGAGCCGCTTGATCCTCACTAGGGTCGCGGGGGGTGCTGGAGCCTATCCCAGCCGTCTTCGGGCAGTAGGCGGGGGACACCCTGGATTAGTTGCCAGCCAATCGCAGGGCACACAGAGACGAACAACCATTCGCGCTCACACTCACACCAAGGGACAATTTTTAGAGTGTTCAATCAGCCTGCTACGCATGTTTTTGGAATGTGGGAGGAAGCCGGAGCACCCGGAGAAAACCCACGCAGGCCCGGGGAGAACATTCAAACTCCACACAGGGAGGCCGGAGCTGGAATCGAACCCGGTACCTCTGCACTGCGAAGCCCACGTGCTAACCACTGGACTACCGGGCTGCCCGGATGTCTTAATCTTAATCTTAATTTTTCCAATCCGTTATTTAGTGAGTTGGTGAACCAGATTACTGTCAGTTAGTCACTTGTTTACTATCACAACCTAACCCGTTCCCTTACATTCCACTGTTAGACTCCCCTCTAGACCTGGTGAAGCAGCATGTGGCTCCGCTTTCCGAGTCCAGCTGCTAAAAGTTATTATTTGTTGTTTTCAGGCAATAGATCCAGTGCAGTGCATTCATACAGTTTGTATGTGAACTCGCTGACTTCGCACTCCTGTAATAATGATGATAATAATCATAATAATAATAATAATAATAACAATAACACAGGAAGAGATACATTACATGGTTGTGTAAAAATCTCAAGGTGCTGCTCGTTTTCTTCTCTCAATGTCACCAGCTAACATCCATGTTTTTTTTTTTTTTTGGTCTCCTCTCGCTGCTAATTCAATTAGCGAGATGCCATCGCCACAATTAGACTTTCCAATTAATGCGTCACGACACTGCTTTTCTTCTTTTCTTTTTTTTTCTCTCCTTTGTGCCGGAATTGAAAATTGACGATAACAAACGCGCGCCGAATATATCGAGAGAACATTTCATGCGAAGGATGCAAAACTGCTTCAGTGCGCGAAGATGTTTTTTGGTTTTTTTTTTTTTCTTTGATTTGAGTCACATGAACATTTTTTTTAAATAATTGGTCTCCTTTTTATTCGTGTCACAAAACCTGCCATTTCAACAGGGGTGTGCAGACTTATCTCCACTGTGGCTCACTTTTAAATTGATCAATGATTTGTAAATAAATGAAATAATAAAGACAAAAATAATCACATATCATAAAAAGAAAAAAAACGCACGCGCGTCTGGACTGACCAATAATATCGACTTTATGTATTATTTATTTATTTTTATTTTTTTTCAATATGAAATTTACCAAATCGCTACATGGGAGGTTCCGGTCGGATACTGCAGCTCTTCGAAATGTCAGAAAGCAGGAGGCGGCTGCGCCGTGGCTTCTTCATCACAAATTGATGATGATGATGAAAATGATTGGCGGGGCAACGAGGGCGAGGCGAGCGGGAAGAGGAAGCGGGAGGGCAGCGCCGACGCGTATCTCGCTCGCCGCTTTTGTCAAAAGGAAGAAGCGGCGCTAATTAAAACGTTTGATGGCAACGATGGATTACGAGAATCTTTTCAGGAGACGCTCGGCTGAGATGTCAGATAGTCAAAGCCAGGAGCAATTAACGCAAAGTTGCTGGAGTTGTGAGAATTTCCTGCTTTTTTTGGGGGGTGGGGGGGCGGTTGAGTCATCGAAGTTTGCCGCTGAGCTCCGCCCACACGCGCGCAAAGACAAAATGTCAAATCTTTCGCTATCATGTGCATCAAATTTGAAGGACCCTTGGAAATGTTTGAACGGAAAAAAAATGGCTGACTTTCCACAACTTTTACGGCATGGCTTTATGAGTTTTTTTTTTTTTTTGCAACATTTCGTGTCACGTCGCAAAGTCAAACGAACTTCAGTGACTGAGAGTTCAAAAACCGAAGCATGACTGGGAATGGCAAAAATGAGCCCAAGATGCTCACTTTGAGTCAAAATGGACGACTTTTTGTGTGTGTTTTTAACTCGACATGCCTACCAAAATTGAGACTTTGGGGTAGGGGGGGGGGGGCTCTGCTTATGACAGACATGCTGACCAAAAATATTTTGTACTATGGAAAATTGGCTGCAAGGTGGGGGGGACTTTCAAATGGAGGAGTTTATCATTTAAGGGGCCCTGGAAATAGTCACAAACAGCCCACAAATGAGTGTTTTTTGTGGGTCTACTCATGATAGACTTGTCGAAAAAATTCAATTGAAGTCGCTTCGAAGGCTGAATTTTTTAAGCATGGACCCTTGAGACTTTTTGCGGGTCTATTCATGATGGACAAGTCTGCCCGTTTTTCAGTTCACAGATATCGGATTTGGGGTGTGAATTTTCAAAAATTCTCTAGAATGAATTTGTTTGAAGGACCACTGGAACAGGCCAAAGTAAGCTAAAAATGAATTCCCCAACTTTTGGTGTCTTTTTTTGGTGTCTTCTTGAGATGTTTTTTTTGTGGGTCCACTCATGATACACGTCTACCAAATTTGGAGGCTGAGTTTTCAAAACTCTTTTTTGACGGCCCACAGGAACAGCCCAAAATTGGCAATTCAAACCTACTTTCAGTCTCTTTTTGCGCGTGGCTTCTCCAGTTTTTTTTAAATGTTTTTGTGGGTCAACTCGTGATCCACACATACACCAAATTTCACGGTGCTGCCCCCATCAACTTCAAGAAGTAAACGCTGAAACTTTTTTGGACTGATTGATCTTCATGATCATCATCATCATCATCATCATCATCGCTTCTAATTAATTCTCACTTTTCTTCCCAGCTGACTGATTGGCTCATTTGCAGATCATCTCCGTGGCCTCCGCTTTCATTAGCCGCGTGCTGAGTGATGATGGCGCTCACACACGCGGCGAGCCAACCAAACACTCACGTTTATTACTTTTATCGGACTTTTTACTGGCTGACTTGTTTCGCCATGGAGTCCACATTGAGAAGGTGGGGGGGGGGGCGAGGCGCTTCTGTGAGAACATTTCTCTGATGCCGCGGGGAGCCAGTTACGGCGTCCGATCATTCAGCCAGCGAGTCGAGGCAACGGGTCGCGATGAGGCGCGCCGGGGCGTCGTGTCCATCCATTCGTCTCGCTCGTGCTTTGCCTTTAAATGAGAAGCGGAATCCAGTGTGATGTCATTAAGCGGGGGGTGGCAATATTTCACTTCCTGTCTCGCCGATGACATCGTTTGATTGGCCGGTCGCGCCTCGCGGGTTGTGAAGCGCACGCTCGCACAAAACATTTGACCTTTTCGGAGATGAAGTGAGATCGGAGATCGACAGTCGGCGGCTAGCTCGCTAATGCGAAGAAGCTAACGTCGCGGTCTCTATTTACTCAGTGCTCTTTCTTCACAAAATAAAACAAAATAAGATGAAATGGTTCTAAACGAGAGAGGAGGATTTTTTGTTTGGTTTTTCTCCTTGATAGTCAAGGCTGGCGCAATCCGAACCGATCCGTGTTCATGAACTGATGTCGCCTGCACAGATGAGAGGCGAAACGTCTTCTAGGACTACCAGAAAAGTTTCAAACGATTCAACACCCGGAGAAAGAAAAAACAAAGGAAACAAACAAATCTTTATTCTATTGAATTCATTTTTTTTGCAAGATTTTTTTTCTCTCAACTGAAAGAAAAAAGCAGAGGCAAAAGAAGTGAAACAATCGCTGACTTTTTACTGATCGAAAAATAATTCTCTCTTGTCTTCACTCTGTTGAAAGTTTTTTTTTAAAACTCCACCTGATTCCTTTTGTGAATTGATCATCAAAAAGGAGCGGGCATTTTTGTTTTCAGTCACCAAAAATCGGCTTTCTCTCCTCTTTTCACGGTCGGGTGAGATGATTTTTTTTTCCCAATCAACAACAACAACAAAAAGTCCGTTTTTGTTTGGGCGTACTGGGGCCCATCCCAGCCGTCTTCGGGCAGTAGGCGGGGGACACCCTGAGGCGGTTGCCAGCCAAACGCAAGGCACACCGAGACAAACAATCATCCCGAAAGACAATTTAGACGGTTCAATTAACCAAACACGCATGTTTTTTGGAAATATGGGAGGAAATTGGAGTACCCGCAGAAAACCCACGCAGGCACGGGGAGAACATGCAAACTCCACACAGGAATCGAACCCAAGACCTCTGCACTGTGAGGCGGACATGCGAACCAGTCATCCACCATGCCACTCATGCTATTTTTATTTCATTGTAAAATGAAGGGGGGGGGGGGGGTCCCATTTCAGTCAAAAAGAGACATCAAACTTTTTCAATTGAAATTCAAAGCAGTAGTTTCAGGATAAACGTGTATGTGTGTGTTTGCGCGCGTGTGTGTGTGTGTGTTTGTGTGTGTGTGTGTGAGAGGGAGAGAGATGTCACCCGCAATGTTTGCTGCGAGCGGGCGGTAGGAAGAAGAGCAAATATGGCATGAAAATGCATGAAGCCGGTCAGCAATCTGACACCCGCATGACAATCGTTGCAGCGCGGCCGTTTGGGCGGGTTGTCATCACGTCAACACACGGCAGAAGACGCGTGTCCAAATCAATGCCGAGGTCGTCGTGCTGGTTTAACATCTGCCGCCTGTCCTCCTACTTTGCGCTATTTTCGCCCCCCCCCCCCCCCCACACACACACACACACACATACACACACACATGCGAGCGCGTGTCACGTTGAATTTCTTGGGCTTTATTTCATTTGCCGAGTCCTTTCCGTACAGTGAAGACAGATATGGGGTGTGGGGGGGCCGGGGGGGGGGGGTCCATTTGAGTCCGCGAGGGACTTGACACGCCATCAATAAACGTTGATTCACTCAAGGAAATAGCACAGGCAACATCAAAGACACATTTTCTCTGACGGGGGGGGGGGGGGGGGGGGTTCCCTCTATTCTGAACCATATCGACCTACAGCACAGTCCAGGGTTGGAGTGAGGAAGATTTTTTTTTTTAACGGAATTATAAAAAGAACAAATATTAAGCTATTCATGAAAAACACCGTTAAGGTGGAAACATTTACTCAGCTAACAAATCACTTCCTGTTTTACTCTCTTAGTCTGCGTTAACCACTTCCTGTGTGGGAATCGCAGCCGAAGCGATCCGTCGCGCGTCCCGGCGAATGTTATTCATCACGAAAATTTAAATCGAATCTGGAATTTCATATATTCCCTCATGCCATCGCGGATCTGGATTATTTCCGATCTTGATCCGATTATTTGAGCCATTGAGATTTTAGTTGGCTATTCTAGGCTTGAAATGCCCGCCGCGAGCGCTTCGGTTTTTGTGTGTTCAGTCGATCCACTCTCGGTGGGACGTGTGATTAAACAGTCTTTAAAATGCACACCCGCGTGTGTCGCTCAGCACTTGGGGAGTTCATGACTGCTGCGCTTTCTTAAGCAACCACGATTTCTTTTTTTTCTTTTCTTTTTATTGAAATATATTTAAGTTCCTTGCCACCCCCCTCTATGCCCCCTCCCCTTCCTGAGCCAGCCCTCCTCCATCCCCTGCAATTACCGGCAGGCTCTCGTGGTCCCTCTCCAAAAAAAGTCCATTTCCTGTGCACGCACGGAAGAAGTCGTCTCATTAATGACACCCTCGGAGCGCCCTCGGTTTTGGTCTCAAAGTATAAAATGACGCTCGTCCGTCGCCGGCCTGCTAATTACGCTCTGACACGTCGCTGACAAGGACGCCGAGTGACAAGCGCCCTTTTAGAGCGGCCCGCTCGCGTCAAATCATTTCTCTCGGAATACTCTGCGAAGAGAGAGAGAAAAAAAAGGAGTCATCAAGGCCACAGATCGTCCTCTAAAAGGTCCTCTTTTAACATCTTTGTTAGTTCACCCATTACATGAAAGGAAGATGGAGGCTTTCCCGTTTTGTTTTACACTTTATTTATCCCAGTGGGGCAAGTTTGGTGAAAATGATCATAAGTAGAACCACAAAAAAAAAACATAAGTGCAAAAGTGAGTCTGTTAAGTACAAACTCTCTGAATGAGCCTTTGAAATTTCCGACCTCTCGGCCTGTTTTACTCAACAAAATAAGGCTTAGTAGACATTGTCAGTAGTGAATGGGCCAACAAAAAAAGTCTCAAGAAGTCATCCATGAAAAGAGCCACCGTTTTGGGGGTCATTTTGAATTTTCCGTTCCTCTTTCAAGCACAATCTCCTCCTTGAAATTTTTTTTGTCACATTCAGCCACTTGACCCATGAAATTTAGTAGACATGACTTGCATGAGTAGACCCACAAAAAAAAGGAGAATCCATGCCTGAAAATACAAAATACCATCTGGGGTCAATTTTTGGCCATTTTCAGCGCTCCTTCAAGAACAATCAAACCACAAAAAAGTCCATAGAATCCATGCTTGAAAAGAGACGCGACGGATGATACAGATGCAGGAAGTCGGCCATTTTGGTTAGAAGCTCACATTTAACCGTGATTTGGTCTTGCGGTTTCATTCAATGTGAAAGTAATTAGATTTTATGGCAACTTATTTTGTCCAAAAAATGGACACCCTTTGTATCTACACACATGTAAAAATGAAGACAAGAGAGATGATATGACCTAGTCGTGCGTTTGTTAAAGTCACTTTGAACTGATTGATTTTCATTAATGAGGCTTCCGGGCGACTTTCAAGTTTGGACGATACGTTCAAGGACGTTCAGCTTACTCACACACACACACACACACATCCACGCACTAGTTACTATGGCGCATGCTGCGGCTAGCATAGCGCTTAGCAGTATGGCGAGCACCATCAGACCATGTGCTCGGGTGTTAATCACACCTTTGTGCATTAGCGCCTCTCTCTCGCGCACACACACATACTTGTTTATGTTGGAAGCCTTTTTATTCCCAAACAACATTCCAAAAGAGTAGGAGCACCCCCTCCAACTAGCACACAGTCTTAAAACTTAACCAAAACGTGACAAAATACTATTCAATTTGGATTCAGATGAAGGAGTATATTCAATGGCGGTGCAGGGGGGTGCGCACGTCACCACATTTAGGGAAAAAAAGAATAATAAAAGCCTCTTTGTTGCTAAAATCGAAGGAGCGTGTGTGCCTTACACACCACGATTGATGACTCCCCATACCTCCATTTCCGAATTTTTCAAGATACGCAGCACCTTCTAGTAGGTGCACCTCCCCACCCCGAAGTACAGACTTTAAAAATGACAAGATATAAAAAAGTAATGCACACAGACAATGGCAGGCTCACCTTAAAATCCGCCTCACATATCGCACAAAATGTCACAGTACATAAATTTGACAGACCAACAGAGGGGGGTGCGCGCATCATTCTTTCGGAACCCGTGGTTTCGGATGTGACTTAGGATACCATACTTTTCCAAACTTTTTAACCCACGCACCACGCAAAAAAAGTTACACCCCACAAAAAAAAAAGTTTGTAGGCATTAAAAGAGGGGTGTGCACACCATGCCTCATCCAAAATTATTGAACACACCCTGGTTGGAGATCGTATTAAAGTAACCCCACCGCTTTTCCCGCTCACACATCCTAAAAAAAATTTTTTTTTTTGAATTTGTGCCAACAGCAAGACACAAAAAATAATTTTGTCTTGTTGCTTGCATGATTCCAATCGCAAAACAATTGGCGCACCCCCTCTTCCCAGCACACACCCTGAAAAAAAAAAAAATCCAAATCAAGCCCATTGACATCACCTTCCATCATGCCAGCATGAAATCAATCACACCCAAGGAGCGAACCGAAGGAGGGTGGTGTTTGGTGCGCACCACTCTTTCCGCCTTTCCGCGGCTAAATTGACCCGTTTTGCTTGTGGAAGCCTTTATGGTGTATGATATCTGATCTATACAGTACATGGACTCGACATGAGAGGACATTTCAGATTCAATTTCACAGGGCGACACCGACTTTCATTTACATTTACACTAGCCATTGGCCGCGCACACGCACGCGCGCATACACTTGGGGGCTTCGTTGTATTCAAGCTACACAGCAGTCCCAAAGCCCTCTACTGCCCTCCAGTGGCCAGTCAGCAGTCAAGCATCACCGCTACACTGGCAGCTTTACAGGAACTTGTATTTATTTACAGGCGGAAAAAAGAATCTAGACCGCTACCGATTCACCGATCGACTACTAATCAATCTACGTCGGCTTATTAATCGTTCTGATTCATCCGGATACTTTTGTCCACGTAGCGCAGAGTGAATTTGGTTTACCATGCAGCTCTAGGTGGGTGCACAGCACGCTTGAGCGTGTTTGTGCGTGTGTGCGTTCGAACGAGCTTACTGGGGGTGTGTAGATTGGCATGCGGCGAGAGTGCAGCGGTGCAAGACAAAGCACACACACACACACACACACACACACAAATGGGGGTGGAGGTGTGCGCGCGATTTAGGAATGAGAGATGAAGGCGAAAATTTAAATTCAGGTATTTTTCTGGTGTGTGTGTTTGTACTGTGAATTTCATATTAGGAGGCGTCATTACTCCCCATAGACAAGGAAAGGAAATAGGAAAAAAATCATTTTAAGATACGCACCCCTCTTCAACCTCCCGACTGACTTGGCGCACACCCTCTCATAGGCATCAAGTGATATTCAAAATATGGCAATGGAAGTGGTTATTTAAATTTGGGACTCCTAAATTTGAATCTGCCTTTCCCTTCTAAACTCCGCCCCAGCTTTATAATCCCAACTGACTTTGCGCACCTCCTCTCCTATGTGCCTAACCTCAAACGAACTATTTTAATGTGCGATTTTTAATCTTGCGTACCTCCATTGAGAAATCTCCCGAATTTCTCAAGCCATGCATCCTCATCAACATCCTGACAGTGATGGCGCACCACCAGCCCTGCACACATTCGGGAAAAAAAATGCAAATGTATCATTTTAATAAGTCAAATCTCCTTTGAGGGAATTCACGCACCCACGTTGGGGAATTCACTGTCTAGTGTAGATCATGCGTTGCCTAACTTTTTGGGAGTCACCCCCTTCAACATCCCAAATGATTTTTTTATAGTATTCGGTCAGTCCAAATTTTGTGTAGTACCACTTTGTGCCACAACTTGCTTGGCAGCACTGAGTTATACTGACCCTAGATGCAGCATAATTAAGAACAAAAATAAATTGTTCTCCGTGCGCCGTTTGTTTGTGTTGCTGCCCCGCGTGTGTTCACCTGTGCGGCTTGAATGACTACAAAGCGACTTAGCATTCGGGGGGGGGGACAAAAAGATCAACACAAGACCGACGGCAAACAAAATCAGACGCCCAGGCGGCAAAAGCCCGATAAAAGCTACGTGCTGAAGCGTTCATGCGAAACTCATCTCCCCACTTTGTTGACAGCCTGTAACCTGCACCGCGCGTGCACACGCACGCACAATAAATAACAAAGAGCAAATATTTAGTACAGCAAAGTAGTAGCCACATATGCTCACGTTTTACTTTGCTCCGTTTTGCCCGCAGTCTCCACTGGGATAATCTTGTTGCGTCATTCTTAAATTAGAGGATGACAATGAATGCTAATGTTAGCTTCATCAATTCTCGTGTCTTACAGCTGAACACTGTGGCATTACATTCCGCAGTCTCCACTTTGCCCACAGTCTCCACTCTGATAAATGTGTTGCATCATTGTTAACCCTTTCATGCGCCCTGTAACCTGATAGATCCTAATGTTAGCTTCCTCAGACACTATGCCTTTGATCTGAACATTGCAGTATTAACACTCAACAGTCACAACTCTGAGCATTTTGCCCACAGTCTCCCCTCGGATACATTTGCTGTGCCATTGTTAAATATGAGGATGACAATAAATAAAAACAGATGTTAACGTGAGCTTTCTCAGTTGTCATGTCACAGATTTGAACGCTGTCGTTTTTTTACTCCACAATCTCCACTTTGCTGCCCTTTGCCCTGAGTTTCGTCTTGAATATAAATGCAGCGACAAAAATAAACACATAGTTTGCTTAGCCTGTGCCTGCGCTATCGCGCTCTACATATACACTCTGCATACTCCAGATTCTTGCACTTTGCCCTTATCCTCCTCTTGAATAAAATTGCTTCATCATAGAACAATGGGAAAAAAAACGGCTCACAGTCTCCCTTTGCCCCGAGTCTCTTCCGAGTTAAACTTGCAGAAGCATTTGAGAATCCAAGTCGAGGGAAAAAAGTAAAATAATTAAACACAACAAGTTAGGCTCACCTGTTAGTGTCCCTTAACACCAGACACTACACTCCACAGTTTCCACTTTGCTGCACCTTGCCCTTAGTCTCTTGTGGAATGGTCCATCCCTTGTAAGTAAACAATGAGGAACCTGGTTCTTTGTGATTTAGTCCGGTTCCATGTTACATGTTCATTGCAAGGTGTTTTTTGATCTACCCCCCCTCCCGCTCCCCCACCTCAGTGTGCCAAGTAGGGCAGTAAACAGCTGCATCCCCCGTTAAAGCCTTCAGGTGCGTTTCTGCTCAACTTCTCGCCTGGTGTAAGGACTCGACGAGCGGGCGCATAAAGAGCGTGACGATCTTCAAGATCGCAGCTTTGTTGACGGCCGCCTGCGGCGCTGCTTTCATGTGTGCTGAGCGGTCGCAAAGTTCACCTGAGGGGGTGCGCAGATGGGGGGGGGCGTTTAGAAAGGGTGCGCAGGTGCACTTGAAGTCATGACGAGACGAAATAAGTGGGACTGGGCACGTGGGACTTGTTCTTCGCCTCCTCATTATTACCCACTAGTACTGAAAACTGCTTTGAAACCCTAACCCTAGTTCAAAACCTGATTTTGAAGCCCCAATCCTGGTACAAAACCCTCCTTTGAAACCCTAATCTTTGTTTAGAATAATTTTTTCAAACCCTAAACCATGTTGGAGTTTGTTTAAAACCCAAAGCCAAACCAGAGACGGTAACCCTGGTTAAAACCGGAACCCGGGTTTGAAACCCGAATCGAAAAACCTGCCCTTGGATTTGTAAATTCAACACGAAAGCCCATCCTTTGAAACAATAAAGCTACTTTGAAACTCTAAACCTCACAAGTGAAAGAAGCTTCTTTGCCTTTTTTTTTCTCCCAGCCACGTCACAAGAATGCAGATTTGCATGGAGGAAGTCACCAACGCTTCAAAACAAAACACTCATGATATATATTTTCCAAAAAATTTATAATAATTATCGCCCGGCCTTTTTAATGGTTTTGTTTTCACTGTGAGCTACCGTTTGTTTCTTATTTTTTTAATTTTTTGCTTCCACAGACGTGACAGTTGGCATTAGCTTGGACGGCTAATCAACGGGATCACTCGCTAATAGGCTAGAACAGACCCGCGCACTCGCGCGCACACGCCACAGCGGAGGGGCCTAATTGGCTGTGATTGCGTGGCACTCGCACGCCGATTAGCGGGGTGTCGCTAACGGAGGAGACAACCACGGACAATGCAAATAAAGGCAAGCAGAAGCGTGAAAGGGGGCCTTTATTGCACTTACGCTGTTTAGCGCACAATGCTAATGAGAATTAGCATCAGTTTGGGGCAGTAAGCGTGTACAAACTCAACTCAACGTTCAGCGGGAGGCCATTCCAAAGAGGGAAACACAGCGTTATTGTTCCATTTTCCGGTATTTCTACTTTCAGTTTGCTGAGAAACTTGTCACGTAGCAATTGGACATGATATGCTAGCATGAAGCTTGTGGACGTTTGTTTTAGCAGGTGTAAAATACAAATGTAATTTATGAAGTCTGAATGGGAGGATATGATTGTTCTTACTTCAGCGCATGGAAAATGTTTTTCAATTTAAGTTGACAGTTTACATTTTGAAGTGACTCGTTTTGTGAAAAGGCATTTTTTGATCGGGCGGGGGTGTTGACTTTTTATGTCCACGTATGCCTGTGAGCGCTGTCGAATGCTCGCTCGCTTTGTATGTGTTGCTGCCCCGAGTGTGGGAGGTAGCAGCAGTTCAAAGATTTGGAATGACAGTCGCGTCGATGCTAATTTCTGCTAGCCCGCCGACAGGGTTTGGCATCAAATGTTAGCATTGAGCTAACTGCTTTTTGTTAGGATACAGTATGATTTGGTTTTCTTTCATTTATCTTATTTATTATAGACTTATTTCTCCCCTTTGTGTTGTTTTTTCCCCATTCCCCATGAATACATTTTTTGGGGGGGGGGGATTTGAAATGGACGATAACGATTCCATTCGGCACGTGAATCAAGTCAACGTCAAGCCGTTGGAGCGCGACGCGTGTCGGTGTGCGTGCGCTCATTTGAGAAAATGTCATGACATTTTGACCGGATAGACATTCTTCCTCCCACCGCTCGTCTACCAGAAGACGTCCGCGTCATTTCTCCTCGCATGTAAATGCCGTCCGTGTAGGCGGCGGCGGCAAGAAGGCAGACGTATCATCGACTCAAAATATTCCCTCTATGTATATATAATCCCGACATTAGAAGAACTACCGACGCTGCATAAAACTCTGCAGAGTGGAGAATCAGCGTCATCGGCTTTAGTAATCCATTCCAGCCCCTTCAAAAAAAAAATTGCTGCATGATTTCTTCAAGGTAAAAAAAAAAAAAAAAAAGAATTAAAAAAGGTGAGGTTTTTGTCATTGCAAAGTTTGATGACTCACCCTCAGACATCCTCAATAAGAATCCTGTCGTTGTGGTTTGAAGCATTTTGGAGGTTATTTTGTTCGTTTCCGCCCTCATACCAAAAAACATATACCGCTTCGAAATGATTTGCCAAACTGCTACCACGTTACACTAAACAGTTGGGGGGAGTAAAGTGAGGAAGATGTACATTTTCTTCATTGCAGCCTTTGATGACCTGCAACAAAAAAAAAATTTTAATGAAAAAATGAAAGCAATGTTTATTTTGAGTAGACCCACAAAAAAATAAATCAAATCAAATCTCAAGATGATGCTTGAAAACACAGAGGAAGTCGGCCATGCTGTTTTGAAGCAGCCATTTTAAGGTCATTTTGGTAAATTCTCGGAGTCCTTCAAAGATGAATCGGGTGTCAAAAAATATATGTATACATTATATATCTATAGATATATATACTGTATATATAATACTTTGGTCGTTTCAATGATTCTTTCAACCCAAGGGGAGGTAAGATTTTATTTCAATTGCCACCAAATTTGAAGCACCCTTTTTTTTTAGGTAAGAAAAGTATTATTTATTAATATTTTGAGATCTTTTTTTTTTTCTTGAGAACAGTCATAAACTTCACTGACAAAATTGTTTTTTTTTTTCACCTTTTGGTGTAATACCCAGAAACATGTTTAAAATTTTAACTGACAATATTGCTTGAATACAGAAAATGTTTTGGCACTCATCACGCATCAACACTTTTTTTTTGGTTGCTTTTTTTTGGGGTGGGGGGCAAGAAAGCCATCCAAGCCCGCCACTCTCTCACACACACACACACACACTCATACTTGGGAATGACTCACAGTATGGGTGGGGGCGTCGAGTTTAGGTGTGAACATGCAAATGACAGGCGTGTGCGCCTTCTGTTTTCTCCGCGCTATGAATAAAACATGGGCGACTTGAAGCACTCCCGAGGATTCCGACAGCGTGCATATACGGTGTGACATTATGTGGCTTGTTTATACATTTTTACACTTCCTATTACGCTTTAATGACTCCGGCACAAAAAGTCTTTTTGGGGGGCTGACACCCGCTGCTGACGTATGCAGTGGTCCAATTAAAATGAAATCAACCACAGTGGCAATGTTGCTTTTAAAAAAAAATTTTTTTTAAAACAAAGTGCAAAATGGTCGTGCCATCCCATAACATGTAATGTCAATTTAACATGCGGATTACTTGGGTAGAAACGACTTAACCTGAAAGCAAATTAGCGAGCAAAATACAGGTAAGGAGTGAAGATGATATGACACATATTGTTTTTTTGTAACGTGCCTTCACAAGAGAACTCGGCCCAATGGATACCAAATTGGAACGCCGGCAACGAGACAGATGTCGAGTGGGCGCGTCATCGCGGCAGAGGTTGCCCGCAGGGGGGGGGTCCCAAGCCGAGTCTGAATTGAGTCGATCCACCAAGTGTCTTTTTAACTGAGTCAACACACCACATTTACCATCCTGGCGGCGCGTTTACCTGACATTTGAGGTGTTGCCCGTGCACTCGCCGTGACAAATGCGCCGAGGAATTTCAACACCGAGGAGTGCGATCGCCATTAATTTAAGCTCGACGGCGGCCTGACATTTAAGTCAAACGTAGGATGCAGTATATCGCCTGGAAGCAAGACACTTCCAGGGGACGAGAAAGATGAACCGTTGGCCCCAAAAAATAAATAAATAAAAAGTGCACTTGCTGGCATCACATGACGACACGGATGTGTGTGTGTGTGTGTGTGTGCGTGTGTGCGTGTGTGTGTGTGTTTGCCTGCCAGGGAGACGCAGGTGCTGTGTTTGGGGCACTGCAGCCCTCGGTGACTGTTCAAACCACCAAGGACCAAAAAGAACATTTAAAAAGAAAAAACTCTATTTTTATTACTAGTCACCCCCCCCCCCAGCACTTTTTACTCCACTTAATTGTATTTGATTTTAAAAAACGTAGACTTTTTTTTTCTATTCCCTCCCTGGCCGAAGCTTAGCTGTGTGCATGTACCGCCATCTAGTGGCCAGATTCATGCACGGCAGCCAGTTCCACGCTTAGTGGTTTTTAATGTATACTGTGCTTATGTTTTTCCCAAGTCTCCACGTAAGACAACTTAAAAAAACAACTACAACTAGGCTTTTTTCTGAAAACTGAATCTAAGGCACCACTGTGCAATACTCACGCTATCTATCAGCATCTTGATTATCCTTCACCTGTGAGGTCAATGGATTATCTCGGCAAAGGAGAAGGAATTCAGAATTTTAATTTAATTTGTGAACAAGATACGAGATAAATGGGCCGGTTGCATACGAAGAAAAAGTCTCAAACCTTTCAGTTCATGAAAGATGGGAGCAAAAACCATAGTGTTCGGTTTCTAATTTTGTTTTGTGTCCTTATATGGGACCAGTATTATTGATTCAAATTACAAAGAGTATACACTCGCATCCATGTATTTGCAAACTTCATCTGTTGAACTGTTGAGGACAGCAGGAGCACATTGTTGGCTGCCTGTCTCAGTTTTAACTCCCGTTTCAGGACAAAAAAACAACATTTTAAATGACACGGCTGCCCTCTTTTGGCGGATGTGGAGACGTATTAAGTCGAGGACCAGAAAAGACCAAGGAGAAAGTAGTCACACACACGCGGACGCGCACACAAATGAACAAAAGATGCAATGGCTGTCAATAAATGGTTAAAAAAAATCCAAAATATTCCAACATTATTCTTTCTTTATCGTGTAACGATGTTTGATCTAATATAAATGCATGAAATCCATGTTTGTTGGGTGGGAAATAGTTCAAATAAACGACTCGCTGACTACAACAACGTATATTGCCTCCTTTACCACCTGCTAAAAATATCGTCACAATAATGCTCATAAAACTTTTATTTTCCACGTTAGTTAATGGTAGCAGCGCTAGCCCCACCGTAGCAAGCTAATACGCGCATGCGTATAAACGATAGGTGAATATGCGCCGGAAGTGACGTGTTTTCCGCCCTCCTGTTTCCGAGACGTTCAGGGTCTGGTGTGGACGGACGTACTCACACCAACAACAGTCGTGTCTACATGTCACCGCCGATGCAGATCACACCCGCGTCTTAACCTCGCCAGCCACCGCCCACGAATGAAGGTAATATCTTCCTGATGGTGTTTGTCGCTTTACGGCGCCATGTTGTCAACGCCGTCCGGGCGCTTGTTTATGGAAAGCACTCACATGTTGACCGGTCAAATCGCCTGCTTTGCGCGTTCATGGCTGACTGGCTGACTTTGTTTTACAACTTCAAAATATATCCCCCTTGAGCGTCCTCCGCTTTGTCCTTCGTATTTTACTCTCTGACGGGTTTCTTTCTACTCATGTAAATAAAAAGTCACTTGCCAGGCTGGAGGGCGTGGCCATACCTGCCTTGCCAGGTGAGTGACAGCTGGTGCTCACGTGGGGGCAGCTATGTTTGGATCCTCATGCGCATGCGCATATTCGTGAGCGCGTGCCTCAGCTGTTGCCGCAGTTGACACGCTGCATAGTTTCCATGAGCTCTTCCCTTTTTCTTTTGCAACCTACTTTTCAAATAACTCCTCAAGAGATAATAATTGTGTGTGTGTGTGAGCGCGCGCGCGCGCGCTGGGCCGCGCGTGCGTGTGTGTCAACATGTTATGTAAGACTTTGTCCAAGCTTGTCACCTCCTGCGAACCTCATGCGGCTACGTGATCCCATGCACGACTGTAACACTGTAACCACGTGGCGTAACTTTATATTTGTTGACGTTATGAAAACATGATGGAGCTTGAGACACTAAACTTGGTGCAGGGTGGTAAAGTGTCAATTTGTCCGATTGGTTTACTGAGAATTAATGGATGACTTTCCAAGACTGGAGGATCGGGAAGTGGGACTGTAACTTTGTTTTGTAATTCTGGAGTTGGAGTGAAGTGGGAACAAATTGCAGTTTGTGTTTTCGTTGGTTTCATTGTGAGTTTAGTTCGAGAGAGGACTGAACTGGATCTAGAGCTGGAGTGACCTTCACACACAGCGTCAATGCCTGCTTTTTGTGGCCAATGCGTGGTATTTATTTATCTTTTTGTCATTAAACCCCGCCCCCAGGAGACCGGCAACCTCTTCCCTTTGTGGGGGCGACCGACTCATTTTTGGGGCCTTAAGCATTACAACTTGACAAGTGGCACCGTCGCATTTTTTTTCACTTGTGTAGTTAGCTAATTAAAGTGAAAAAAAAACTAGCATCATGTGTTAGCTAGCAGGCTACTAACCTTTTTTTTAAATCGATCATAAGGTACAACTTGTCATTAAACCCCGCCCCCAGGAGACAGACAACCTCTTCCCTTTGTGGGGGCGACCGACAAATTTTTGGGGCCTTAAGCATTACAACTTGACAAGTGGCACCGTCGCATTTTTTTTCACTTGTGTAGTTAGCTAATTAAAGTGAAAAAAAAACTAGCATCATGTGCTGGCTAGCAGGCTACTAACTTTTTTTTTTATCGAGCATAAGGTACAACTTTTCAACCGGACCGTACCATTTTTCCTTCTGGGGTTGGATAACAAAATTGAAAAATGGTAAAGTGACGTTTTCTTGTATTTTGTTCAGAGACGTAGCTAGGAAGCTACTTCCTGGTTAAGATACGATGAATGGAATGTGGGATTTTACTTGTGTTACAAAAGAGAAAAATCAAATTGCAAAAACATGTCTTTTTGTTTGTGAGACGTGTACTTCCTGCTTCACGGAGAATGACAATGTGACGTGAAGACAATGTCAATCAAAAATTAGTCTTTATCTGATTTTTTTTTTAGCTAATACGTTACTTCCTGGTCCGTGTAAAGAAAAGCGTAAAATCGACGGTTTTTAACTAAGTGACCATTTTTTTGTCTGATTATCAACAGCCAGGTGTATATATGTATGCCCTTTAATGAATATTGTACCCCCCCTCCCCGCCCCCATTTTTTAAAAAGTTAACAGATTGTGCGGTATGCCAAAGGACAAATATGATCCTCCGGATCCTCGCCGATGTTACACCATCATGTCAGCCGAGGACGCGGCGAACGGGAAGAAGTCTCAGTGGGCCGAGCTTGAGATTTCCGGTTGGTGGCCTGTTTTAAAATACAATCCATCAATCAAACTTTATTTATAAAGCACTTTTCACGGACTGCCATTTCGCATCGTGAATATTCTTCTGTGAGATTCTTCTTCTTCTGCATGTTTGGAGAAAAAGAAAAAGGCCGAAGGATATGAACGTTGATTTAAAAAAATAACCGAAAGGGTCGAATGCAATTTGGTGGGCAGGGCGAGTGCGGAGTCTGAGCAGCTCGCTGTGGACGCTGACCCACCTGACGGCGCTGCACATCAACGACAACAACCTGACGCGCATCCCCCCCGACATCGCCAAGCTGCCTCGTCTGGTCTACCTGAACCTGTCGTCCAATAAGCTGCGCAGCCTGCCCGCAGAGTTGGGCAACATGGTCTCTCTCAGGTAGGACGCGCAAGGACGCCCGGTTCAGCCATTTTGGGCTCATTTTGGACATCTCGCACCGCCGTTCGAACCCCAAATTCAGTGCCCAGCGTTCCATGACGTGCGGTGTAAAAAAAAAACACCTAACCCTAACCCCTAACCCCTAACCCCTAACCCCTAACCCCTAACCCAAACCCAAACCCAAACCCTAACCCCTAATCCCTAACCCTTAACCCTGACCCCAACCCCTAACCCCTAACCCTACCCTCCAACCCCTAACCCTTAACCCTAACCCCTAACCCTAATCCTAACCCCCTAACCCTAACCCCCTAACCCCCTAACCCTAAACCCTAAACCCTAAACCCTAACCCTAAACCCTAAACCCTAACCCTACACCCTACACCCTAACCCTGACCCCGACCCCAACCCCTAATCCTAACCCCCTAACCCTAACCCCCTAACCCCCTAACCCTAAACCCTAAACCCTAAACCCTAAACCCTAAACCCTAACCCTAAACCCTAAACCCTAACCCTACACCCTACACCCTACACCCTACACCCTACACCCTAACCCTAACCCTTAACCCTAACCCTTAACCCTGACCCCAACCCCTAACCCTAACCCCTAACCCTACCCTCCAACCCCTAACCCTAACCCTAACCCTTAACCCCTAACCCTAATCCTAACCCCCTAACCCTAACCCCTAACCCCCTAACCCTAAACCCTAAACCCTAACCCTAACCGTAAAATTCGGTAGTCATGTCAGTTTTTTTTTTTTTTTCAGGGAACTGCTTTTAAACAACAATCTTTTGCGAGTTCTGCCGTATGAACTCGGGAAGCTTTTCCAGTTACAAACGCTGGGACTGAAAGGTCAGGCGCTCGCTCCGCCGTCCGCTGGTTCTTCAAATCCCACCTTGAGCAGCGCGCGTGTAGCGGCGACGTCTTCGATCGGGGCTGACTCTGCTTTTTTTGGTGTTGTCCTTGCAGGAAATCCTCTCTCGCAAGACATCCTCAACTTGTACCAAGAGCCCGACGGAACGCGCAAGCTTTTAAACTACATGCTGGACAATCTCGCCGGTAAAACGCAAAAGCAAACATTGGCATTTCAAATTAATTTCAAATGTCCTAACGACCGTTGTCATGAGCCAGGAGGAAATATTCCCTATTTTGGATGAAAGGCAAAAGACTTGCGATACCATTGAAAAGAATTTGGACGAGTGTCATGACTTTGTTTTCACGAACCAAAGCGCCCTTCAAAATCAAACGTTGTAAGCAAACGATTGGCGGTAAAAATAGATTCTCTCTTTCGACGAAGACTAAAAAAAAAACAAGAACAACTATGATGGTTCCTCCTTTGTCTTCAAAAATACCTTTTGAAAATGAAAAGAAGAAAGTTTGAAGCAAACGAAGGATAGATTGTCGCCGTTTGGATGAAGGTCAAAGGCACTCGGTCGCGCCGAGCGGGAAGACGACTGTTGTTACTTTTGTCTCAGGAAAACCTTCCAAAAATGCTCGTCACCTTTTTAAGCGCCGGATTGACGACAGAGGACGGCAACCTTTTTCTTTTTTTTTTTTTTTGCAAGAGTGAAGACTTGCAGCAGTTCTCAGAACGAGATTAGTTTTAATGAACCAAGGCGCCGCAAACCTTTAAAATCGTTTCGCTTAAACCTCAACATGAATCCTTTGAGGGACAGATGACTTGGATGGGCCTATTTAATACAAATAAAAACGATCCAAGGTCACCCTTGGTTAAAAAAAAAGAAATAAAATACCATAAATGTGTCAAAGGCACACGCGATAAGGACTAACGCCTTCATTTATCACATGCGTTGCGCCACGCAATGCATTCTGGGAAGCGAAGGAGAGAAAATAATATTATTTCTTCAGTATATACAATATGTACATCTTTTTCAATTAATCATCCAATTAATCGTCAATTGCTACTTTTTTTTTTTGTTTTTTCCTCCCCAAAATCAACGTGGGCCTCCAAAACTCCAAATGGGACTTTTGACTTTGCCCGGCTCATCGTCGCCGCTCTGCTGGCAGTGCATCCAGAGCAACTCCCCCAAAGGCCGTGGATCAGCCTCCAAGAACGCGACCAGTCGCTCCCCACAGGTTAGATGCGCGCCACCCAAAGCTAGCGTCTTCATCTCTTTTTTTTTTTCTTTCAAACTGTCATGGTGACACCCACCGCCGCCCGTCCTTTTGCCCGCGTTCAGCCGCCTTCACCGTCATGTGCTACAACGTGCTGTGCGACAAGTATGCCACGCGGCAGCTGTACGGCTACTGCCCTTCGTGGGCGCTCAGCTGGGAGTACCGCAAGAAGGGCATCATGGAGGAGATCAACGGCTGCGACGCCGACATCGTCAGCCTGCAGGTGAGACGTGTGGCCACCCCCCCCCCCCACCCGACCTTGGCACCCTCGTGGGTGGATACAACATTGGAAAGCTACCAAGTTGTGATACTTGGACATGAGAATGAAGTTGAGACATTTTCAAGTAAGTGGTGACGGGGCGGCCCGGTAGTCCATTGGTTAGCACGTCGGCTTCACAGTGCAGAGGTACCGGGTTCGATTCCAGCTCCGGCCTCCCTGTGTGGAGTTTGCATGTTCTCCCCGGGCCTGCGTGGGTTTTCTCCGGGTGCTCCGGTTTCCTCCCACATTCCAAAAATGTGCATGGCAGGCTGATTGAACACTCTAAATTGCCGCTAGGTGTGAGTGCGAGTGGTTGTTCGTTTCTGTGTGCCCTGCGATTGGCTGGCAACCGATTCAGGGTGTCCCCCGCCTACTGCCCGGAGACGGCTGGGATGGGCTCCAGCACCCCCCGCGACCCTAGTGAGGATCAAGCGGTTAGGAAGATGAATGAATGAATGAATGGTGACGTGTGTGTGTGAAGGAAGTCAAGAGTTGTGAATTCACGAGAAAACTATTTGTACGTACGGGATGGGACATGACGTACAAATTGATTTTGAAATTTTGGTTACGATTTTAGCAAGTATCATTGAAAGTTGCCATCCTTGATTTTCTTTCGCGGGCCACATGACATGATCTGGCGGGCCAGATTTGGCCCGCGGGCCTTAGGTTTGACACCCGCAGTCTATAGTATTATTTATTTATTTATTTTTTTACACAAACTCAACAAGGGCGTAATCGTAATATTATGGGATTAATTTTTTTTAAAAAATTTTTAGAAACCGCGGAAAGCGTTGCACTCCTACAAGAAAAGGAGATATTAAAAAACTCCCGAGTTGAAAAGTCACCTCGCGCGAACAAAGTCGGAAAGCCACGAGACCGATGCGAGTGCGCCAGTCGCTTTGGATGGGGGAGAAAAAAAAATGGGTGCGCCTCTGTCGTGTCCAGGAGGTGGAGACGGAGCAGTACTACGCCTTCTTCCTGGAGACGCTCAAGTCACGAGGCTACGACGGTTATTTTTGCCCCAAATCTCGCGCCAAGCTGATGTCGGAACAGGAGAGGAAGCACGTGGACGGCTGCGCCGTTTTCTTCAAGACGGACAAGTGAGCATTGGCACGCCCCCCGCCACCCCCCGGGTTGTCTCTCAGTCATTTTTTGTTGAGCTGCAAGGATTTTTTTGCGCGCAGGTTTACGTTGGTCCAGAAACACACGGTGGAGTTCAACCAGGTGGCCATGGCCAACTCGGAAGGCTCCGAGGTGATGCTCAACAGGGTGATGACCAAGGACAACATCGGCGTGGCCGTGCTGCTGGAGGTCAACAAGGACTTGTTCTCCGGGGGTGAGAAGGAGGCGCGCCGCCCTTAACCTTGTTTTGACCAACCAACGGGCGGACGATGAGCATTTCTGCCGCACTGAGCAAACGAATGAATTTTTCATTTTTTTTTTAAGAACCATTGGATGTTGTCTGCATTCAGGCGCGAAGGGGGCGCCGGCGAGACCGCTGGTGCTGGTGGCCAACGCCCACATGCACTGGGACCCCGAATATTCGGACGTCAAGCTGATCCAGACCGTCATGTTCCTGTCGGAGCTCAAGAGCATCGCCGAGAGGGCGGCGGGCGAGCCGGACGCCTCCGCCATCCCCATCGTGCTGTGCGCCGACCTCAACTCGCTGCCCGACTCGGGTAGGAGGAATTTCGGGCTATTTTTATTTTGGGGGCAATGAATATTACAAGACGTAGCTCGTATAGGCGAGAGAAAGATGTTGCATGACTGTAGGAAAAAAAAAATCATGTTTACATGATCAAGTCAGAATATTCCCCCCCCCCCAAAAAAAATCCTAATTTCTAAGAGATCAAGTCATTCTTTTGCAAACGAGATGCCCCAATGAGATTGGAAGCTTTTCAGGATGAATGGAAGCAAAAAGTGCCAAACATATGTCAAGATTTTTTTATTATTTTTTTTTAATTGGAAGAAAAAAAATATTCAAGAAAGAAACAAATGCACGTTTCACCGAAGGCACCCAAGATAATGTTGCAATTTTATAAGAAAATAAATTCTTGATATTCTAAAAACTGTAAAGCTAGCAGAATGCCATATTAATACAGTCATTAAATTCATATACCGTTATATTAATTTTAAAAAAAGAGCGAAATATTTTTTATTTAATTTTTTTTTGGTAAAGCTGCCTGGATACACTTTGGGGAAAAAACTGGTCACAAAAAAAAAAATAGATATCAAAACTCTCATCACAGAAGATTGGTCATGAGATTGCGAAAATTGTTTTTTAAGAAAAATGCTGGCTAGCGACTTGCAAATAACTAAAAATCAGGATACGAAAACATTTGGGAGAAATTTCGAGAACAAAGCATAATGTCGGTGGAATGAGTAACTCCGAAATGAACGTTTTCCAGTAACGATTGTAGAATATGTTTGTTTTGATTTTTTTAACGTTTTTTTTTTAATAGGGTGGTGGTAAAAAATGAGCTGTTACAAAAGTGTTATTTAAAAAAAAAAAAGTTTTTAAAGAAAGATGATTGAAATGCAGGGTTCGCTCGTACGTGCGGTGGGGCACTTGCCCGCTCAACAAGTTGCCGATTTGCAGGCGTGGTGGAGTACCTGAGCAACGGCGGCGTGGCCGACAACCACAAAGATTTCAAGGAGCTGCGCTACAACGACTGCCTCAGCAACTTCAGTTGCAGCAACGGCGGCAATGGCAACGGCGGCAGCGCCAGTGGCGGCGGCGTTGGCGGCAGCGTCACGCACAGTTTCCAGCTCAAGAGCGCCTACGACAGCCACGTCATGCCTTACACCAACTACACGTACGACTTCAAGGTTGGGACGTCTTTCCGACACGTTCACGCTTGCCACTTCCGTGAAAATCGGCCGCGCGTTTTTGCTTTAGATTTAGATTTAGATTTAGAGGACGTTTTAAAAAGTGACGTTTGGGATACTTTTCATGATTTTCAATGGACTTATTGATTCATTTATGTGTTATTTACTTATTTTGATAAAACTACAATTAAGTAAGTAAAATGATGGCCATTAAAATAGCGAAGCCATAAAATGACAACAATTTGGTACGACTTTATTCAAATTGACAAAGTTTTAAATTATTTTTATTTTGGACAATTTTTTGAATTTAAATGATGTTATGAACACTGCCTCGGTTGTTTTCTTTTACACTCGTGATGATTTTCTGATCAATATTGATCATCAAATAAGATAACTTTTAAAAAGATTGTTCTTCGGAGACCTTTTTAAAAATTGTTTTGGAATTTTTTTTATGGTGAGGTTCTGAACTTATTCTTTCACTTTTTTATTTTATTTTTCATCATAAATGACAGATTCATGTTTGTGACAACAATGATCTAGAATCGTAACGATGGGAAACCATACATTTTAGATTATTAATTTCTAGAGATTTCATTCTTTTTTTTTTCATTTGTATTTTGAATTGGTTAAATCTACATCTTTTCATTTTTGTTATATCTCCATATTATTTAGCATACATGAACAACAAAAATCAAAGTCATTTATTTTCATTCATTTTCATGGTGTTTATTTTTTTGGGCTATGTTGACCCTCCCTCCCCCCCGACTAGGGCGTGATCGACTACATCTTCTTCTCGCGCACGCACATGAGCGTGCTGGGCGTGCTGGGCCCGCTGGACGCCAACTGGCTTTCAGACAACAACCTGACGGGCTGCCCGCACCCCCACGTGCCCTCGGACCACTTCTCCCTGTTGGCCCAGCTGGAGCTGCGACCGGCGCCACCCGCTGCCTCCTCCACGCCGCCCCCCCGCCAGCTCAACGGCCTCCACCTGCCCCCCGTCCACAGGTAGTGCTGCTCAAAGCGGAAGAAGACACCTCTTTTTTTTTTTTTTAAACACCCACCTAAAGGGCGCTGTACAGTTTCATATCAAGCCATCTTTTGGAAATCTTTGCCGGCATTTTTTTTCCCCCCGTTTTTTTCATTTTCCGCTTTTCTCCCCGTCATCAAAGTTCAAAACCAAAAAAATGCCGCCACCGTGACCTCAGTCGTATTTTTGCAAACGCAGTTTCTCAACAAACACTGAAATGACGCTGTTTGTCTTCGCCACGCGACGCAAAATCAGTTTGTAGATTTTGGGGGAATAAAACACTGCATGTGGTGACGATACGAAACAAAGTGGACAAACGAGCAATGTTATCGTGAAATATGCAGTGGGTATAAAAAGTCACACGGACAGCTGTTCAAATGCCAGGTTTTTGTGAGACACCCAAGACAAATGGTTTCTAACCTTTTTCCACTCCGTTCATCGGAGGCACTTGAAATGGTGTCGTCGACTGCCATTGAACCAGCGTTTGAATGTGATTGGCCCAACGTCCACATCTCAATCATGAAAGGGGTGCACAAGCACATTATCGCCGTTGTTGGGGTTTCACGTCCCTTCTCAAAAAGATTTTGGGGCATTTGAATAAGGGTGCGTAAACTTTTTATATCCGCTGTAAAAAGTGACAAGATTTTTTTTTTTTTTCCAAGGAAAAAGTTGCAAAGTGAAGAGATGAAGTAGTTTTGAGCAAGACAGAAGATATTACGCAATGAAGTACGATTGAATGAGTTGCAAGGCCTATGCAATGATTATTCAGAGTAAAGTCCTATTATGTGAAGAATCTTTTTTTTTAACAGGGCGCAACGGTACGTGAATAAAATTAGATGATACATTGTAATATTACAAGAGCATAGCTGTATCTTTTTATCAAGAAGTCAAAGTTACAAAGAAAAAAAAGGGCAATAGTACAAAGGATAAAATGGTTCAATTTTTTTTCCCAGAATAAGTTGTGTTGTTAATGGAAAAATGACGTTTTTCTTGGGAAGAACTTTTTCTCACATTACATTTTTAAAAATCATGTAAGAATTTGACTTAATTGTAACAGTTATTTTCTTTACAGGGTGGCCCAAATATTCTTTTGTTCTGTTATTTCATGGCAGTTCCTGAATGTGTCATTTCAAGTTGCTTTGTCGTCACTTTAGGCCAAATGTGAAGTCAAGTATTAAGTTGCATTCAAAGGCACAAAATTGGATGGAATTTTTCAACGCCTTCATCTCCAGTATAGAAAAGTACACAACATGAAAAGTCTTGATAGCACTTAGATTATTATTTTTTTTGGTTTAATAACACCACTGCCACTTTGATAATGTCTGATTATGGAACGTATTTGACAAGTTTCCATACAAATTTCTTCAACGAGATATGTTGGAAAAACATCCAAATACAACCAACACACAAACGTTTTACAGCAGACACAAATTTAAAAAAAAGGAAAATGTGTAATAAAAAATAAATGTGTGACTGCACGCGGTCAATATATTTCTTTGTCTGTTGTATGTTTTTGTGATTGATTCGTGCATAATTACATTGTCCGTTCGTTTATTATCTTATATTTATTGATTTTCGAATGGACGGAAAGGAAATGGTAGGGGCGGCACTAATAATTTTATTGGTTCATTCCTACTTCCAGAACTCTCGCGTGAACAACATTGCGACGTCGCGACTAAATTACGTTGAGACAGCGGCGGAATTTTGAGGGAAGTCTTGCATTCATATGAACAACGATGATTTACGACGGCTGAAAATAATGAACGCAAAAGGTGTTAATAAGGATCACGCTGACGATAGGTGACTCTATTGCTTACCAGGTCAATCTGGTAAGGAAGTTCAGTGTCAGCTCCCGGACGGAACCATCTCGCGTGACCATATTTCACCCGGACTTGTTCCGGTTTCCGCCAAGATGGCGACTTACGCTCGTACCGTATGGAAAGGTCAGCTATCTTTTGCCTTTGCTTCCTTTTTTATTTACAATGTACATTTTATTACTAGTGGTACAGATTGATTGAATGAATCCTTGTCATATAGATTTGAAGAAAAAAAAAGAGTCCAAGCCTCAAAGCTTTATAAAATAGACCACACCGGTGACAAATGCTTCCATGTCCTGTTACCCGTTAAATCTGAATAAACATGATTTGGATCTGAAACAGATGCACTGTGACTGAAGATGATTTCAACTAGTCGTCAAATCGGTTTTCTATCAAGCACCTTAGCTGACATGGAAGAACGTACGGGAGACGTTGTCGAGCATTGTATTATTATTTCGGCAGTTGACAATTTTGCACGGCGCCAAATATTTGAATTGAATTGAATAATTTTCGGGGTCTCGTTGGCGTGCATGAAGCCTCTTACGTCATCACAGTGCATCAATAAGGCCAGGATCAAATCTCTGTTCCGAGTACCAGGAGTGTGTCTTTCTTGGCTTACACGGGCTCCAAAGTCTCTCGGTATTAAATGACCCCATAATGGCCATAATGACAAGCCTTGCTCTGTCTTGAGACCATAAATCAAAAGCTCAGTTGCTCAGTTCTGGTTGTATTTGCTCCCATTTCCCCCCAAGTTGTCGCAGGATGTCAACGGCAGCTCCGAAGCGGTGGTGTTTCCTCCTTGCCTGCTTTTCCTTCCAACAATGTTCCCGTGAGAACTTTTGCTGCCCTCAAGTGAGTTCTCGTGCAGCCATTTTGTCCATTTTTACGCTGTTTCGAAAAAGGAACAGTAAACACTCAAGTGTTCAACCACACAGTTTAATTTTGACACACAAGTCCATTTGCTTCATGCTAACCAATAACACGAACCACCGAAAATCTGCTGTCGGAAATTCGCCTTCACGTTACAGTCGTTCAAAACCGGCGAATCACATGCATGGAAGAAACGGGCGGGAAAAACTCCATAAAAGTCAATCGCTTAAAAAAAAATGTGCACGCTGTATTTGTGCTCTCAGGACGTTGAAGAAGGGAAAGAAGGCAGAGGCGGCTGCGCCGGAGGTGAAGAAAGAAAAGAGGGTGGTGAATGACTCGGAGCGACACAAGCCCTTCGGGAAGACGGCGTGGGCGCCCGTGGATGACGTCTACGTGCCGAGGCACTACCCCAGGACCGTCTATAGCGCCGTTGACGCCGTAGAACTGCTCAAGAGTTTTCAGGCTTTGGACTTCACGCCGCATGACCAGCCTGTATATGTGGACCTCAAGCTGGACATGAAACTGGAGAAGAAGGTGAGCGGGGGGGGCTCCAAGTTTGGCTCCCCAGAACTTCATTTAGGCGAATCCCTCCTGTGCTGCACAAATGCAAAAGGTCCTCAAAAGTTGCATTTCCACCTAAAGTTCCAGGAACTTTTACCTTACCCCTCCCCCCTCTGTCCGTTTTTCCTGCAACTAAAAGGTTCCAAACCATAATGTCGTACCCCAAAAGGTTCCTGGAACTGCCAGGTATCACCTCCCGGGTTCTTCTGCCCAAGTACACCAGGCCACTTTTCAAAGCCACATTTCCACCGAGAGTTCTGGGAACTTTCACGACTTGATTTTTTTTTTTTTTAAGGTCTTCAAACACCATCCATCCATCCATCCATCCATCCATCCGTCATCTACCGCTTATCCGGGGCCGGGTCGCGGGGGCAACAGCTTTAGCAGGGAAGCCCAGACTTCCCTCTCCCTAGCTACTTCTTCCAGCTCTCCCCGGGGGATCCCGAGGCGTTCCCAGGCCAGCTGGGTGACATAGTCTCTCCAGCGTGTCCTGGGTCTTCCTCGGGGTCTCCTCCCGGTGGGGCATGACCGGAACACCTCACCGGGGAGGCGCTCAGGAGGCATCCGAATCAGATGCCCAAGCCACCTCATCTGGCTTCAAACACAAAGGTTCTAAATTAGATTTTTTTTTAGGTCTTCAAACACAAAGGTTCCAATTAGATGTGTCCCTCCCAAAAGGTTCCAGGATTTCTCCAAAGTGATATTCCCAGATCACCTCGGAACTCCTTTAGTTCGAGGAACTTGTCAGTGTTTGTTCCTGGAACCAAACATGCCGCTCAACTATGTCCCACCTCAAATATTCCCGGCCCTCTAAAAAGTACTACCAGCATCCTCTTTTTTTTTGGCCCGAGAACTAAATTGAGACCGCAGTGGCCGCAGTCCAGACATGCAACCGCCCCTCTGCCGAAGGTTCCGGGGGTAAAATTGCTCTGGTGAAAATGTTTGATTTGAGCACGTCTTTGTACTTTCAGAAAAAGATCGAGCCGTTTGTGGGCATGTTGCATCTTCCGCATCCTTTCAAGACCGATGTGAACAAAGTTTTGGTTTTTACCGAGGTCAGCTCTTTTTTTTTCTCCAGCATTTCCAAGAAAGAGAATTTCAAATGACGAAATGATGTTTCGTGTCTTCTCAATCGTAGGACGCGAACCAAGCGAGAGTAGCTCAGGAGTGCGGAGCTGCGTTTGTCGGAGGCGCGGAGCTCATTCAGCAGGTGACGTAAGAGGCGTAAAATTCCCTTTTTTGTCCAAAATTGCTTTTTTTAAATGGCTTGTGAACTAAGAGTTGGCTCTCTGCGCTGGCTGGGGAGAAATTACCAAATCAAGTCAATCTTTTGTCAGCTGACCACACAGTCAAAAGCAATGCCGCTCAAAAAAACAAACCAAAAAAAAAAAAAAGATTTTTGAAAATGACATGGTCAAAGAAAAATTCACAAAATATTTTGGAGGTTGAAATGATATGTACAAATATTAGAAAATATATTTGACCAAAGAAATACTACAAAAATATCAGAAAACTATTTCTGAAAATATAAACATTTTCATGACACCCCCCCCCCCCCCCCACCCACCAGATATTAGACGACGAGGTTGAGGCCGACTTCTACGTTGCTGTGCCAGAAATGCTGCCGAAACTGACGCCGCTTAAAAACAAACTACGGAAGAAGTTTCCGAAGAGCAAGAGGGGTGCGCTGAAGCTTCTTCCAAAAAATAAAACCAAATATGTACACACACACAATTAACTTTCTTGTGCCCCCCCCCCTTTCAGGCTCAATCGGCATCAACATCCCCAAAATGCTGTCGCTGTTCCGCACGGGCCACGAGTACGGGGTGGAGAGCGAGTGCTACGTCCGGACGCAGGTGGCCACGGTAGGTCGGCGCCTCCGCCGCCGCCGCCACACTCAAGTGGGCGGAGCTTCACGCCCACTTCTCCCGCTTTTCCCCCCCTCCACCACAGCTGGACTTTCCCACTCAACACATCCTGGCCAACCTGCAAATCATCCTGACCGACGTGCGCTCGCATCGACCCGCCGACATGGGTAACCGCAACTGAAACGGCAAATTGGCGAGGATTAAACATGTGACGCTGATTACCCCCCCCCCCCATTTGATATATAATAGAGAAAAACTAAAAAAAAAATTATATCACCCTCACTTATTTTGTCTTTTTGTTGTTTCCAGGGCCTTTGATCGAGCGCGCCATCTTGTCCAGTCGCACCAGTGAAGCTCTGTGGTTCAACAGTGAAAGCCTTCTACCGCAAACACCCGAAGACGAGCAACAGCAATAACGCCCTCCCGTGTATATCTCGTGCTCATGGTTATTTGTATTATTCTAAACAATAAATGTGATTATGTCAGATGGTTGCTCGCAACGAACCTCCTCGCCCAATTGGCCTTGGGGGCCATACAAGCATCAAACGTCACATTCATGTGATTTCATTTTATTCCAAAGTGCGCTCCGTCTTAACACGTTTGTCCACTTTTCCAAACGTCACATGAAAACATACACAAGTATTGTGATTTTTCTTCCCGAACGTTTTGGGACCCCGAAATTGATTTATCTGGTGTAATTTGGCATGTGGCCACCAGGTGACGGTGTTGATCGAAGATGTGGTTTCCTCACTTGTTGCTGCTAACAAAGAGAAAACTTTGGGTCTCTCTAGTTTTGAGTTATTGAATATTCTTTTTAACAATTAAAAACTAAAAAAAAAACACATTTTTTTGTTTTAATATTTAAAGTTTGCAGTTTCTTTTTTTAGTAAAATAACATGACAATTTATCCACAAGTGTATATCTTGTGATTTTTCTTCCCGAACGTCTTGGGACCCCGAAATTGATTTCTCTGGTGTAATTTGGCATGTGGCCACCAGGTGACAGTGTTGATCGAAGATCTGGTTTCCTCACTTGTTGCTGCAAACAAACAGAAAACTTTGGGTTTCTCTCGTTTTGAGTTATTGAATATTTTTTTTAACAATTAAAAACTGAAAACAACACATTTTTTGTTTTAATATTTAAAGTTTGCAGTTTCTTTTTTAAATAAAATAACATGTCAATATATCCACAAGTGTATATCTTATGATTTTTCTTCCGAACGTTTTGGGACCCCGAAATTGATTTCTTTGGTGTAATTTGGCATGTGGCCACTAGGTGACGGTGTTGATCGAAGATGTGGTTTCCACACTTGTTGCTGCTAACAAACAGAAAACTTTGGGTTTCTCTAGTTTTGAGTTATTGAAGATTTTTTTAAACAATTAAAAACTGAAAAAAACACATTTTTTTTGTTTTAATATTTAAAGTTTGCAGTTTCTTTTTTTAATAAAATAACATGACAATATATCCACAAGTGTATATCTTGTGATTTTTCTTCCCGAACGTTTTGGGATCCCGAAATTGATTTCTCTGGTGTAATTTGGCATGTGGCCACCAGGTGACGGTGTTGATCGAAGATGTGGTTTCCTCACTTGTTGCTGCTAACAAAGAGAAAACTTTGGGTTTCTCTAGTTTTGAGTTATTGAAGATTTTTTTTAACAATTAAAAACTGCCACATCCTTAATCTTGAGGGTAAAACACACTTTTTGTTTTAATATTTAAAGTTTGCAGTTTCTTTTCTTTTTTTTTTGGTAAAATAACGGTAACGGTACAATATTCATTTTTTATTTAAAACGTTCCCAAGCATTTTGGCAGATGGTTGTCCTACTTTTTTTAAAACAGATTTCTATTGTCTCAGGCTGTAAAACTACACGATGTCGATGGAATCTACGTGACATCGTAGAATGCAGAACCGCATGCTGGCGGTTCGAATGGGTCGTCCATCCGCGGATTTTCGTCTTTCGCGGTGGCCTTCCCCGCGAGTAGCGGGTGCGAATCCAGTGCAATCGTAACCTGCCGACGTCATGACGTCGTGCACCAGGTGCGCCTGATTGAGGTGAGCGTCATGAGTTGCTCCCTGACGACTTGCCTTCTCCTGAGGCCACAACAGCTGATCAAGTGGGATTCGGAAAGTCAAGCGCGGCGTGCATCCTTGAGGGAGGGGTAATTGGGGGGGGGGGGGGGGGGGGGACCTGCATGTTTGCAGGACGGTGCAGCCCGCTCGTCATGTGCGTGAGCTTCCCATTTTTCTCCCCCTTGGAGTGCGTGTAAGGGAGGGGCGGAGCCGTACTTCCCCGCTTGCAGGCTCCCCCGAACCTCGCCTGTCGTCTTCCTGGCCGGAGCGCGGACGCTGCGCTCGGGGGAAACATTCCGCAACCTACCGGGGGACCTTTTCTTTTTTTTTTTTTTCAATTTCGATCCCTCTTTCCGCGCGTGCGCCAGTGCCACGCTGGAAACGGATCCCTTGAGACCGTTTCGCCCCCCCACTCCAAAAAAAAAGCGGCACCAAAACGACTACCAGGACCGCAGCGTTTGGATTACGAGCCGGCTTGGCCGCGACCATGGCGGCTCGGTGGATGGTGCTGGGCGCCCTGGCCGCAGCCCTGCTCGCCCCCCGGGGGACACACGGTGGGTATTTTTGTCCGCGTTGGTGAAGTGGGTCAGGGTTGATCGGGAGCCCCCCCCACCCTCCCATTCGGGGAGACTTTTCCGGCATTTTGGTGCACCCCGAGGGAGGTCACTCGCTAACTTTGCACCTGCTTGCTTCGAAGAGGGCAAAAGTGGCAGCGTTGTTTTTTTTTTGCCGAGTTGTGTGTGCATGAATGCAGATTTGGAAAAAAAACGTGGTTGGAGCCCAAGCCAGAATCTTTCTTTCTTTCTTTCTGCACTTGGGTTGTAAGATTGGATTCTAAAAGACAGCGGAGCAAACTTGGTCAAAAGCAAAACGTCACATGGGGAAAATCATTGTGAAAATAGTGGCGAAAAGACACAAAAACAACAGAAATGAGTTGGAAAGGTGTTTAAAAACAATCGCAGAGTGCCAGAAAAGGAAGATTTCTTCTCTGGCGCGTTGGACCACTGTTGCACTCGTCAACCAGGAAAGTATGCCTTGACCAAAAAAACAAAACACAAAAAGTTAGCCCGCTCTAGTTCTCGGTGGCGCCATCCATGATGGAGGATGCAGTGGGATGCTGTTGACAAACGGCAACGCATTTAAACACAAATGTGATTTTTCTCCCTTGTGTGCAAATTCTGTATGAAAGTGGAGAAAAGTTGGTGAAATGAGTCACGCGTGAACAGATTAAAATGAATTTTTGGCAATCTTGAAGTCGTTCTCAAAGGGATGTCGCCGCCAACTCTCGCCAGGTTGCGTATCATGAACCGGAACCAAATCCAATCTGGATTTGAGCCAGATTTGAACCGATTAGAAAGCGAACGTGGAAAATGTCACGTCATGATCATTCCGCGCCGCCGTCTCATCTCATAAAAACGCAAATGCTGGATTACGGAATTGAATCCCAAACCAAATTGAATCAAGATTGGATCCAGATTTCACATTGGGCGCCAGTACAATTGAAACATCTGCAATCCCGTTCTCACCTAGTTTAGATATTTGTCGCACGTGACTGTAATATGAACCCTAAATTCCATCCAGATTTGATCCAGATCAACCCAATGTAAACGTGAGAATCCATTTTACATCCTCTCACATATTCGATCAGATTTCGCATGCACTGTCACTCGGTGGAGAGTCAAAGCACGCGTAATCCCGATCCGTCTAATCTCACTATATCAAACTGGAATTGGTGTATGTTGGATTTGAATACAAAGAAATGTTTTAGAATTGAATCGTAATCCCGAAAAATTCCTTACGGCTCTGTGAAGGAGACTCCACCACGACGTCATGAGCTCACAGTCCATGTGCAGCAAATTTGATAATCCCAAACCATCATACACATAATCCCTGCGCTTGGAAACATGACCCAGATGTGCACTGATACTAATGTCCCCGCTCTTTCTCTTTCTGTGTATGTGTGTGTGTGTGTGTGTGTGTGTGTGTGTGTGTAGGTGTGTGCATCTCCGAGGGAGTCGTTCACGCGGTAGGTTCATCCTCCTCTTTCTTATTTTCTCACCGTGCCGGCCAAGATTGATACGGGATTATTTTGCGGAAAGGCCGATCGGTTACTCGCTCATAAATTATTCATGAAGGGGTGTCGTCTTAATGTGGGATCAGGAAGTAGAGGAGTGTGCCGGATGAGCTCATTGGACGAGTGACATTTAGAATACATGCAACTCTCTCTCGCGCTCTCACACACACACACATTCACCGAGTGTATGATCACTGCAGCCCAACTTTGTTCTGTTCTGCCGTTTGAGCCGCTCTTATTGGTCAGGAACCAGGAAGTGCATGGTAGAGGAAAGTAGTTAGTTCATCTCATGGCCTTCGATTTTCACGATCGAGATTGAGGGCAGTTTTAGAGGAACTCAAGACCAGGATGGTTGTGAATTTCTTGAATTTCAATGAAAAGAAGACACAAGTGACGGCGTTTGGTCCCAGAGTGGCCCTCGTGCATCCCATCCTTGGCAGTCGTTTGAAATCGGAGCGGCAAATCGGTGCCGTTGACTTCTTGCAGCTACAGCAGCTGGCTCAAGTCAAAGCTCTCGTTTCTCAAAAGCACTTTGAAACGGTCCTTCGGGCCTTCGTCACATCTCGGCAGGATTACTATCATGCACTTGACTTTGGAGTCAGCCAATCCTCCATGAAGCGTCTCCAGTTGGTCCAAAATGCTGCTGCTCGCCCCTTCACTGGTACTCGTAAGAGGGAGCACAGCACTCCCACCCTAGCATCCCTTCACGGGCTCCCGAAACATTTTCGAGTTCTTTTTAAGATCCTTTTTCTTGCCACTGGTGGACCAAAGTCGCGCTTCTCTTCCTTAAGTTTGCCTCGTTAGCAAATGGCGCTGGATTTTGATCCTACTTTAAAGGATGTTTGTTGCATGCCCGATCAAGAACGCCATTGATTTTTTTTTAAGCGATATCGGAGTCAAAATGCTTTTTGTAGTCGCCCGTCAAACGCCTCATGTGTGTCTTTGTTATTTAAAAGCGGCTGTGGAGGTAAGATCGGTACTTGTTTTCCCCTGTCACCTTGACCGCAGGCAAACCTTCAGCCGTGATTGTTGCCATGAGATTGCTTTTGATTTTGAACCGATATCCAAGTCACGATAGCTTCGGTAGTTGGCCGACGATCGTCAAATGAGTGCGAGTTTCTTTCAAAGCGGCTCTCAACGTTAGATCAGTACTTGTGCTTTGTCACACCCGGACTGCAGGCCGGGAGTTCACGGATGGGTTCCGCGTGCCACGGCGAGACTACGAATGACGATTTAGAGACGGAAAAGTCCAGATGATTTTGCGAGCTGGCCGTCGAATGGAATCGGAGTCGGTTTTTGTTCCTTGAAAATTGTCTCTCCGGGTTAGATTGGAACGTGTTCCTCGTCCCCGTACCGCATGACTGCTGCATGCGATCCTTTATTTTGTAGCTGGCCTTCACTTACTAAAATTGACTGCCTGAAATGTTGACCAGATGTTGCTCTCTGTCAAACCTGACATTTGACATGTTGATGAGTCTGCATTTTCAGGGGGGGCGGGGTGGGGGGTGGGGGGGGCTCGTCTCATGCTTGTAACTTTGGGAACAGCAGTGAAATTTGCACTTGTACGTAACCACCACTTGTGTCTCGCCCAACAACGAGGCATCTTACCGTAAAAGAGTTTCCAAAGAGAGTTCCGCCCCTTTTTCCGCACCCCCCCCTTGCGATGCCGTGTAATTACAGGCGGAAACGGCGGCGGGACATGACATACCCGCGACCGGATGCTTCCTGATGAAGGGGATCATTTGACACGGCCAACATGTTCAGTCAATGTTTTTAGTAGAAGGGTTTTTTTTGGGGGGGGAGCGTGGGTGGTGGGGAGATTGTTGCGCTTGCGACGTCCCAGCATGTCCCGACATGGTCCAAAGGGCCATTCTAGAGTTCAAAAGGAAGAAGCCTCTTTTCTCTCCGCCCCACCCCAGCCCCCCCGCCCCTTTGGCAGTCCTATTAGTGGGGACAGGAACAAACCCCCCCCCCAAAAAAATTGGAGATGAAAGTAGGCGAACATCACAGGTTGTTGTGCAATAGTGACAGGAGCAAAAGCAGATGTTCAGATTCCGAGCAGTCGGGGACTTTGCATTCAGATGGACGCGCTGACATTTTGCGCAAAATGTCAGCCGCTTCCTGATGAATGTGAACGGAAGCCGGGCCAAGTCCTCAAAAGTTCATCAACGACAAACCAAAACTCATTCGTGGTGGGAGTTTGTTTTTCGAAACACATCTTTGAAAAGAATTGCTCAAAAGGCCGAGAACTAAGTCGGACTGAATTGCGACGATACGGTGCCAAACTGATTTTGGGCATTTCGCCGGTGGGCGGGTCACGACTCTCGTCTGTCCGTACAAATTCCACCGAACAACTAACGTTTGTTCACGGCGGGCTTGCGCAAACCCCGGAGACTCTTGTGACTCGGTCGTGCGAGCGTATCGCGCGATTAGAATCGTCGCCGCCGACGGAGATAGGTCGCCAATTGTGATCCTTCAAACAACTGCTACTTCAGCAGATGCGCAGCGGCGGCGATGCCTACTATCCGGAAGTGACGTCAAGTCCGATGCCAGGCCCATCGGTGGCATCTGCACCCGACACTCAGTTACGTGGCGGCCTCCGTTTGAATGCCGTAACTGGAGCGGCGACTCGCCATGCCGGGAATTCCCGCCCGGCTGATATATTTGGACCTTGGAGCCGCTAAAGCCGCTAAAGCTGCTGTCGCGGCAGCGTGAGGATGTCTGTCAGTACGCGTGTCGAGCACTTTAAACCACAACCCGTTTAGGCGGCGATCGACGTGCCACCACAGGTGCCAGATTGAGGGAATGTAACACTTTGTCCTTTGCGACCCGTGGTGAATTTCCCTCGTGGAGGAAGAAAGGATCTATTTTGTCGACTGGCTGTCTGATCTATACAAAGTGGAAAATATGAGCCAAGGGACGGGAACTGTCATCAACAAACGCCGCGTTTCAACACGTCCCGTTAAAGAAACGGAACGATACGTGACGCCGAGTCGCGTTACATCAAGACGCGTGACGTCGTCGCGTCGCATTTCGACGTGTCGCTCGATGGCGCTTTGCGATGACGCAATTGTTACAGCCCGTTACGTTGCGCTACGTACGTCACGACGCGTATCGTTGCACTACGGTGCGTTATAATTTGTGTTTATTCCATTTCTATTCCGTTACGCGAGTTCACCTTCCGTAACAGAAAACAAAACAGCTCCGTTACGCGACGTAACTTTCAGTAACGTTCCGTAAAAGTATGTTTTACGCTAGTTTTGTTAAGTTATGTCACATGGAGTTACAGTGCGTTACGTTACTTCTGATAGATTGCGCTACTTCACCTTCCGTAACAGAAAACAAAACTGCTGTTACGCTACGTAACTTTCAGTAACGTTCCGTAAAAGTATGTTTTACGCTAGTTTTGTTAAGTTATGTCACACGGAGTTACAGTGTGTTACGTTACTTCTGGTAGATTGCGCTACGTGATGTCACGTCCTGTTACATGGGGATGTTTTGTTACCTTATGTTACTAACCACATATTGATTTGTAGAGGAAAAGATGAGATTAACCAAATTTGGACGTGGGAAATTTTGCCCCCCGCTGCCAGCGATATTACTTTTTGTCATTTTAGCTTACTTTATGCTACATGACTTTAGGTCTCTTTGTGTTGCTTCATCTTTTTATTTTTAAAGATAATCATATTAAAAAATAGCCATCATGAAAGCAATAAAATTTGGCTGAATTTTCCTCATAAAATTTTAGAGCCATGGAAATGCTAAGCAAAGATCCCACTAAAAATGTAAATGGAGGCTTTTATTTTCCCAACTCCAAGTGGCATAACCCATTCGTAACGATGCCCTTTCGTAATACTTATAAAGCAACCAACAGAAAAATCCAGAAAAGATCCAACAATCCTGAGGTCACCCAAGTGCCAAGTTCACACGGGGTCACGATAACTTTGCCGTCAAGTCCGTTTTTTTAATTGTATTTTTTCTGCGCACGCGCATCCCATCCATGCCCGCGTGCAACATTTACAAGGCGGCTGCTGTAAAAAGTGATGAAGCGACGGACGCCGCGCCGCCATTAAAGTCTGAGTGGGGCTTTTACGAGCACATTTTCTCTTTTCCAACGCCATGGCGTCAGGCACAGCGTCGCGTGTCGTTACTTCTCCCGACAGACTGTAAAAGTGTCACATTACCGGATTGAACATACTGATTGATCAACAATGATGCTTTTTTTTTTGGTCATATCCTTTTTCCTACTTACTAGAAAGTCGTGTTACTTCAAAGCCGTGATTGTCACGCCAGAGGCGAACATCTGCTTACTCGGTTCTGAAAATTCAGCCTCTTTTGCCAGACTCGGGAGCAACATGGAATTTGGTTGGCTTGTCAATTATGAGTAGGTCAACAAAAAGTCTCAAGAAGCCATATTTGGAACAGACGCGTTTTTGGTTTTGCTTTGAAACGGCCATTTCAGGGTCATTGTGGACGATTTACCTTCAAACTGTTTGGCAATTCATTCCCCACCGCTGCTGAGCAACTTTGAAATTTGGTAGAAATGTTCATCTCCAGGAGATCTACAAAAAAAAAAATTTGGGGTTTAATAGGCCATTTTAGGTCGTTCTGGACTCTTCCAATTCAGCCCCCAAAGACACATTGACTTGGCAACACGAAATTCAGCAGAGTAGACCCGCCAAAAGTGGCCATTTTGAGTCATTTTCACCTTTTCCAGGTGTCCTTGAAATTGTTTGTAAATTCAGCCCCTGAAGCCAATTCCACTTGGCAACATGAAATTCAGTCGAGAAGTCTATTTATGCTCAGACCCACAAAAAAATGCCCAAAGAAGCTATTTTGGAAGACACCATTTTAGGGACATTTATTTAGTAGAATAGTTTTCTCTGCTCAAACCCACAAAAAAATGTGTAGAAACATGAATAAAGGAAAGTAGCCATTTTGGTACAAATTGGCCGTTTTAGGCCACCTCAGCCTAGAGATTTTGAAAGCCCAGTCAGATGGGCAACACTAAACTGCAAAAGTACTGATTTTTTGCAGGGGCGCGGTAGCAAAAATTGATGAGTGGCCATAAAATTTCAAGCCATCCAATCAATGCACTCCGAAAGATCCGATTTTGACCAAACAGGTCAGTCAACGACATGAAATTTGGCAGGCGTGTCGATGAAAGCCAAGCGAGGGGAAAACCGGATTAGTGATGAGAAGTACCGCTGGGAGAACAGGAGGTCGGTGAGAAAACTGGGAGGAAGAGAATCCACAAAGTCAAAAGTGTTCGTTTGCTTTGTCCCTCCTGGGCCAGATTAGCGATTCCGCACGGCTTTGATGAGAAGCTACTTTGGATGCTAATTTAATGACGGGAGGTGTTTTTGTTTGTTTTGTTTTTACTAAAACCCAGATTGATTTTGACAATCTGACCAGAGGGTTTTTGCATTGCTTGGGACAAAAATCAAAACTAGTGCAAAAAAAAAAACAAATTCAATTCGTATCTCAAGGCGCCACGATGCTTTTCCAACGTTTAAAAGTCAACGTGAACTCCTGACAAGATGACACATGCTGCAGTGTGCTCCTTTGAGACCTACTTTGTGATGATGCCCCCCCACCCCCAAAAAATGAAAGTGTTCCAGGACACACACACACACACACGCACACAAATGGATCATCTGAGGACCAGCAAAGTCGCCACATGTGAATTATTAAGCATCTCGAGGCTGTGAAGTGCTGCTCCCTTTTTCGAGATGCTTTTAAAGCTGGCCAAACATTCCCCTCGCTTCCAAACTTGCAACGTTAGTTCTTGCTCGTCTTCATTTTTGATTTTGACGCTAACGCCGCCAACGGGAGTGTTTTACACGCGACCGATAATGTCAGGACAATTCCCACTTCATCCGAACGTGGAGGCGCAATGGTGTAGTGCGCATGCCGGGCCACTAGATGGCAATGTTGCGAAAGGACCTACAGGAAGTGTCTTTTTGAAAATTCCTTTTTTTTTGGTTGTTGCAACGCGTAAATGGAAGGAGGTTGTTTTAGAACATTCCCTTTTTTTCCAGTTCCTTAATTCCAGTTCCCCAACCCCCCCAGGTCACATTCAGCTGTTCCAGTCGGCTTTTCCTGACAATGATTTGCTCACCATGGAAAAGTAACATGGCAATTGTCACAGCGGAACTAGCCAGTTACTTTATTGTAGTTACTCGGTTTCTTTACTTTGTTAAAGTTACCGAGTTACAGATAGTTGGAGTCACTTAGTTCCAAACATGGGACGTGGCTGTGTTGAATATCAGAATCAGAATCAGAATCATCTTTATTGGCCAAGTATGTAGAACACACAAGGAATTTGTCTCCGGTATAACACGCTGCACTAGTATCATCGTAAACAACAAAATCATTGAACCATTTTAGAGTATACCAGTAGTTTTGTAGTACCATTTTGTGGTGCAAGAAGAGTGACTGTTTAAAGAGTTAATGGCTAGAGGGAAGAAGCTGTTTAAGTGTCTACTGGATTTGGTGCGCATGGATCTGTAGCGTCTGCCTGAGGGGAGTGGCTGAAAAAGGTGGTGGGCAGGGTGCGGGGGATCCAGGAGGATTTTCCGTGCCCTTGTCTTGATTCTTGCAGTGTGCAAGTCCTCAAGAATGGGTAGGGCGGTGCCAACGATTTTTTCTGCCGTCCTAACTGTCCGTTGAAGTCGGATTTTGTCCTTTTTTGTGGCGGCTCCAAACCAAACCGTGATGGAAGAACACAGGATTGATTCGATGACTGCTGTGTAGAACTGTCGTAGCACCTCCTGTGGCAGGCCATGCTTCCTCAGCAGCCTCAGGAAGTACATCCGCCGCCGGGCCCTTTTCAGGATGGAGATGGTGTTGACTTCCCACTTCATGTCCTGGGAGACTGTGATTCCCAGGAACTTGAAGGTCTCGACGGTTGACACGGGGCAGTTGGATAGTGTGAGGGGCAACTGAGGAGAAGAATGTGTCCTGAAGTCCACGATCATTTCTGATTCTGATTCTGATATTAACCAATCGCCTCCCAAGTGACGTGAAGCAGCCATTTCAAGGGCTTCTCATTAACACTAAATAAAGTTCAGCTGTTCGAATGGGCGTATCTTGACCTTTTTTGCTGAGTTATGCTTACCGCATGTCGCATTGCTTTTACTGAGTTCGCAAAGGCACTTGAAAGGCTGTTTTGGGGGTTTTGTGGCGGGTGTCTCAGAGGCCCACCATCATGCCGATGCTCCCTGGACTGGAACTAAGCCCCCCCTTGGCGTTCCGCTTCCATTCAGGGGCTCCCATTGAGGCGTCCTTTGGAAAGCACCCAGCGCGCTGTGGGTGGGTAAACAACTCGGCGGGCCGTTCCGACTCTTTTGTGTCTCCCGCCTCATTCGCACCACTCAAGCGTCTCTCATCTGGGAACGACAGTCCCAAGAGCCCCCCCCCCCTCCCACACCACCAGCACCCAAAAACCTCCTGCCAGGTCTTGTTTTAGTTTCCATTGCTTCCTCGTCGTCTTCTTGGCGGGTGCCTGCAGGCTACGTCTGTGCTACAGGCGCTTGCGTGCACGTCTTGTCTCCCTGTCGGGTTTACGTCCTCGCGAAAAGGCACTCTTCTTTATTGATTGCGTGCATGTGTGTGTGGCGGGAGGGGGGGGGGGGTGTATGTGTGGGTGGGAGAGCTGCAAGCAAGAACACATTTTTATTTTATTTAAAAAACTTTTACAAATAATGGGAATGATTTATTTAAACGACCATTCTGGAAACATCTGTATGGAGTGCTCTCGTTATTGCTAATGAGCAGGTCTTAAAATCGCAACCGGCAAAAACCGCATTGACGTTGATCAAGGTGGACAGTTTGCTTGGATAAGACGGACGGCAAACTTTCTCCAAAACAAAGCGTTTGTTTTTAAACAGGACCTCATAAATGGTCATGAAATGACATTTGTGGATTGCAGTTCATCTTGTTCCCAAATCTATGATTCAATCAAATATTAGAGGCTTTTTTTTGAATTTCAGCGAATCAATAATTAATGAGTTAAAAGTAGTACACATTAATACAATGTGTATATTCCTTCTTGACCGTTTAGTCTTTTTTTTTGTTTTTTTTGCAGTGGGCTTGTTTTCCTGCCTTTTTTGTGTGTGTGTTTGCGGGTTCCCCCCCCCCCCCCCCCCCCTCAAGGCTTGTGCCGCCGACGGTGATGGACGTTGGCCTCGGGGCACGCAGGAAGTTACCGCCTCGGGATGCTGATGACTTCATCCCGAGTGCAAGGCAAGATTTGTCTTCCCTCAGCATAAAAAGACAGAAGAAGCTTTCTCTCGGCTAAAAGTGTGCCGCCGCCGCCGCCGCTGCCGGAGATGCAGCAGCAGCAGCGGCGGCGTCGAGTTTGCTTCCTGGCTCCGATCACTTTTGTGCTGACTGAATGAAAAGGAACTGCGCATCTCAGACAACACTTCAATCAGTGTTAACATGAGCAACCGCAGGATGGGATCAAGTTCGGGGTTCAAGTCTGAGTTGGGGGTTTGAAGCCCCGGTTGGCTTGAAATACAGGGTTAGTGCTTCAAATGAGGGTTTGAAGCCTTCCTCCAGGCTTTTCTATAGGGCGTCCCGGTAGTCCAGTGGTTAGCACGTTGGCTTCACAGTGCAGAGGTACCGGGTTCGATTCCGGCTCCGGCCTCCCTGTGTGGAGTTTGCATGTTCTCCCCGGGCCTGCGTGGGTTTTCTCCGGGTGCGCCGGTTTCCTCCCACATTCCAAAAATATGCATGGCAGGCTGATTGAACACTCTAAATTGTCTCTAGGTGTGATTGTGAGTGCGAATGTTTGTTCGTTTCTGTGTGCCCTGCGATTGGCTGGCAACCGATTCAGGGTGTCACCCGCCTACTGCCCGAAGACGGCTGGGATAGGCTCCAGCACCCCCCGCGACCCTAGTGAGGATCAAGCGGCTCGGAAGATGAATGAATGAATGAATATATATATATATATGTCTCCGTTTTTAATAGTGTGTGTGTGTGTGCGTGTGTGTGTGTGAGTGACATTTAGCTCATCATCTTTATAAGGCAACAGGTGGATGATCAGCAGTTTACTCTCTCAAGCAGGATTGTTGCCATTTGTCTCGCAGCCAGAGCGTGAAATGAATGTCCCCAGAGCGTGTGTGTGTGGGTGTGTGTGTGTGTGTGTGTGTGTGTGTGTGTGTATGTGTGTCCATGCTCACGCACGCTAACCGACAGTCAAAACCTCAAATCAAAACGCAATCACTGTAGCCGCCGCTCTTATCGCTGCTGACGTTAGCAGCGACGCTAACGTCAGCGGCGGTCGCTAACAATGCTTTGACATCACGGCGATGCTGTTGGATGTCGACGACAGGCCCATATTGTTCCGGTCGCGACCACCGTGGGGGGGGCGTGGGCCCCCGTGGTACCGTGGTGGTGTTTGTTGAGGATTTCCAAGTGTCTTTGATGTTGACAAAAACGCGTCGGTTAGGTTGAACGATAGCCGAAATAAAAATCCTATTTGCGATCTTGGATTCGTCCCCGTTGCCCTCGTTGCCGGCGTCGCCACGGAGGCCGTCTGCCTTCGTGCGACATCTGCTGCTCGCTTCTCTCAGGTGGTCTCCACTGTCATTAGCTAGGGGAAGCGCCATTTAAAAAAAAAACAAGGTGACTCGCGCTGTCATTACGACCGAACGTGGCCCTTTAGCCCCCCCGGCGTGCTTGCGTGCGTGAAGGAAAAAAAAAAAAAAAAACAAAGCAATGCAGCTGGCAATGAATGATTTTTACACGCAGCTCCTGTCTCGGTTGTGTTTGATTGTTCAAGGGTGCCTAATAAAGTGAAATGAGGTGACTTGCAGACAATGAGGGGAATGGGCCGTTGTTTCCCTGGCAACCGGCGGGACACTTGGGATTTTTTTTTTCCACCCGAAAAAAAAAAAAAAATCGCTTTGGGCTCATAAAAAAAAAAAGTGCAAATGAGGGAGAGAAAAGATGAAAGGGAAAAAGTTATATTTTATCACGTTGATAAAACGAGTGTGGGAGACGATCAGAGAGCCGAGGACTTTTGGGGAAGTTTAAGGAGAACTTTTGAAGGCTCTAATGTGGATAAAAAACGTCCTTCAGATCCTTCTAGACGCCACCGACGGGGAGCTTGATGAAGTTTGCCACCTGTGGCATCCCACCTTTGAAGGCTGCAATATGGCGGCCTGCAATCCTCTCGCTTGATGTCTCTCGCGTCTCGTCTGCCCGAAATGTGAGAAAACATCAGCATTCTAACTTCATTTGCCGCATTAACGGGTTGCAGAAGGAACGGGGCAAAAGTGATTCTCCTCCAGGTGAATTTAAAAGAACGTCAAAACAATTACGTGTGTAAGAAAATATGTATATGCTCGTTGAATTTGTCGCCTAAACGGGCTGCAGTTGAGAATGAGATGGCAAGAGTGCAAAGGGATTATCCTCCGAATGAGCAAAAGAAAACATTTGACCCCAAACAATACAATTTGTGTATTGTGAGAAAAATACAGAAATTGTTGCCATGATGGGCAGCGGGAAAGGTTAACTGTGTGCCATTATTGTGAGAGAATAAAGACATGCTAACTTCATTTTATGCCTAAACGGGTAAGAATTGGTAAGAATGCAAAGCCATCTTCGTCCATCCCACTAAACAAAAGAAAAATTCCTCTTTAGTCAAAGAAGAAGGACATGGAAACTTAATTTGTTGCCTAAACGGGCTGCGGTTGTCGTTGAAATCAGAAGAGAGCACAGTGACTGTCATCCATGTGAGTTGGGGGAAACATTTCAGCTGAAAAAGTCAAGTCTCTGCCCTTAATTGTGAGCAAATAACATGCTAGCTTCATTTGTCGCCTAAATGGGCTGCAGTAGAAACTAAAAGAGGGAAGAGGAGAAAAAAGTGGCTCCATTTGAGTAGTGGACATTTTCCCTGAAAAAGCTATTCTGCTTGTCCTGTATGCAGAAATTGACACACTGATTCCATTTGCCGCCTAAATGGGTTGCTGTCAGGTCCATAGAAAAAGATTGTAACTCGGGGGGGAAAAAAATCAATGTGATTGCTCAACGTTTCACCACAAGTCACTGAAAAATGTACAGTTTATTCAAAGGTACACTTTTATTTTTTAAATCATACCCGTCTGATAGTTGAACAACTGATGATTGATGACTGATTGATTGTATTTTTTTAATTGTACTTTGGAGCCACATGAGTATTGGCGTCCGCAAAAAGTGAGCAACCAAGCGGCTAATTTGATGTGTTTGTGAGGCAGAGAAGCACCTCCCCAAAGTTCTCGCGCTTGGTTCCGTCCGACAGACCCGACAGTTAGAATCCCAAAGTGCTATAAAATGCAAGTTGACCTCTGGCAGGGTTGCTCGTCAACACCCCCCCCCCTCACCAAGCAACAAAAGGTTGCACGAGTGGAGCAGGTGAACTTTTGGCTTTTATAGAGCGTGACCGAGGACACGCAGTGACGAGGAAGAAGAGGGAGGAGGAAGGCCGTGTTTTCTTTTCACGGGTTTATGGTCTTGGCGGATTAGGATGTTCACCCCGCAGCTCAGGGCCTCTTTCGGGGGTGGCGGGGGAGTTTGGCACTTATTGTGCCATGAGCCATGGTGGTACTATTCTTCCAAATGAGTCTTTTTTGCCAGTAGACAGCAACATTTTACCAGAAAAAGTCACGTCTTGATAAACGGTCTTCATTGTGGGCGTGACATTTTAACTTTTGTTGTTTGTCGCCTAAACGGGCTGGAATAAATCTCGAACTAGGAAGAGAGCCTTACCAGTGAACTGAAACATGTCACCCAACAAAAGTCAAGTGTCTGCTGTTATTGTCAAAAAACAAGGATGATTACCTCTACCTCTTGCCTAAACGGGCTGCAATAAATGTCGAAAAAGAAATGGAGAATATGGATTGTCCTATTCGGTAGTAGATGCAGCACCCCCTCCCAAAAAAAGTCAGGTTTTCTTCCTATAGTCTAAGAAAAGAAGGATACTTTAACTTGACTTTTTTGGTTCCTCGACAGGATGCGGTGGAGGTCAAACTGAAAAGAGAACCAAGTGATCGTTCGCCACGACAGTAGCTTGTGACATTTTATTAAGAAAAAAAAATGCTTATTGTACAAAGCGATCGTCAAACTCTGTTTGTCGCCTAAATGGGCTGCAGTGGAGGTCAAAAGACGACGGTAGCTAAGTGGTTGTGCTCCCTATTAGAAGACAGAAACACTTAGCGGAAAAAGTCATGTCTGCTTTTCATCAGCTTTTACCGTTGTTGCTGAAACGGGCTGCAATGGAAGTGGAAATGGAAAGAGGACATAATAATTATGCTTCGCTGCACTAGACGGCAACATTTAACCAGAAAAAGATGCACGAAAACAAGGTCATTCTGTTTGTCACCTAAATGGGCTGCAGTGGATGACGGCATTAGCAAGACATCAAACGTGATTGTCAATCATGCCAGTAAGTCAAGTCGACTGTATTTATCGGAAGGATTCTAACTTCATTTGCTGCCCAAACGGGCTGTTGTGCACTATTGCTTTATTACCTTTGAAATTCTTGCTGAAAACCCGTCATTTTTGAAATTTGGTGTTTGCAAACGAGCCATCAAAACACAGCCTGCGGGCGTGTCAGCTGGTCCAGAGCGTGCCGAGGACAAGACAAGTCAAGTTCACACACAGTTGAAGGGGGGAAGCCTAGTCGGGCGGAGACTGTCGATGCTGTCATCACTGCCGTGCTCAATTGGTGATGTTGTCTTTGCACAAACTCACCAAAATAGTTCACACGGCGCTGCTCAATCGGCATATTTCAAAAATTCAGACCCAAAGAAAAAGCCCCGTAGAAAGAAAATAACAACTCGCTGTGAATATGGGAATCAGCCAGAAAGTGGGACCTGCTAAGACGGGCCTGATGTGATATATACGATGGTAATTTGATTTCAGCCTTTCAACAAAGTTGTGCTCCGTCGTTTGCAATGTCCTGAAGCAATTGGAGCAGAATAGATTTTACGATGCCATTAAATCACACCTGCCTAATTGGGCTACGCTAGAACTGGAAATAGAAAAAATAATCATTTTGATCCATACCTGTTAGAAGAGTCAATAAATTCACACATTTTAGTTGCTGCCTTAACGGGCTGCTGTAAATACAAAAAGAGGAAGATCGGCAAAGTAATTGCCCTGCTTGCCATGACTGAGTAACATTTACCCCATAACTGAAGTTTACTCCTTCATTGTAATAAAAAGCTCTTCCTACATTCATTTGCTGCCTAAATGGGCTGCTGTGGGTCCTGAAATGGCCTTTTGAGCAAAATGATTCTCCTGCGTGCCACTATGGGGCAATATTTTACTCATGTGTTGTGTGTCGTCATTGATAGAAAATAAGGACGAGTCAACTTCATTAATGACTAAACGGGTTGCTGTGGATACTGCAATGGGTCTTTGAGCAAAGTGATTGCCTTGCATGTTGCTATGGGCCAACATTTTATCCCCAAATATTAGGTGTGTGTGCTATTATATTTAGAGAATAGGGGCATGCCAACTAAACGGGCTGCGTACCCTGAAATAGGAAGAGTGCAAAGTGGATTTGTCGTCAAGTCAACGAGTTGCCGCGTTAGCGCTCGTGCAGCCCTCGCTTGCTCTCTCCAATTCCTCCCCGTTCATCCACTGATTTTTTTTTTCCGCCACCGTGTCCATACTTCATCCTACATTTTCAAAAGCGGCGGCAGATGTTCAAACGCTCCCCCCCCCCTTGCCCCCCCCCCCCCTGAACTCGGGCGTACGCCGACGTCGGATTTCCCCGCTTTCATCTCCTCCGTTGCGAGGCCTTCGTTTACAGGCTCAAATTATTCCCCATGTGAGTTAAAAGAGCCCCCCCCCCCCCCCCCGCCCCCGCTCACTCATTCCCCATGTCCCCCTCCCTTCCCCCGATGCGCCACCTGAGAGCTCCCCCCTTTAATGTTTTTTTTTTTTTTCATTCAAGAGCCCAAGCTTGATGATGATGATGATGAGTATCTTTCTAGCCACTTCACAACAGCATAATTATCAATCATTTTGAACTTTCGGTCAAGATATCAATAACAATCACCAAGGTAGTCACCAAAATTGTTCTTCTTATTATTTCTGTGTTGGTTTTCAATTTTTAAAAAAAAACGTTTAAAAATGACTAACCGAAGCAAAAAAAAAAAAAAAGATCCTCCCGATCCCTCGTATTTAAAAACGCCGGGCTACTTCTTTTGCTTTATTTTAGCCATACTAGCTTTGGATTCCAAGCACAAAACTTGAAGGTCAACACTCCCAGACTGATGACTTACTCCCACTTTTGGCGTGTGTGTGTGTGTGCGCGTGCGTGTGTGTACGCGCGTGAGCGTGTGTGTGTGGGATGTTTGGTGCATTCTTATTGATTTTCCCCGAGTGCCAAAGAGAGTTCAGCTCTTTGGCTTGTTTACATATTTAACATAACGAGTGCACTTAGTAGCCGGCGGGCGCTAAGCTACGTCTCTCGGCTGATGTGTGGCAACAGGATCGTGTCAGACGAGGCCTCGAGTTGCGGCGCTGAAAGATGATGGAAGGCGGAGGAGAGGGGGGGGGGGGGCTAGGGGAAGGGGCAACGTGGGGTTGAGTGAGACGGACTTCCGCCAAGGTGCAAGTTTGAAACATGGCTGGTAGATTGGGGAGAGAGAAAGAAACCCGAAAGGAAAAGAAACAAGGCAGACGCCGTTCCACTCCGCTCCTCCAGATGGCAGTAATGAACATTTGAAAGGCATGATGATTTACTGCCCCACTTTTACTGTTCCACTCCACAGTCTCCACTTTGTTGTACAATGCCCTCAGTCTCCTACAGAATTAATTTCTAAAGAAAAATACAACTTGACTCTACAAATGATAACCTTTTGTTTAACATGTTTTCGTACCTTCACTCTGGACACTACGGCATTACACTCCGCAGTCTCCACTTTGTTGTACTCTGCCCTGAGTCTCCTACAGAATTAATTTCTAAAAAAATACGAAATTGACTCTACAAATGATAACCTTTTGTTGAACATGTTTTCGTACCTTCACTCTGGACACTCCGGCATTACACTCCGCAGTCTCCACTTTGTTGTACTATGCCCTCAGTCTCCTACAAAATTAATTTAAAAAAAATACAACTTGACTCTACAAATGATAACCTTTTGTTGAACATGTTTTCATACCTTCACTCTGGATACTCCGGCATTACACTCCGCAGTCTCCACTTTGTTGTACTCTGCCCTCAGTCTCCTACAGAATTAATTTCTAAAAAAAAATACAACTTGACTTTACAAATGATAACCTTTTGTTGAATATGTTTTCGTACCTTCTCTCTGGACACTCCGGCATTACACTCCGCAGTCTCCACTTTGTTGTACAATGCCCTCAGTCTCCTACAGAATTAATTTCTCCGCAGTCTCCACTTTGTTGTACAATGCCCTCAGTCTCCTACAGAATTAATTTCTAAAAAAAAATACAACTTGACTCTACAAATGATAACCTTTTGTTGAACATGTTTTCGTACCTTCACTCTGGACACTCCGGCATTACACTCCGCAGTCTCCACTTTGTTGTACTCTGCCCTCAGTCTCCTACAGAATTAATTTCTAAAAAAAAATACGAACTTGACTCTACAAATGATAACCTTTTGTTTAACATGTTTTCGTACCTTCACTCTGGACACTACGGCATTACACTCCGCAGTCTCCACTTTGTTGTACTATGCCCTCAGTCTCCTACAGAATTAATTTCTAAAAAAAATACGAACTTGACTCTACAAATGATAACCTTTTGTTGAACATGTTTTCGTACCTTCACTCTGGACACTCCGGCATTACACTCCGCAGTCTCCACTTTGTTGTACTCTGCCCTCAGTCTCCTACAGAATTAATTTCTAAAAAAATACGAACTTGATTCTACAAATGATAACCTTTTGTTGAACATGTTTTCATACCTTCACTATGGACACTACGGCATTACACTCCGCACTCTCCACTTTGTTGTGCAATGCCCTCAGTCTCCTACAGAATTAATTTCTAAAAAAAATACGAAATTGACTCTACAAATGATAACCTTTTGTTGAACATGTTTTCGTACCGTCACTCTGGACACTCCGGCATTACACTCCGCAGTCTCCACTTTGTTGTACTATGCCCTCAGTCTCCTACAAAATTAATTTAAAAAAAATACAACTTGACTCTACAAATGATAACCTTTTGTTGAACATGTTTTCATACCTTCACTCTGGATACTCCGGCATTACACTCCGCAGTCTCCACTTTGTTGTACTCTGCCCTCAGTCTCCTACAGAATTAATTTCTAAAAAAAAATACAACTTGACTTTACAAATGATAACCTTTTGTTGAACATGTTTTCGTACCTTCACTCTGGACACTCCGGCATTACACTCCGCAGTCTCCACTTTGTTGTACTATGCCCTCAGTCTCCTACAGAATTAATTTCTAAAAAAATACGAACTTGACTCTACAAATGATAACCTTTTGTTGAACATGTTTTCGTACCGTCACTCTGGACACTACGGCATTACACTCCGCAGTCTCCACTTTGTTGTACTCTGCCCTCAGTCTCCTATAGAATTAATTAAAAAAAAAATACAACTTGACTCTACAAATGATAACCTTTTGTTGAACATGTTTTCGTACCTTCACTCTGGACACTCCGGCATTACACTCCGCAGTCTCCACTTTGTTGTACTCTACCCTCAGTCTCCTCCTCAACAAAACGTGTCACATTAACTCTCGGCGCTTTGCTAGAAATCCCAAACTAACCCTGGAAATGATGACCTTAGCTGACCACGCCGTTGTGCATTAACTGCGTATGTCGCACTTGGCCGCACTTTGCCCCCAGTTTCCAGTTTCGCTGTTTCGATGTCGAGGTGTCGTCTCATGTTCCCGCTTCTTCCGGTACTAAAAAAAGAAAGCGTTTTCCTTTATGGGGACCATAAATAGTCGTGCACAGCGGTCTTGGAGTATCGAGTTGTCCAAAATGTGGACAATTGCCTTTGGCCTTCATATTCCATTACAAATTCAAAATAGCTGCGGACGGTGTTTGCAGCTGTTTTTCGCTGCTAAAAAAATCCGCCGTGCGCCGCCTCACTAAATATGGACGCCGCTGTCATGGAGTCGCAGGAACAACTGCTCTGGCGGTTGACGTGAACCCAACAATTCCGGGGTAATAGAATGTCAGGGAGGTCCCTATCAGAGCAGGATGTTGTGTCAGCAGCCCCTTTCACACTGCCTGGAAAGTCTGGACTTTTCTTTTTTTTCCTCCCGTCACTATTCTGTGTGAAAGGCACTGACGCAAAGTTGGGGTACGATTAATATGAGCAATAGAGAGGTGGCGTCGGAGCAGGAATTGGTGTCGATGTCCCTTTCACGCTGCCATTTCAAGCTGTCTTTTACCCACGTCCCTGTTTTTTTACTGTGTGAAAGGCACAGACATAGAAAGGTGGTGACAAAGAATACCTGTCAAATTTCATCTCCCTGGAGAGATTTGAGTAAGTCAGAATGGAATGACACGTCAGTAGCCCCTTTCACGCAGAGTCAAAGTTGTTGCTTTTCAGGTGTCATAGGTGATGTGCAAAAGGCACGCAAAATGGGGGGGTGTAATTGACAGGCTAATTTTCTGGGCTCAGAGGTTGTCGAGTGTAATGTCATGTCAATAGCCCCTTTCACACTGCGCGTCAGAGCCTTTTTTTCCTCCTCATGGTGTCATTGTCTGCGTGAAAGGCATCCATTTGGAACGTTTGCAGTTATATAGCGTATCAGAGAATTTGTATCAGCAAGTCCACTTCTGGTCTTTTTCACTACCTCGTCTCACCTGTGCCGCAGGTCATTATCAACCCCCATTTTACCCCCCCCCCACGCCCCCCCTTTCTCCACCTTTCTTGGTGGACACTAATGCATTTTCATTTGTTCTTGCCTTGCGATAAAAGCCCTTCATCTTCTCCCTCCTCCTCCTCATTGTTTCCTCACTCAGCACTTGTCTGATTTACTGCAGGCTCACTCGCACCGGTGTTGTGTTACCGACGCATCGTCGATGCGCACACACACACACGCACACACACGCACACACACACACACACACATTTTCCATTTTACTTTGACTTCACCTCTTCTGTTTTGTTGTTTTCATATAAACAGCGGGGAACTGTTTTTGACATTTTGTCATGAATGAATCCAGAATTTGATACGGCAAATACGGGTTTCTCAAAATAAGCATTTTGAGCATTTCAGGAAAGAAAAAAAAGTCAGACTTTAATTGAATTAAATAAAATGCCCTCACAAAAAATATACAGTATATACAAAATAAAACAAAAAGAAGTATCATGACCAAAATCTTTCCCCTCAAATTACAACAATAAACCCAATCAAATGTCAGAATGATAATCAGAATTTTTATCATAAATGATTAAAAAAAAACAATAAAATGTTATTGTTACATTTTTAATTATTAAAATGTATGAATTAAATGAAATACAGGCGGCCCGGTAGTCCAGTGGTTAGCACGTCGGCTTCACAGTGCAGAGGTACCGGGTTCGATTCCAGCTCCGGCCTCCCTGTGTGGAGTTTGCATGTTCTCCCCGGGCCTGCGTGGGTTTTCTCCGGGTGCTCCGGTTTCCTCCCACATTCCAAAAACATGCGTGGCAGGCTGATTGAAAACTCTAAATTGTCCCTAGGTGTGAGTGTGAGTGCGAATGGTTGTTCGTTTCTTTGTGCCCTGCGATTGGCTGGCAACCGATTCAGGGTGTCCCCCGCCTACTGCCCGGAGACAGCTGGGAATAGGCTCCAGCACCCCCCGCGACCCTAGTGAGGATCAAGCGGCTCGGAAGATGAATGAATGAATGAATAAATGAAATACAAAGGTGTGAACAAACCTGTATAATATAACACGAACATAATGAAAATCATAATAATAAATACATGAAACGAATGCAAAGAAATATGCCCTGCAGGCAAAATGCGTTCCAATTTGCCGCCGGTTCCTCATCGCTTGCGTTTGACAGGTGACAGCTGTCAATCGGGAGACCCCATGACCTTTCCTCTTACTTCCAACAAGCTCGCGAGCCTTCTCGGGATTGGCTCTGGCTGCCGCGCGACAGTTCAGCCCGACCGAAAAAAAAAAATAATAATAATAATTAAATGATGTGAAGGAAAATTGTAAATAGTACTGCGATTTATCCATTTTGTGTTCATATTGCATTTAATTGAAAGATGTTTGTTGTTTTTTTTGTCTGTCTTCTTTCTTCTTTCTACATATATTCTTGCTGCTGGAGGCTGTAAATGTCCCCAGTGTGGGACGAATAAAGGATATCTTATCTTATCTTATCTTACTTAACGAACTGTAGAGCATCCACACTTTTAAGATAAGATAAGATATCCTCATTTTGGTCTCATTGGAGTGCCAACAACAGACGACGCGTCTTTTGTTCGTTCGATTTTGGCTCTCCGTGAGTGGTCAAAACGATCGGGGGGGGGGGGGGGGGATTCTCATTGCGATCATAATGGCGCTGCCTTTCCCTACTAAGCAACCCTTTGCAGGCTTCCTCTCGACACGTACAGTACGGTAGAGTCGGCGTGTGTCCATTGCACCTAATTTAGGCCCGTCTTGTCTTGGCGGCGCTCTCCTTCGAACGCCGCTCCAGTTAAATGCCGACCCCCCCCCCCCCCACCTTGGGGCCAAATACCGGATGCGTTTACATCCTTTGGTCCGTCATCGCAAACATGTCAAAACATCATCGCGCACTGTGTACAGTCGGCCCGCAGGAAGTGTTTAGTGTGCGTGTGTGTGTGTGTGTGTGTGTGTGTGTGTGTGTGTGTGTGTGCGCGTGTGTGTGTGTGTGCGCGCTCACTCTCGTCTCCACACTCCGAATGTACCAATGTTAATGTGTGAATTTAAAATCCTCTTAGCACCCTCCTATGAAGACTTCCCGCCCCACTTAAGCTCCACATCCATTCTAAGACGTTAGCTTCCGACCGACGCTCACTGCTGGGGGCGGGGGGTGGGGTGGTTTGTTTGTTTGTTTGTTTTTTTTAATGTAAATATGCCATCCCGCTCCTGAACACCTCGCCCTCAACCGCCCCGGAGCGTGTCGAGCTTCTGTTAGGCGTTGATCCACCCGCAGCGAGATTGAGTCTCGCGCCGCTAATGACCGTGTACAGTCCGTTCGCCTCAGACGCAGAATGTTGACGCCTTAGCGATATAGGAAGAAAAAAGGAACGGGGGGGGGGGCGGTAGGAAGTTGAGAGAGACGGATTGAAGGCAGGAAAGGTGGGAAGTTGCGAAGGAGGGCGACAAGCAAAGCATCCAAGGGAATGGATTAGCAAGGACGCGGTGGATGGGAGGAAAGCGGGGATTAAAAGGAAGTTTGGAGGAAAGAGTTAAAGATGTGTAGGAAGTTGACTTTTTTGAATTTTGTGACTTAAAAAAAAAGGTATTTCTAGCTTTGACTGTCCTTTGTTAATTAGCTTTAGCACGTTGGTTAGCTTGATCAAAAACAACAAAAGAGCTTTGTCATGAAAAGAAACAGGTCAAGCACTACTTTTTTTTTGTTTGGGGTTCTCCATTTATTCCATGAACTGCATCATCTTTTCTCGCTATTCTCACCCACACTTTCTACGAGCGACCATCACACATTGTCCGTCCCCTATACTGTATGTACATACAGTAGCATACATGTACCTGCTCTGTTCAAGTGCCAGGTGCTTAATTTAGTCTGACATTTCTCGCACTCATAATCAAACACGAGTCACCCCAGCATCTTGATCTTCTACTCAAAAGCTGTGCTGATATCATTTCCAAAGCAGCTTACAGGGATCTACTTGTCTTTACAGCTGTTTATAAATCTGAACTTTGCAGACAAGCTGGGCGAGACCCTCTATGGCAGTCTATGGCAGTAACCGGTTGGATTCCAGTTGATGAATTTCAACGCCCGTGGGAAGTGAAGGAGTTGGGAAAAAAAAGATGTTACTTGTGTGAAAGTTGGAAGAGAAAATGGTTACGAAAGAAATTACGTTATGGTGTAGATGAAGCAAGAATGGTAATGGGAAACGTTTCCTGCCCAGCCTCAGACGACCCAACGGCAGCAAGGCCGTGCATTATTAAAGAGCAGGGGAAGGGGGGGGGGGGGGACTCAAGGGTCCCCTCAAAGGCACCGCGTCAACAGAAAAACCTTGCTTGAAAAAGCTGCCCGGTGCATATGAATTATGAAGCCTTTGTTTTGTTAGCCCTAAAAGCTAAACGCTAGCAGCTGTTTGTCAGATCAGTCGCCCGGCGGGTGCGACTGGCACATTTTCGCGGAGGTGAGTCCCGACATCATCGTATCCCATTGGACGCTTGTTAAATTGCTATCTTGAGTCGACAACTCCTCAGCAAACGGAAAGAATTGAGTTGACATCCGGCCGTGTCCAGTATTTGGTTTGTGATACGCACGTTTGTTGTTTTTTTCTGGAAAATGATTTGTGATATGATGAGAAAGTTGCATTTTATTTTAGAAAAGAAAAGATTCGTCTTTTTTGGAAGGGCGGAAAGTGAGATCCCGCCCCCCGCCCGGTTGCTTGTCACATTATTTGTCTTGCGTGTCTATTTGTGTGCCGGTAAATGGGTTAGCGTGGACCGGAATAATCTGTGTGGCTCCCAGTGTAGAGCGCCGATATAAATACACTTGATAGGACCACGCAAGCAGATGTTTCTCTATGATAGCGTCTGAATGAATCATCTCACTCCTCACGTCTATTTATGAGGCGTTTTTTTGGGGGGGGGGGGGGTCATTTTAATGCTTCCCAAGAGCATAAGGCCTAACGTATTAGATAGGCTGCCAAAGAATAAACTACAAGGATTTTACTACTTTGAAACAGGCCAACTGTGGGATTCAGTCGGTCCTAAAGTATCACCTGCCTAGATGGGTTGCCAAGTAATGTGGAAAATCAGGTAAACGGGAAAAGTGCAAGCCGTGCCGTCTGAATTAATCATCTCACTCCTCACGTCTATTTATGAGGCGGGGACTATGGTTTTTTTTGGGTGGGGGGGGGAGTCATTTTAATGCTGCCAACTGTGGGATTCAGTAAGGCCTAAAGTATCACCTGCCTAGATGGGTTGCCAAGTAATGTGGAAAATCAGGTAAACGGGAAAAGTGCAAGCCGTGCCGTCTGAATTAATCATCTCACTCCTCATGTCTATTTATGAGGCGGAGACTGTTTTTTTGGGGGGGGGAGTCATTTTAATGCTTCCCAAGAGCATAAGGCCTAACTTCCTAGATAGGCTGCCAAAGAATAAACCACAAGGATTTTACTACTTTGAAACAGGCCAACTGTGGCATTGAGTAAGGCCTAAAGTATCACCTGCCTAGATGGGTTGCCAAGCAATGTGGAAAATCAGGTAAACGGGAAAAGTGCAAGCCGTGCCTTTCGGAAATGGAGTGGGTTTTATCACTTGGCAACCAGCCTGCGGTAGGATTCATTCAGACCCAACCAGTTTCCTGCCTGATCGGGCTGAGCAAATTGTAGAAAAGGAAATTTGGAATCTGAGCCAAGTTCATGAGAAGGCAATTGAAACATTGTGGATTTTACTACCTTGCAACCAGCAGATGGTTGGTTTCAATCACAGCCAACTCATTTCCTGCCTAAATGGGCTGCCAAGCAAACTTTTATTCCTGTACAGTTTCGAGTCATTCATTCGGGAGCTTCAGTCTGCTGACATTGATCGGGAAGGTTAAACGGTTTTGACAGACCAAGTGTTTCCACGGGGAGGGGCTGGAGTGATTCTGCTGCCCGTCGCTTCCCCTGATTGAATTTTCTTCAGTAATAACTTTAGGTATCGTCAGCACAAATTTTGGGCCAATTCGATTTTTGCTAGCGAGCCTGACAGGTTATCTGATTTTTGTGATTCGCCTTTTGTGACAGACCTGAGCTTGTGTTGTCGTCTTAGTCGGGGGTTTTTTTTTTGTTTGTTTTTTTTTTGCAAGTGAATCGACGGTAACGCTCAACAATTATATCTTTATCACCGCCGGGCGGCTGACGTATAACATACAAAAAGGTGACAAAAGGTGTTTTTTTTTTAATGAATTGACAACTATTCTGATAATCGATTATTTGCCGATTTTCTGAAATGATTCGAAACAATCCAGAAACGGAATCACCATCAATTTTTTTGTGCATTTTCTGCACTGCCCACTTGAAATAATGCCCTGCTTTTATTTTTTTTTTTCCACATCTTCGATGAATTGAAAAAAAAATTTTTTTTTGCTGATTAAAATAATAAATGACAATAATATCGACGCCGTTTATCCCATTGAAATCGCTTAGCGTGCGGAGGCGCATTTTCCGAACCGCTGATCTTTGAAATCAAGCGCAAGACAGAAACGAGATGAACCCTGGACGACTTTTAATCAACGCAGCCCGGTGACGGGTCACGGGTGTGGGGGACAATCTAATTGGGCGCAAGCTACGTATGACCTTAAACATTGCCACTCTACGGCTCCCCCGGTGTGGGGGTCAAGTAATTGCGCCTGGGTGGTCCGTGTTTGCGGTCACTTTGAGGGTCAATGGCATTTCGCAGCAAGGGAAAAGGAATTGGAACGCCGTCCTCTGGACTTTTTGTCCCGGAACGGATTGACTTTCTCAGGCAGTCGCCTGCCGTTAGCCGCGACGCTAATTTGACACGAGACCGCTGAGCCGTGGCGAAGGAAAGCCATTCGTGAGCGGCCAGCTTATTATTAACCCAGGACCTCATCATGCACTTTAAACGGTTTCGGCGCCTTTGATGACATCATCATCAAGGGTTCATTCTTTTGTACTTGATGAAAATGGAGACATTCTAACCCAAACCATTTCCCATCAAATTTAACGCTAGACTCGGTAAGGGCTACTTTTTAATCATGTAAATATATAAGCAAGTGGGTTGATTAATTTTTTTTTTTTAAACTTCATATCGCTAACCTTATCTTGATGTTTAAATTCAGTCTCAGTCCTAAAAACAAACTCAAGGCCAATTCCAGCCCGTTGCGCTAACCTAGCTTAAAGCCTAAACGTACAGCAACTTATGCTAAAGAAACTCTTTCGGTTGAGTTCCCCTCTTAAGATTTGAAAAGAAAAACCCGCATTCCGACGAAGAGCCCAGTGACCTAAATCGCAAGAAATTGATGAATTCCCCCCCAGGCCCCCCCCCCCCACCACCTTCATTGGTCTTTAATGAATGTGACTCTTAACAACAAACGACAGATCGGTATGCTCAAAAGGGCTCAACGTAGGCAACCCCACCATTTGTATATATTATTTAGTTCTAAAGAGCACGTTGATCTGATCTGTTCTTCAAATTACACCGTTTTTATCTTGTTGGACGCACGCGAGGGGAAAGTCGCTGTTCACGTGATTTTTTTATTTTATACGGGAGCCAAACTCATCACGATAAAATACAACTCCATTCACATTAAAACGTAATATTCAGTGTTTGTTTTTTTTCTGGTGTGTCAGCAATTCTGTAAAACTCCATAAACGGCAGCTGTGACCTGTGAGTGAACGCATATAATTGCAGCACGTCCTCCACGGGCTTGGATCCCCCCCCCCCCCCCCCAAGGGACAATTAATCATGGGAATGAGCCGACAGAGGGGAAGCTAACGCCATGCGTTCTATTTATGTACACGTCAACATGGATTTAATTGCGTGTTTGAGGACGAAAATCTGCGCGCATGCTAGCTTTGTGTCGGGCTGGGCGCAGGTTTCCAGGCGCTTCGATTTATGGGCGGGTTTGTCGTCCAGCATGTCGAATTGCAGACGATTGTTCGCCCCTTTTGAGACGGCGTCCATCACAAAAGTCCACGGGGCACAATCACGGCTGTCACGAGGGGCGTTATTGATCGAGTGCCCAATATCAGATTTTAAGATTGTAAATTGTGATGGATGTATTTGCGCTTATTCACACGGTAGTTCATTTTGAATTATATTCAAAGTTTAGGGCCTACAAATCTTTTAATAATTGAAACACTAGACACAAGTGACATTAATTGGGTTAGATACATTTGAGTAAGTTATTGATTGATTGAAATGTTCTGAACTCCCGTTTGATGTTGTATCGATACTTTTATTTTTTATATATTTTTTTTTCTCCAACAGGACAAGTCGTCGTGGCGACCGCAGTCGTGTCGCGAGTGTACGTGTCACGACAAGGTGGTCATCTGTGCGCCCGTCCAATGCGCCAACCCAAAGTGCGACTTCCAGAGAGTAAGATGACTTTTTTTTCAACCATTCCAATATTGACGATTAAAACCACCACGTCACACCCAAAATTAGAAATAAATGAAGCTTAAATGTAAATGTTTTTCACTTTGTTTATATATACAGTAGGGCGGCCCGGTAGTCCAGTGGTTAGCACGTGGGCTTCACAGTGCAGAGGTACCGGGTTCGATTCCAGCTCCGGCCTCCCTGTGTGGAGTTTGCATGTTCTCCCCGGGCCTGCGTGGGTTTTCTCCGGGTGCTCCGCTTTCCTCCCACATTCCAAAAATATGCGTGGCAGGCTGATTGAACACTCTAAATTGTCCCTAGGTGTGAATGTGAGCGTGGATGGTTGTTTGTCTCTGTGTGCCCTGCGATTGGCTGGCAACCGATTCAGGGTGTCCCCCGCCTACTGCCCGAAGACAGCTGGGATAGGCTCCAGCACCCCCCCGCGACCCTAGAGAGGATCAAGCGGCTCGGAAGATGAATGAATGAATGAATAAATGTAAAGTACCATATAAACGACACTGTACAACATAACGCGCGTGTATTTCGGAAACTTAACATAGACATCACGTATTTTCAAATACTGTAGTTCAACCTGAAATTTCGTGTTGTTTTTTGGTTGAAAATTCTTGAAACATCAACACTAGCCAAAATGACGTCTAGCATTCTATGATGTGTGTGTGTGTCATCCAAAGGGCGAGCGCTTGAGGATTCCTGCCGATCAATGCTGCCCGGAGTGCGTTTCCTCCATCGAGGGATCGTGCAACTACCAAGGCATCACTTACGCCGTATGTCACGACAACACCAGCTGAAGTTCTTTCTGCGCATTTCCGACGTATTCCCGTGTGCCTTTGTCGCTTTCTCTCAGCATGACAGTCAGTGGAGTCCTTCGCCATGTACCATATGCGAGTGCTCCGCAAGTGTGGCATCTTGCGGTCCCCGCCGCTGCCCCGCCCTCAGTTGCCCCGACAACCACTACCCTTTCACCCCAGCCAGGGAATGCTGCCCGATGTGCGCTCGCAATGGAGGTAAGCGTGTTTTTTTTTTTTTAGAGCTGTCAAACGATTAAAACACTTAATCTAATTAAAAATGCGGGGCGGCCCGGTAGTCCAGTGGTTAGCACGTGGGCTTCACAGTGCAGAGGTACCGGGTTCGATTCCAGCTCCGGCCTCCCTGTGTGGAGTTTGCATGTTCTCCCCGGGCCTGCGTGGGTTTTCTCCGGGTGCCCCGGTTTCCTCCCACATTCCAAAAATATGCGTGGCAGGCTGATTGAACACTCTAAATTGTCCCTAGGTGTGAGTGTGAGTGCGGATGGTTGTTCGTCTATGTGTGCCCTGCGATTGGCCGGCAACCGATTCAGGGTGTCCCCCGCCTACTGCCCGGAGACAGCTGGGATAGGCTCCAGCACCCCCCGCGACCCTAGTGAGGTTCAAGCGGTACGGAAGATGGATGAATGAATGAATAATTAAAAATGCAACTGTCATAATTAACTCAAATGAACTAAAAAAATTAATCGCGATTAATCACACTTTTTTTTTTAATTCACACGTTTCTGAATTTCCTTTTACATTTTTTGTCCTATTTTTTTCCCCCATTTTAATGCTCTCATCAACTTGGAATCATGAATCAGTTTTCTACGTGCCAAATGCAAATATTTACTGAAATCACAATTTCAATTTTCGATTTTACATGAACATTTTTTCACATGGAGCAGTTGTTCACACATAATCAACAACAGTGAAAAAATTTTTTTTTTGTCACACAACAGCTGCTTTAACAGCTTTTTTTTATTACCGGTAAATCAAAAAAAGAGCAATATAACATTATAAAATGCACATCTAAGGTAAACTAGTACTCAGCCTATAGTGGATTTCAGCGATTGTTACATACTTTGTTTTTCTCAAGTTTCCCACCCCAGACGACACGTTCATTTTGCTCGCGTCACTTTCGCGTTTCTTACTTCAAAGTCGAGCTCTTATACGCTATTGCCGAAAACAGGCAGGAGGCTGTTTTGTGCCGTTTCCACGCGCAGGCGGGAGTGCGGGTAAATTGCGCTCAAAATAGCTTTGAGGTTGTTCAACAACACATTCACCTGAACAACAATCGGAAGTTTTGACATTTAACTTCCCTTTAAACTGGCGTCCGTCATTTGCAGTTTTGCTTCTCATTGCTGGGATGACTCATCCACATTTGCAGCTCTTTGGATAGCGCATTTGTGGTTTGTTTGTTTTTTTTTTCCTTGTTTGAAAACATTTTAATGACTTCTGATTCACGGGGAAGCAATTTCCTGCTCAATGGATGCTTTCAGTCGATAAAGATAGACTTCCTGTATCTTTCGGGGAGTTGCCATTTTTTCTGTGGCAAGATGACCCCCCCACGGCTGCTTCCAAATGGGAAACGTCATGTTTTTGTGTTTTTGAGCCACGGCCCTTGGAAGCGATTTTTGTGAGTCTCGTCATGGTAGACGTGCCGACGAAATTCCATTTCGCTAAGTTGAAACTGGCCTCAGCGGATCCATTTTTAAACAATTAGAAATAAGAAATACGCCGGACAGGGTGAAATGGAGCGCAAAATAAGCACTTTGAAGAAAAAATGGCGGAATTCCTGCCAGCATGGCCCACTTGAGACATTTTTTTGCGTCTCCTCGTGGAAGACGCGCCGACCGAATCCGAATGCTGTTAAGTGAAACTGGCATCGCATGATGAACCTTTCAATTTGAAGAACCGCGGGAAATTACCAATACGATCGCAAACCGACCGCTCCAATTCAAAATAGCAGAGTTCTTGTGTGTTTTTGGGCGAGGCTTTTTTTTTTTTTGGTGGGTCTACTCATGTCTTCTGAATTCCACATTGGTCCAATTTAATAACGATTCGAAGGATCCCGGAAATGGACAAAGTGACGCCATCATTTAAATAAAATGATCGATCCACTTCCTGTGTCTTTGTTCGAGGCCTAGCATTTTCACCAAATTCCATTTCTCACCACCACGTTTGCGTGTGTCAGAGTCTTGCTCCTGGGAAGATTCCGAGTACAGGGATGGCGAGGAGTGGCGTCCCGGCCAGTGCTCCAGATGCGTTTGCCACAACGGCGACACCCGATGCTCGGTGGTGGAATGCCCGCAAGTTGTCTGCCAACACGTGAGTCTCCCGCAGAAACTCCCGGAACCCCTTTCGCACTTTGCCGTCGATTTGGAGTACAAAAACCGTTGTCGTCTGCCGCAAATGCCACAAAATTATGATGCGTCGGCAAGTTTGTGTTTTTACGCCCCCCCCCCTAAAAAAAAAAAACCGTACACTCTCCCTCAGAATGAAAACTTGGTGATCCAGCCTGGTCAGTGCTGTCCTCAGTGCGTCTCCAACCCGTGCTTGTCTGCCGGCAAGCAGTACCAGGTAAAATCACTTCATTCGGTAGCCGTCAGAATGCAAAATATAACGTGGGATGGCGTTTGTGTGTGTGTGTGTGTGTGTGTGTGTTTGCGTGTTGACAGCACGGCGAGCAGTGGCAAAAGGACGCCTGCACCACGTGTGTGTGTCACCATGGTCAGTCCAAATGTCACACGCACACCTGCCGGCCGGTCACCTGCGATATGGTGAGTGTGTACACAGCGTTCACACAAACAAACAAACATGAATGCACTCTCACAATTATAGACACACACACACACACACACACACACACTCTGTGATTAAACCAGTTTGTCCTAGACGGCACTGGACAGTCAATGGTAAGTGCAAGACAAGATAGTTACCAGGACGCGCTTGATATTTACAGTACCGGTATGCACTGAACAAGCATCGCAATGTACTAGAACCTGGTTTCAAACTCATGGCCAGCGGGCTATTTGTGGCCTGCAGGATGACTCTTGCGGCCCTCAAGTTTAATGTTTGTGTGAGCCAGGTGTATTGCTGTATCACTGCTGTGGGTGTTTTAACCCGCCCCCACGCCCCTCCCCGCCTTACACGTACATATATGGCCTACCTCCCCGCCCCCCACCCCCCCGCCTTACACATACATATATGGCCTACCATAGCTCACGCTCATGGCATCTTTCCGTGAAATGTAATTCTGTGTTGACACCAAATGGAAGCAAAAAAAAAAAAAACATAGCATGGACATCGAGACACGCTATACAGGGATGCGCAATGACATTCAGCTGTGAGCAGATCCTCCATTTGGATGCACACAGCGACTCTGCAAATAGATTGCGGTGTGCAAGCCCTGGTGGAATAGTTTCAGTGTCTCTCCCTCTCCCACACACACTCCCTCTCGCACGCAACAGTTGACATTTAATTTGCAGTTGTAAGCAATTTTGTCTGTATCGGTACCTCGTTAGGAAGGCGTCGGAAGGCGCACGCTGATGAGCACGCAATCAAATGTAATAAAAAGACGCAGTTACGCCAGAGAGGCGGTTTTACATGTTGTCACACAACAACTGACACAGTAATATCCAGGGCGGATTTTATTCATTCATAATTCATCATTTTATTCATTGGATTATTATTATCAAACTGCTGTGACCTGACAACTCAGCTTTTTTTTAAATGGATCAAAGCAACGCCTCCTTCAAACGGGCTCTTCTGTTCGTTGTTTTGTTTGCTAGTCAATCGATTGATACACTTCGGTAGTTAGTCATTTGCGCAGTTAGTTAGCTAGCTACTTAGTTCCAGGTCATTAGTCATTAGTGTATTAGTTAGCTAGCTACTTAGTTCCAGGTCATTAGTCATTCGCGCAGTTTGTTAGCTAGCTAATTCGTTCCAGGTAGTTAGTCATTCACGTAGCTAGTTAGCTAGCTAATTAGTTCCAGGTCATTACTCATTCGTGTGTTAGTTAGCTAGCTACTTAGTTCCAGGTCGTTAGTCATTCGTCCAGTTAGTTAGCTAGTTAATTCGTTCCAGGTAGTTAGTCATTCATGCAGCTAGGTGGCTAGCTAATTAGTTCCAGGTCATTAGTCATTCGTGTATTAGTTGGCTAGCTACTTAGTTCCAGGTCGTTAGCCTTTCGCGCAGTTAGTTAGCTAGCTAATTAGTTCCAGGTCATTAGTCATTCGTGTATTAGTTAGCTAGCTACTTAGTTCCAGGTCATTATTCATTTGCCCAGTTAGTTAGCTAGCTAATTAGTTCCAGGTAGTTAGTCATTCACGCAGCTAGTTAGCTAGCTATCCTTCGAGTGCCAACTTTCTGTGCCATATCACTGATGCAAAACTAACGAAGCAGAACTCAGGGTTGGAAGTCAGCGCGGAGCTTCAATCATGTCCTCTTACGCGTGCAACACATGTGTGAAAATGTCCTCCGGGATGATAGAGATCAGTGGCGGGGGGGGGTGCACTGCTAACAAGCTCACTCGCTGGCCTGCCGCCCGGCAGGCTGGCCGCCTGGCCGGCGTTAATCAAAATTCAAAACGTGGCCGCATGCTGCGCATCGACTTCAATCTCACTTTCTTCTTTGCGGCACTGCGACAGCCGCAATTGTGGTCCATCAAAGTGTGCGACAAGAAATGTTCTAAAAATGTCACGCTCCTTCAATGAATTGCCAATGCTGTACATCACGTAGCGCATGTAAAGAACCACAAAAAAAAAAGAAAAAGCAGAAAACGCTTTCATGTCTGAAAATCAGTTATTATAATCATGAAAGAAATGTTGAATTGATGTTAAAGAACCGATGCATGCTAACGGGGGGTGAATTGTATTCAATGTGGAGTGAATTGTGTTCAACGGCGTCACGATTTTCGTGAAACGAATCCCATTCCAACTGCAGTGATTCGTTTTTCAATTGATGTGAAACTTAAAATTCGAATTGAATCTCCTCACAATTGGAAGTGACTGATCCCAACCCTGGAGTGAATCGGAGTAAAATCGGATTGAAGAGGTTTTTTTTTTTTCATGATTACCGGTAATTTATGGTTAATGTCACATCACATGAACAATATCGCAATTGGAGGAAATCAAATCGAAATGTGAGCGAATCACATCACATTGTAACAGAATCGAACCGGCATGAATAATATATCTCATCATTATCAAAATATCATATCGAACGGGGGTGATTGTGTCACTCAAACGGGGGTTATGCTCTTGGCAGGGTGAGACCAAAGTAAGGCGCGCCGGCCATTGCTGCGACGAGTGCGCCGCCGCCCGGGGAAGCTGCCTCTACCAGGGCGTAGTGCGTTACCACGGCGACATGTGGAACGCCAGCGGCTGCGAATTCTGCACGTGCAGCCGCGGTCAAGTCCTCTGCCACAAGGCCGAATGCGCTCGCCTTCGTTGCCCGCAGGTAAATGTCCCTTTTTTTTTTTTTTATAAAATTAACTTCCATCACCGCAGGTCACATTGTGTCACAATGTTAATAGTATTTAAAAAGCGTGTCCGGCGAGATGAAATAATTTGAAGAGTTGTTGGACTGGAAATGAGAGATAATGTGCAACTTGATGACGCTTCTTCCGAATATGAACTGATGGAGGTCAAGTCGTAGCTGCTGCTTTTCAAGGGCTATTTTCCGGCATCTTCCTCTGAAACGTTGCATCCAGCCTTTTGGGTGGTGTCAGAGCAGGAGGCGGGGGGACACCCTGAATCGGTTGCCAGCCAATCGCAGGGCACACAGAGACGAACAACCATTCGCACTCACACTCACACCTAGGGACAATTTAGAGTGTTCAATCAGCCTGCCACGCATGTTTTTGGAATGTGGGAGGAAAGCGGAGCACCCGGAGAAAACCCACGCAGGCCCGGGGAGAACATGCAAACTCCACACAGGGAGGCCGGAGCTGGAATCGAACCCGGTACCTCTGCACTGTGAAGCCGACGTGCTAACCACTGGACTACCAGGCCGCCCCAATATATAGATAGATAGATAGATTTCGAAACTAAATTTCAACATCTTAGTGGAAACCAGAAAAATCCGTTCATCACCGACATTTGAGTTCGTCTCCCTACAAATGGCAAAAAGAGCCCCAAAAACCAGAACATTCGTCTCATGAAAAACACAGCGAGCAGAGGAAGCGAAAAATCCACCTTTCTCAACTTACAGCGTCGCTAATATTTGTCAACTGCGCGCTTGTGAAGCCTTTTGAGACTTTTCTGTGATGAAGGGCTGTCCAAACAAACTTGGCAAAAACATTGGAGGAAGCTTTGACTTCAAACTTATTTGCCAGCCAGAATTCACGCCTTCCCTAATCGTCTTAACCCGCTTGTTTATTTTTCCTTGCTGGGCCTCTTTAATGATGCTAAACCTCGTCTTCATTTGGCCGAGAAAAAGACACACACACACACACAAAAAAAAAACCCAATAAAAGCACAGTGCACTTGTGCATAAAATAATTTTTGTGCTACCTAATGGGCTTTTTGGATGAAAGTGTGGCCGATTTCCTCCCCCCGCCCCCCCCCCCCCCACACACACACACAGGCACAGGTTCCATCCACTCTCTCCATTTGAGTCACTTTGGCTGAGTTAATTAGCCGAAGTGGAAGCGGCCAAGCGTTTAAGTGCAAATGATTCCCCGTACCGTCCTCCCGCCGCGGCTACCGTGTAACACGGGCCACATATCACGGCTAAGACTAAGATGGTAAAATATAAGATCATTAAATATCATGTAAATATGACACGTAAAAAATGACGATGATATGACACGTTATCGATCCATGAAACATGATGTAAATGTGTATGAGAAATTTGTTACGGGGACACGTGTGATGACTTTTGCTCATTGGAACTGTCGATTAAAAAAAAATATATATATATCCGAATTAAATTTATTTTCCCTTTCTGAATATGCGATAGTTGTTGTTCATATGAAGATGTTTTTTTTACTTTTGTGATGAAAACATTCCCAATCTTCTGCATACTTGCGACCTAGCTTTAGCCACCTGGCTTCTCTATCCAGAGAATTCATTCATTCATCTTCCAAGCCGCTTGATCCTCACTAGGGTCGCGGGGGGTGCTGGAGCCTATCCCAGCTGTCTCCGGGCAGTAGGCGGGGCGGGGGACACCTGAATCGGTTGCCAGCCAATCGCAGGGCACACAGAAACGAACAACCATCCACGCTCACACTCACACCTAGGGACAATTTAGAGCGTCCAATCAGCCTGCCACGCATGTTTTTGGAATGTGGGAGGAAACCGGAGCACCCGGAGAAAACCCACGCAGGCCCGGGGAGAACATGCAAACTCCACACATGGAGGCCGGAGCTGGAATCGAACCCGGTACCTCTGCACTGTGAAGCCGACGTGCTAGCCACTGGACTACCGGGCCGCCCTATCCAGAGAATTGTTCTTGTTAATTCATCTCATTAATCCTGCGGTGCTAATTACAGCTGTCAAATTGCACCGACTCGATCTCGATACGGTGAGTGTATTGAAGGTCGTTCATTGCCAGACAATTTTCCGAAACGTCTCTTTTTATTTATTTTTTTTCTCTTTAGGGGTCAGAGCTGGTTCACCCTCCAGCAATGTGCTGTCCACAGTGTTCCTCGCAGAAAGCGTCCTGTTTGCACCAAGGACAATCTTACAAGGTGAAAGGACAATGGCCTTACTATATGAGTGATGTGCTTTTACACAGCGGATAAAAAATTTTTGAAAAAAAAGACAGTAACTATCTTGCATCGTCCTTTGTGCCGTCGTATGCATTCGTGTAACCGTCCCACAAATTCTGGCAACGGTCTACCACGTTCGGTCAGTGTGAAAGCCTATTTTTCTCCATAAATATCGAATCTACCCGTCGTCCCCATAGGACTTGGATCGCTGGACCGATGCCAGCTGCCGCGAGTGCGAGTGCCGCAACACCCGAGTCACTTGCTACCTGCCGTCCTGTCCGAACTGCCCGCCGGGCACCTTGGTCGTCGCCATGGAGGGACAGTGCTGCCCCCAGTGTCACCAAGGTGAATTGCACATGAAGTTGGATTTGACAGCGAAAGGTCCCTTGTCTGTTCTCCGCGGTCGTTTTGTTATGCAAATCAGCAGCCATGCTAAATAATAATGAGGCTTTTAAGGAGGTCGGTGCCGTTATAGACAAGTCGCGTCGCGTGAAAACCCGGAGGAACTTTTCTCCACGCGCCTTGGGATTAGGTCGACTTTACATATTTGCTGTTTGCGCAGTAAACGTGCTGATTTCCTGCATCGACATCCAGGCTCGAGCAGTTCGTTTGAAGGCAACGCTGCAGGTTTAGGAGCTACTCACGCACAGTGTATAAAAATATATATGTATATATTGAAAGAGCTTTTGAGTCACACTGGAGTCACGTTGTATCGGTCCGTCGTGGTGAAGAAGGAGCTGAGCTAAAGGGCGAAGCTCTCAATTTACCGGTCGATCTACGTTCCGACCCTCATCTATGGTCACGAGCTATGGGTCGTGACCGAAAGAACGAGTTCCCGGATACAAGCGGCCGAAATGAGTTTTCTCCGCAGGGTGTCCGGGCTCTCCCTTAGAGGTCATCCGGTCATCCGGGAGGGGCTCCGAGTCGAGCCGCTTCTCCTCCACATCGAGAGGAGCCAGATGAGGTGGCTTGGGCATCTGATTCGGATGCCTCCTGAGCGCCTCCCTGGTGAGGTGTTCCGGGCATGTCCCACCGGGAGGAGACCCCGAGGAAGACCCAGGACAGGCTGGAGAGACTATGTCACCCAGCTGGCCTGGGAACGCCTCGGGATCCCCCGGGGAGAGCTGGAAGAAGTAGCTAGGGAGAGGGAAGTCTGGGCTTCCCTGCTAAAGCTGTTGCCCCCGCGACCCGGCCCCGGATAAGCGGTAGAAGATGGATGGATGGATGTTATTTTTTTACCTTCCTCACTCTTTCTGATAACTAAATGTCTAGGTCACAAGGGGTAGGGAACTGGGGTTCCTCCAGAGCCATATCCGGGGCCTGTTTTCAATCCTTCCTTACTCCAACGCACCCTGATTCAATTGTTCATGATGCTTTTAGGTCTCGACAGAACTTGCTGATGAGCTGATCATTCGAATCAGGTGTGTTGAAGTCGAGATGGATCTAAAACGGGCAGGAGATGGCTCTCGAGGAACCCGAGTTCCCTAGCCCTGGTCTAGGATGTTCTTATAACTGTCTAGCACATTTTAGTAACTGTCTTTGGTGATCCAACATCGGTTTAGCTAGCACCGGTTTAGCATATTCCGGTAAATGTCAATCACATTTTGGTAGCTTTCCAGTGTGTTTTGGTAAATGTTTTTTTTTGTTGTTACTCTGCTGTCTAGTGCGGTCTGCTCACTATTCAGCTCACAACTCTTTCGCATGCTCCGTTAACTGTCAAGTACATTTTGCTCACTGTCACGCTCATTTTGGTCCATCTAATGTCGTTTCAGTAATTGGGAAACATCTTCCAGTCGCTGGTAAACATCTAGCCTATTATCGTAATTGTATAGTCGACTCTTCTAACGGTCGATTGTCGTAAGATCCCGTATCAATCTATCACTCTCTGGTAAGTGACTAGAATCTTCCAGGAACCATCTAGAACAGGGGTGTCCAAACTTTTTGCCAAGGGGGCCAGATTTTATGTGGTAAAATGTCGGGGGGCCGACCTTGGCTGACATTCTTTACATTGAACAACAATATTGTTCAACAAATTTTAGTAAGCCAGTCTGTTTCACATTTCCATTTTTATTTTAATTTCAACAATCTTAAGAATTTCTTTTGGTTCATTTGAAACAGGTATATCACATGCAACTGCTTATTCACTTGACTTTTTCTTAAACAGAAGTCTCCTGAGTGCAAATGGATTGATTTGAAACATAAAATGTATCACCATGACTTTTCAATAGTCACAAAACCTTTGACTCGAACAACAGGGAAATGAACAAGCAATACACATATCCACAACTGCAAGGATCATTTGAAATATGACATATCAGTCAATATCAACACGGAGTGATGTCTTGTTAACTCGTGAGTGATGCCCCCTAGTGTCTAAATGCTATTACTCATTTAGTGAATGCTATTACTCATTTAGCCATTAGAGGGAAGCAGTACTCTATGAAACATCACTCACCAGTCGACGAGACCTCAGTCAATGCAACACGTGTTCCATTGCGCCCAAACTGCGGGCCAGACGGCACTGATTTTATGACGGGGGCCGAGGGCCGGATGAAATTCGACCGCGGGCCGGATTTGGCCCCCGGGCCGGACTTTGGACAAGCCTGGTCTAGAACATTTTAGTAACTGTCTTTGGTGATCCAACATTGGTTTAGCTAGCACTGGTCTAGCATATTCCGGTAAATGTCAATCACATTTTGGTAGCTTTCCAGTGTGTTGTGGTAAATTCCAGACATTGTTACTCTGCTGTCTAGTGTGGTCTGCTCACTATTCAGCGCACAACTCTTTCACATGCTCCGTTAACTGTCAAGTACATTTTGCTCACTGTCACGCTCATTTTGGTCCATCTAATGTCGTTTCAGTAATTGGGAAACATCTTCCAGTCGCTGGTAAACATCTAGCCTATTATCGTAATTGTGTAGTATAGTCTTCTAACGGTCGATTGTCGTAAGATCCCGCATCAATCTATCACTCTCTGGTAAGTGACTAGAATCTTCCAGGAACCTTCTGGAACGTTTTGGTAACGAGCACATTCCAGTCATTTGTCGAACATGACCAACACGTTTTGGGAATCTTCTACTGGAGCAGCTATTGCAGTTCTAAACAGAAACACTGTTAATTTCTATACATTAGAAGAGGAAAAATAATCTTTTCACTCCAAATCTCAACCTTGCGTCTTATCAGACGCCAAACAGGAATGCTTTGAATATTAGTTTGGAGTGTTAATGTGTGTGTGTGTGTGTGGGTGTTGGTGTTTGTGTATGCTTGTGCACACGCACCTGGATCTGCTTTGAGCGGCGTCCAAAAAAAAGTGTAAATAACCTTAGTGAAAGAAGGGTATGTGTGTGTGAGCGAGCGAGCTGAGAGGAGAGCGAGCAGGATAAATAAAAGGACATCGCCGGGTAGAGTTGATGCTGGAGATAAAACGCGCACAAAAAGACAATTGTCCTTGACGAGAAAGAGGAAGGCGCCAACTCGGCCCGTCTGTTGCGGTGTCGGGCTCAAGTTACCGTCGAGCACACGCCGGGAACTGTCGAGAAACATTCCGCTAACTGTCACATATGGTACTGTGTAACATGTAACTGCGCTTTCTTGCCGTTTGTCGAGCACATTCCCACGATTCAATAAATGTCGATGTGCATCTTTTAGCGGTCTTGCGTGTTCGGTTTACTCTTTAACAAATTTCTGTACCTCCAGTACATGTCTAGCATGTATGGATGGTACCTTTTGAGGCACATGAATAACATTTACCATTTAACATGCCTGACATGTAACGCTAACTGTCTAGCATGAAACTCTCTATTTTGTTACTGTCTGGCACAGTCGTATTTATATTTCAAACACTTTCTGATAATTGTTTAGCATTTAACGAGAACTCTCTATGAACAGTCCTGTACGCTTTAACTGTTTAGCACATGTTAACTTTCTAGCTTGTTACGGGAATGGACGTTCCCGGTAACTGTCTAGCACATTCTGGTCACTCTCTAGCATAGAGCTACATTCCATCTTAGCATAGAGCTACATTTCATCTTAGCATAGAGCTACATTCCATCCTAGCATAGAGCTACATTTCATCTTAGCATAGAGCTACATTCCATCCTAGCATAGAGCTACATTCCATCCTAGCATAGAGCTACATTCCATCTTAGCATAGAGCTACATTCCATTTTAGCATGTTATAGTAACTGCGTAGCGTGTTCCGGGCGTTAGCTATGTAGCAGATTTCAGTAACTCTCTGCCGCACTTTAAGAATTGTCTCGTCTTTTCTGGTAAGCACATTCTGGTCACTCTCTGGCATAGAGCTACATTTCATCTTAGCATAGAGCTACATTCCATCTTAGCATAGAGCTACATTCCATCTTAGCATAGAGCTACATTCCATCTTAGCATAGAGCTACATTTCATCTTAGCATAGAGCTACATTCCATCCTAGCATAGAGCTACATTCCATCTTAGCATGTTCCAGTAACTGCGTAGCGTGTTCCGGGCGTTAGCTATGTAGCAGATTTCGGTAACTCTCTGCCGCACTTTAAGAATTGTCTCGTCTTTTCTGGTAACTCTGTAGCACCCAGTTGCTGTTTTTACTTGTGCTATAAGGGTGTTGAACATTACTACATACGAGTAACTGGCTAGCATATTTCAGTTACTAGCTAGCACATTCTACTTATTCAGACACTTTGGAATTTGTCTACTACCTGGTAACTGTCGAGCAAGTACTGTATTTGATAACTCTCCAACACGTGCTGGTTCTTCTCGACCACATTTCCACATTCTGGTTATTGTCTAGCTAGCACATGTAAACTACTCTAGCTAGCGCATGTAAACTACACTGTACCATTCTCTTTGTTCTTTTTATTTTATTTTATTTTTTTAAACTCGGAACCATTTTGAAAGGGAGGGCTGGAGCGATCCACCACAGCCAGACTCGAACATCCGCACAATTATCCCGGCTTATTTGGTTTTATGAGTTATTGGCGCCTTTGAAATGCAGCTCGTCAACAGTTTAAGCGCACAGCCTCATTACGGAAAATAAACAAAGGGGCTAAATCTCTCCAGCGTTGCGTCGTATTGTTGTTAGGGAGCAAAAGCCTCGGCGAACCGCCAACGCGCTGATTTATTCGGCAAATTAGCAGCAATGCTCATTAATGAATTCTCTTATTCTGTGTACAGTACGCCTGTTTTTCAACCTGCACTACGCGGGTAACGTAACGGTAAAAAAAAAGTAGATAAATGCTGCGTTATGTTCAGTGACATCCTCTTGATTCTCACATTTATCTCACATGCGAATTATGTGGCATGTTTTCCAGACGTTGTATATAGAGCGTAATGTGTACAAATGTGAGTCATGTTTGGTCATGCGTGGACTGCGAGCGTATGTCATTATTTGCACGCATGCCTGATTGAAATGTTCATTTGCACCCAGGCAAATCGACATTAACGCAGAGAGTTAGAGTATTTAAAAAATGGGGCTCTGCTTAGTTGGTTAGTTTTAAGCCTGGCCTGAGGTTTCAAACAAACGTGACGGTTTCGGATTTCAGATCAGCGTTTAAAGCCAGTTTATGGTTTTGAATGACAATTTGAAACGCGTTTGGGCTATCGCGTTCATAATTGAGTTTCAAACTCTTTTCGCATTCGAGTTTGAAGGCCAAGTTTGAAAGTTGTTGTGTGTACGATTAGCCATCCGTCTTGTGGTTGACACCGAATGACAAAAACAAATAACGGCGCCATCACATAAACAGCGTGTGACCTTTTTTATTTGTCATTTTTCACGGCAGCGACACCACACCTGAGACAACTTTTTTCTCCCCCCCCCCCCCCCCCCACCCTCTCCATCACTTACGCCTTCATTCCGTGTCACTGTGCTCAGCTGATGCTGAAACACACGATAGATGGGTGAAAATCCGCAACGGACAGAGGCCATATAACAAAACTCTTAAACGAGCGATCCGCTTATTCATTTTTCTCTCCCTCGAGATGGCTTAAAGGTAATAGTGACTAATTGTTGAGCAATCGGAACTGTCGAGTGCAAATTGCACATTCTGCTAACTTGCCCCCCCCAGTAACTGTTTTGGACATTCCCATAGAATGTCGAGCACATTTCTACACTGCAGAAACTGTCAGGCGTGTGCTCGTAGCTGTCCGTGTACGTTCCAGTGACTGCCTCGCACACTCTTTTCAGAAACAGTATATCAGGGGCCGGGGGGAATACAACACAATACAGTGTGCTCATCCTAGCATTCATTCGTTTAGTTGCCGCAGACTCATAGACGACGGTAGCCAACGCTGGCCGTTCATCATTTCTCCTCGAGACTTTTCCTTGACATTGATGCGCATTTAATTTGCCCTCATCGGGAAGCGTTAGCTTGGCAGGCTAACGCTTCAAATGAATGATTGGAAGGTTCTCTATTGCCTGCCTGCCTGAGTGTGTGTGTGGGTGTGTGTGGGTGTGTACTTGTTTAGAGTTCAGTTTAAGAATGTTTCTTAATTTGCTTAAGTGCTACTGGAGGGTGAACATTTACATTCTAAGATTTATTTTCAACTTTGCATAATATCAAGGAAAGCCACAAATTGGACATTTGTCTTGTTGTTGTACTCAATTGGTTGTTGGCGCATTTAGATTCAATTAGATTAGATTCGATTAGATTAGAAAACCTTTATTCGTCTCGCAATGGCGAAATTCCCAATTCACAGCAGCAAAGTTATGAAAGGTAGAAGTATTTAGTAGTTTTGCTTGTGTTTTTTATTGGTCATGTAAGCGATTGATTGGTTGTCTGGTAGTTTATTTGCTTGAAGGACCGGTTGCTTGGTTAGTTGATTATTTTGATTCTTAATTAATTGATTAATTAACTGATTAATTATTTATTTATTTCAGTTCCATGTGACGCAGACTGTCAATCATGTTCCGGGACTCCCGATCACTGTGACAGCTGCAAGGATCCGAAGGCCGTCCTCCATCTTGGTCGCTGTCTGTCCGTTTGCCCCGACGGTTTCTTCCCCGACGGGCCAAAGTGTGCAGGTATTTTTCTGACTTGGACCGCCTTCTTCCAAATCGCATTCAATTTCTTTTCTTCTCAATCGGACGCACTTGACGTTCTCGTTTTGTTGATGAATTGAAATCTCTGCGGGTTTGCCCATAATCAATTAAAAAACACCATCATCACATTGATGCGTTTAATTGAATATTGGCAAATTTGCTGAGGCTTGAAAAAGGACACGTGTCTGAAATCATGTGCATTCTGATTCTACATATTCGCTGTTGAGCATGTCACGCTTAAAAAAAATTTTTTTTTAATACTTTGAACCACATAAACTGTTCTGCAAGTCACTTGAGTTGAATTACGCCGTAATTTTTCTTTGACATTCTTAACTCTCCTGCCACCCTTGAGGAATTGCGCTTACACGTGCGTGGATGTTTTGGGCCAGTTAAAGTCAGTATATTTGCACAATTTTATTTTATTTTTTTAATCCCACGCACTGAATATACCTGATGAATATGCATAAATGCAAACTTAAGTCATAATTTAGCCTGGCATCCATTATGCTTGGCTGACTTTGCGTCTTTCAATTATTCAGCCGACATCGCAGAAGGCCGAGTTGCACCTTCAACCTTCAACGTTCGACTCGGGAATGTTCACAGGGAAATTGGGGGGGGGGGGGGGGGGGGGGGGGGGGACCATGCTACGTCTTCGTCCCACCTTAACCCGGACGGGGGGGGTCGTCTTTGAGATCTTTCCTTTTTTTGCAGCAGCTCTCTTGACTTTTAATGACCCGTTCAGCCATCAATAGCAGCGCCGTAAAAGTCATCAGACGGGAAAAGCCGAAGCAAATGAGAGAACGAGACGCTAATGTTAGCCATCGTATAGCGGGATTTGTACCGCGCACACGCTTGACACGCCTTTAATGAAACGGTGGCGCTTTGCTCAACGTTTCCAGCGCCATGACATGCTCATACGAGTGTAAACATTGTTACTTTTGATGTGTAAAAAAAATCAAATATTAGGCGTCATTTTCACGACTGTGGCAGAGGGTGTAGCTCAATTGGCCCGCCCCCTTTTTATTTTTTCCTGTCCTAATGTCTTTAGTCGACCACAAAATTATTAGTTTTCAAATTTTCAAATTAACAGTCAATGTAAAATAATAAAATAAAATGGCGGACTCCGAATCTCTCTTCCTCTCGCGCTTTTCTGATACAAGCATATAAGCTCTATTTTTCTCGCCATACTTGTCGGGGAGTAAATGTCAGCTCTGAAATAGTATAAGTGCACCTCGAGTGGGGGTGGGGGGGGGGGGGGGGGGAATTCGGATCAATAAAAAGGTGAACTTTGTTGACTACTAAATTTCCAAGATGGCTGTGGGCTCCGCTCGCCGGCGCAGATAAAGCCGATAAAAGACGATTTAAACGCGTCGTAAAAGTCAGAAGTTTGCGGACGGAATGCACAAGTTTTCGCCGTGGCTCGCCGCACTTCAAATCGCATCAAACTAAAATTGCTAGCGGAGGAAATCATTGGGGAGAGAAATCATCGAAAAAGCGTCGCCGTCAGTTGACAAAAAAAAAAGGTGAAAGCGCACAGAAAACGGAAACAATCAAATCATCATAAGAAAAATGATAAAATCATAAAAAGCTTTATGCGGCACATTATTATCAACAATATAATCACATCTCGCCTTGTCACTATTAGCGTTATCCGATTTGGAATTATTTGAATGATTTTGCATGTAAATATTTGATACATTTATATTTTATTTTTTAATTGTTTGACACTACCTTGTATTTTTGGCTCTTTTTTTTGGTGTATTCATTCTTATACTTTTTAACAAATTAATATTAGGAGCGGGCGGCCCGGTAGTCCAGTGGTTAGCACGTGGGCTTCACAGTGCAGAGGTACCGGGTTCGATTCCGGCTCCGGCCTCCCTGTGTGGAGTTTGCATGTTCTCCCCGGGTCTGCGTGGGTTTTCTCCGGGTGCTCCGGTTTCCTCCCACATTCCAAAAACATGCAGGCTGATTGAACACTCCAAATTGTCCCTAGGTGTGAATGTGAGTGCGAATGGTTGTTTGTTTCTGTGTGCCCTGCGATTGGCTGGCAACCGATTCAGGGTGTCCCCCGCCTACTGCCCGGAGACAGCTGGGATAGGCTCCAGCACCCCCCGCGACCCTAGTGAGGATCAAGCGGCTCGGAAGATGAATGAATGAATGAATGAATGAATATTAGGAGCACAGTAGTGTTACTAAAAATAACTCATGTTAAATAATAATATTCAAAGTATTGTGTCATGCATTTTTTAATTTGATATATTTTAATTGGTACTATTTCATGTTAAAGTGAGTTGTGGCGTGACGACTTCTCTCAGTCTTCTTTTCACGTTGCCCTTTTTGCGTCCGCAGACTGCCCTCCGTCTTGCGCCGTGTGCAGCAGCAGCTGGTCGTGTCAGGCGTGCCACCCGCAGCGCCCCCTGCTGAGCGCCGATGGCAATCAATGCCTGGCGACCTGTCCCGCCGGCACCTACCCGGACAACCGTAAAAAGCAATGCAGACGTGAGTTCCATTTTGCATTCCCCCCCCCCCCCCCCCCCCCGACTCGGCACTCGCCTCGTGTTTGTCCCGGTTTTGCTCGCTTTCCTTTGTTTGTTTAATCATGATGATGATTTTTCTTTTCTTTTCGGTCACGATTCCACAAAAAGTGAAGCGGTGCTTTGGTTGAGTCACGTCAACTTGCTGTGCCTTATTTCCGTTGCATTGATTGCTTATTGATTCGTCCGCCGGGGGTTCCCGACGTCATTTATTGATCTGCAGGCTTTTTTTATTTGGAAAGTAGGACGTGAGGTACCGACAGCCGCGGGTTAGCATCTAGTTACAAAAGGAACTTTTAGTTACAAACGTGCTTTGACGCAGGCACCGTCAAGTGCTTTTCAGCAAGGTTTCATGTGAATTATTTTTGACTTGGTGAACTTTAATGCGGACTCATTGTATTCTGGCAAACTTGAATACGGACTCTTTTTAAACGATGTGAGCTTGACGATTTCAGTGTGCTTTAATGCAGATTCTTTCAACAGCAGCGAGCTTTCATGTCGTGGCTTTGAAAAAAGCCGAGCGTTAACCTCGGCTCTTGACTATGTGAGCTTCCCTGAATGCAGGCGCATTTCAGGAGACATTTAATGCTGACTCTTTCCGTTCCAGTTTGCATTATTGCTTTCGCCAAGCGTTCATTTGAGCGCTTTCCATTTCAGTGAAACAAAATGCAGACTCTTTCAATTCCAGTGAGCTTTAATGCGGATGCGTTGACTTCCTGATGAGTTTCAGAGAAGAACCGTTGAAGTCCGGCGAGCTTTATTGCGGACTCTTTCAATTCAGCGAGCTTTAACGTGGACTCTTTCATTTCCACAGAGCCTCGAAATTTCGGTGAGCTTTAATGCAGACATTTTTCTTGAGATTCAACGCAGACTCTCGGCAGTTTCACTTATCTCAAACCCGAATCACTTCTGTTTCAATGAGCTTCAAAGACGGGGGGGGGGGGGGGGGGGGGTGGATTCGGTTTCAGTGAACTTAAATGTGGACTCTTTCAATTTCACTGAGCTTTAATGCGGATGCTTTGAATTCCCGATGAGTTTCAGAGAAGAACCGTTGAAGTCCGGCGAGCTTTATTGCGGACTCTTTCAATTCGGCGAGCTTTAATGTGGACTCTTTCATTTCCACAGAGCCTCGAAATTTCAGTCAGCTTTAATGCAGACATTTTTCTTGAGATTCAACGCAGACTCTCGGCAGTTTCACTTATCTCAAACCTGAATCACTTCTGTTTCAATGAACTTCAAAGCGACGGGGATTCGGTTTCAGTAAACTTAAATGTGGACTCTTTCAATTTCACTGAGCTTTAATGCAGACTGCCTCGATTCAAATTTACTTTAATGCACATGCTATCGTTTTCGGCTAGCCATCTGATTAAGATATCAAATTGCAGCTCAGATTTTTTTTTGCAGAGAGATTTACCCGGTATCACAGTCTTGCCTACAAAGATTGTGACGGCATGAAAGCGTGCGCGGAGGCGGCAATTATCCACTCGGATTGTGCGTGAAAGGCACAGGCCAAGAAGTAAGCGTGTTTAATAATGCAGTCCAATCTAATGTTGGATGACTTAGCGGCATTAAATATTACGGCTCGAATTCCCACACTAAACCTCGGGGAACGTAACAATAAAATTCCAGCGCCGCATGATGGATCGGCTTTATAACCTTGACAGAAGGAGGCGGCAAGAGAGGCGGGAGACTCGTTTGCTCTCGTGCCGTCTGCGCTGCCATTAATCAGGCAATCTGCCCCGGAGGTCCGCTCGTACCATCCAGCCAGGAGCGATAAGTAAAAGCCGGCTGAGGAGGAGGAGGTAGAGGACGAGCCCTTGCGGGCGCGCTAATATGCTAACGTGCTCTGAATGTCTCCGGAAGACGAGACGGACGGGCGACTTTGGGGTTGTATTTCGCAGCGTGTTGAGGATCGTGGCGACGAACGTTTTTCAGTACGGCTTGATGTGGCAAAGCCTCACGTTGCCGTGGCACCACGGCGTGCATTTGTGCTGCGGCGTAATTCCCCGCTCAGGCATTAATCGAGCCGCCTTTAATGCGAATCGTATTGCGCAAAGAGCAAATGATCGCCCTGGCGAGCGCTCTCGTGCCCTCCGTTCAGCCGTCGAAGGTCCAACGCCATCTGGATGGATTTGGACTCGCTCAGATTGTGAGATTTAGTGCGGGCCTGTTCAATGCCAGGGAGCTTTCTTTTCCATTTCGGTGAGCTTCAATGCTAACTATTTTCAAGTTGGCGAACAAGAATGCACTCTTTTCGTTTCAGTGAGCTTCGGTGTGAACTATTTCCGTTTCAGTGAGCTTTAATCAGGGCTCTTATTTTCACGGAGCTCAAATAACCAACTCTTGTTTTTAATGAACTCTCAAGTTTGCGAGCTTTGTTATGATCGCTTTCGATTCGGGCAGAATTGAACGCGTACTTTTTCAAATTTCTGATTAGCTTTACATCCTTGGACACTTTTTCAGTTTTCGCGGCCTTTCATGCAGACTCCAATTTCATCCATCCATCCATCCATTTTCTGAACCGCTTAATCCTCACTAGGGTCGCGTGGGGTGCTGGAGCCTATCCCAGCTGTCTCCGGGCAGTAGGCGGGGGACACCCTGAATCGGTTGCCAGCCAATCGCAGGGCACACAGAGACGAACAACCATCCACGCTCACATTCACACCTAGGGACAATTTAGAGCGTCCAATAAGCCTGCCATGCATGTTTTGGGAATTTGGGAGGAAACCGGAGCACCCGGAGAAAACCCACGCAGGCCCGGGGAGAACATGCAAACTCCACACAGGGAGGCCGTAGCTGGAATCGAACCCGGTACCTCTGCACTGTGAAGCCGACGTGCTAACCACTGGACTACCGGGCCGCCCCGACTCCAATTTCAATGAGTTTTAATTCTGGTCGCTTCAATTTGAGCGAGCATTACCGTGCTTCAAGCCTCAATTTTAATCCGCTTTCACGCAAACTCGCTCATGGTCACTCGGCTTTAATGCTGACTGTTTTGCAGTCCCGCTCAACTTTGAAAGTGTCTGCATTAAATCTCACCGAAACTGATTTTTAAGCTGATGGCAATGGAGATAGACATTTGTTTTGCTCAACTTTAATGCGGACTGCGAGCCTCCTCCCAACGTTGTGAGCTTTAATGTGAACCGTTTCTAAGTCTGAAATCGAAACGCTTCGCATTGAAGCGCTTCAGAGAGTTTGATGATCTTGTCCTGTCTTGTGGTGCATGTGAGAGGATGAGTCTGGAAAGGTTCCCAGCAGACGGTAGCTTATCTTGGCAGAAGGGGCAGGACCACCCAGAAAAAAACATAAAAAAAAGACTTTCTCGTACAGAAGACCCCCTGTGGTGTGGTTGTGTCGCTGGCTCATACTTTACTGCTGCGGCATGTAAACAATGTTGGCATGTTAATAACACTGAGGAGGCGTTGCCTAGGAGATGCCTTTGTTCTTAGGGCAAGAACATTATTCATATCCCACTCTGGAGTTTACCCGGCAACAGCATTTAGGAGCCTGCAACCGAAAAGACTGCGCAGAATCTCCAGGAAAATAATCGCCACATAAAATTTGGCTGGCATGTCCTTGATGTGGAGACTCACCAAAAGGTCTCGAGAAGCCCGGCCTGAAGAGTGAGGAGGGGAGGTCTCCCATGTCGGTTTGAGGCCGTCCTTTGAGACGACGATTGCCTCTTCAAGGGTTTTTGAAAAACCTGAGCCTATGGTTTATTTCACTCAGCAACATAAAATTTGGCAGTCGATCAAAAAAAAGATTGACACAGATTAATTTACAGTGGTCCAACAAAGAGGCGGCCCGGTAGTCCAGTGGTTAGCACGTCGGCTTCATAGTGCAGAGGTACCGGGTTCGATTCCAGCTCCGGCCTCCCTGTGTGGAGTTTGCATGTTGTCCCCGGGCCTGCGTGGGTTTTCTCCGGGTGCTCCGGTTTCCTCCCACATTCCAAAAACATGCGTGGCAGGCTGATTGAACACTCTAAATTGTCCCTAGGTGTGAGTGTGAGTGCGAATGGTTGTTCGTTTCTGTGTGCCCTGCGATTGGCTGGCAACCGATTCAGGGTGTCCCCCGCCTACTGCCCGAAGACAGCTGGGATAGGCTCCAGCACCCCCCGCGACCCTCGTGGGGATTAAGCGGCTCGGAAGATGAATGAATGAATGAATGGTCCGACAAAGACAAATAAACTTTTGTTTCGAAAGCCCCTGAAATCTGTCTCACTTAACATGAAATTTAGCAGCCACCAAAAAGTCTCAAGAAGCCTTGCCTGAAAAGATACAGAAAGTCTGACATTTGACTTCCATCCATCCATCCATCCATCCATCTTCTGTACCGCTTGATCCTCACTAGGGTCGTGGGGGGTGCTGGAGCCCAACCCAGCCGTCTCCGGGCAGTAGGCGGGGGACACCCTGAATCGGTTGCCAGACAATCGCAGGGCACACAGAGACGAACAACCATTCGCACTCACACCCACACCTAGGGACAATTTAGAGCGTCCAATCAGCCTGCCACGCATATTTTTGGAATGTGGGAGGAAAGCGGAGCACCCGGAGAAAACCCACGCAGGCCCGGGGAGAACATGCAAACTCCACACAGGGAGGCCGGCGCGAGCTGGAATCGAACCCGGTACCTCTGCACTGTAAAGCCGACGTGCTAACCACTGGACTACCGGGCCGCCCGACATTTGACTTGAAGCTACCATTTTAGGCTCATTTACTCCCAAGACTTCTTTGAAAGACAAACCTCCTGGAGAGTTTTTGGAAATCCAGCGTCCAAAATCCATTTCACGCAGTAACATGAAACTCGATCAGGATTTTTTATCCTGAATAATAATCCTTATCGCGTGTGAATGGAGCGCGGCGGTTCAATGACGCCAACGATTTGCCTCACCTCCTGACCTGCCTACCCAACTGTGGACCGTTCTGGAGGTGCGGGCTATAATTACCCTGGCGGTAATCGCTTTGTTCAGCGGAGAGATCGGTGCTGTTGAACGGTCTGCGGCTGGATGGATGGAGGTCTTGAGGAGCCGACGATGAGAAGAAAGGAGCGTTGGCGCGGAGTGCCGATGCGGATTTGGAGCTGGGAGTCGCGGCTTGGAGTTTGAAGCGGATTATGTGGGACAGGAGAAGTGAACTCATCTCTTTTCGTCAATGGACGCTACAGCTTCGTGTTTGCTTTCAAAACTTTGCTTGTAGCAGACGTGTGCACATTTTTCAGCATGATGTCTCTGATCCACTGGTGGAAGGACACTTTGATCCTCTCCTCTTTCATCTAGAACTGCTTCAGACAACAAAGTGTATGCAGAAAAGTGGTGAAGATTGCACGACTGTCTCTGTCCTATGTGTTGTCTTGTGTTATTTTGACTTCAAAATGGCGCCGCGAGATTGGCTGCCTTTCCAGCAGCTCCTATTTTTTTGTTGTTCTACTTCTTCCTTTCATAACTTTGCTGCTGTGAATCTGGAATTTCTCCATTGCGAGACTAATAAAGGTTTTCTTTCTTTCTTTCTAACAAATCTAGCAAGCACAGGTGAAACGGAAACAAAGTGAAGATGACATCCATTTCAAAGTCAAAGTCGAACTCCCAGAGACGAGACAAAAGTAGCACAAGGAAGAGGAAACTCTTTGATATATATATTTTTTGGATGAAGCATTGATTTGAATGTTTGGACTTTTATGTCGGGATTCCGTAAATGAGAGCAGGACGACTTTGCTATTTTTCATAGTGATCGTTGACAGGTCACCAGAGGCCTGGTTTGCCCTGATTTTACTCAACAACGGGAAACCACCTATGTGCCGTGGTTTCATGTTGTGGAAAAATGGATTTAAATCCTCAATTCCGTCAGGAAAAGGAAAATAGTCCCGGTTATTAATATCATTGTGGATGGATTCTGATCCTCTTTCCAAAGCTGCTTTGTCTGCGCTCACTTTAATAGGCCAAGTTCTGATCTTATTAGGAGAGATTCAGCTTTGGTGCTTTGTAGTATTAGTGTGTGTTTGTGTGTGTGTTGGGGGGGTTAATCTTGTGTCCTCACCTCATCCAGGATAATTTGGTTAGGGGGGGGCCTTGGGCCTACTCAGATTACACATGCTGATAACGTTTTGGATTGCAGCTGCGCATGAAAAATAAATTGCTTTCCGTGCAAAGGGGCAAAGTAAAGGACGCGTAATCCCCCCTCGTGGGCCACAACCGACGTCGGGTAGGGGGGGTGTGTACAAGACACACGCTCATAAATAATACATTGCAATGTTATGTTGAAGCTCAAAGGCCACGGTGTTCTCGGTTTTCATGCAATCATCGCATTTTGTCACCATGGTTTGGACCCATGCTGGATGGCGGAGGCAAAAACTGGTCCGCCATCTACTGCTACGAATTTGGACTAATTTGAGTGAAGTTCCAAGTAAGGGTGTAGTCAAGTCCTCCTTTCTCGAGTCCAAGGGGGGGTTCCAAGATATGTGAATATGTTTGAAATTGTCACCTCTTGTTGCACACATCGAGAGGAGCCAGATGAGGTGGCTTGGGCATCTGATTCGGATGCCTCCTGAGCGCCTCCCCGGTGAGGTGTTCCGGTCTTGTCCCACCGGGAGGAGACCCCGAGGAAGACCCAGGACACGCTGGAGAGACTATGTCACCCAGCTGGCCTGGGAACGACTCGGGATCCCCCGGGGAGAGCTGGAAGAAGTAGCTAGGGAGAGGGAAGTCTGGGCTTCCCTGCTAAAGCTGTTGCCCCCGCGACCCGGCCCCGGATAAGCGGTAGATGACGGACGGACGGACGGACCTCTTGTTGCAGCGATGCTCTTTTCTTGTAATCACGTTTCCTCGTGATGCTCGATTTCGCGTTCTCATTTCTTATACACGAGGCTCTCATCTTTTAAAGCCTTGCTTTCGCGATACGAACGGGGTAAGAAATGTCCGACTAACCTTTTTGAAGCTAAGGAGCTCGCGTCGTGTTGTTTGCGCATCAATCAAGTCTGGGTATTTGTACCGCCAGGTTGTTCCGAGTCGTGCTCCGAGTGCGTGGGTGCGAGCCCGCGAGAGTGCTCGTCATGTTCCGACCCAGCCGCCTTGCTCAAGGACGGCGAGTGCGTTCTCGACTGCGGCGAGGCTTTCTACAGTCAGGATGGCGTCTGCCACGGTAAGTGCGGCTCACCTCTTCATCTGCACGGCTGCTACTTACTGCAAATGGAAGCTAACGTGCCCGCTACGTGTTGCTAATGGAAGCTAACGCGGCTGCTACTTCCTGCTAATAGAAGCTAACGCGCCCCCTACATGTTGCTAATGGAAGCTAATACGCCTACTACTTTTTGCCAGTGGAAGCCAACGCGTCCGCTACATGTTGCTAATGGAAGATAATGCGCCCACTACTTTTTGCCAGTGGAAGCTAACGTGCCCGCTACGTGTTGCTAATGGAAGCTAACGCGCCTGCTACTCCCTGCTAATAGAAGCTAACGCGCCCCCTACATGTTGCTAATGGAAGCTAATGCGCCCACTACTTTTTGCCAGTGGAAGCTAACGCGTCCGCTACATGTTGCTAATGGAAGCTAATGCGCCCACTACTTTTTGCCAGTGGAAGCTAACGCGTCCGCTACATGTTGCTAATGGAAGCTAATGCGCCCACTACTTTTTGCCAGTGGAAGCTAACGCGTCCGCTACATATTGCTAATGGAAGCTAATGCGCCCACTACTTATTGTTAATGGAAGCCAATGCGCCCGCTACTTGTTGCTCATTGAAGCTAACGCGCCTGCTACTACCTGCTAATGGAAAGTAACGCGCCCGCCCGCTACATGTCGCTAATGGAACCCGACGCGTGTTATTACAAGAACTTTCCAGGGAAATGATTGGAAGCGGTAGTATTACAGTGATCGCTCGCTATTTCGCGGTTCGTTTATCGCGGCCTCGGTGCATCGCTGATTTTTGCCAAATAAATAAAGAAAGAAAGAAAATGCGAAAATGCCGTAAAAATTCCGCAAAAGATCCGTGAGAGGCAGTGAAAGTCAGCAAAACAACAGCGAGTCACATAGAGCAACATATACAGTACTACACATAACCTAACCTAATTTATACATGTTTAAATATATTCGTACATAGCATTAAGTAATGTTAATTCCTACAGGCATGCATGTATGCCATTAAATTTGGCCTTATAAATATTATTTATACTCATACACATGTACATATATACCTATACGGGGAGGGGAGGGGTCGCTACTTCGCGGAATTTTGTATATCGCGCGTGGTTTCGGTTAACCATTAACCGCGATAAACGAGGGATTACTGTAGTTAGTTAGTTACCGGTAGTTATTTGTTTGTTAGTCAATCAGTTCAAAAATCAAGTGGTTAGGTCGTTATTGGTTGGTAATTTACAGTTGATAGTTATTTACCAAGTCAGTTAAAAAAAAATCACTTTTGCATCCGAAGTTAGTTGTTGAGTTAGGCAGTTGGTCAATCTGTCAATTATTTAGCGAGTTAGAATGTTGATAAGTTGGGTGTTCTGTAATGTTAATGACACAAATACTTGACACATTTCTGTGAGGCAACATTTGATGTTTCGTAAAGCATGTAGCTGAATAAAGATAATTCTGATTCTGGTTCTGTCTGGAAATGTCCGATGCTTTGCATTAAGAACGTCTCGCACACTCTGCGGGTGTGTGTGTGTGTTTGTGTGTTTGTGCAAGCGTCCATCGCAAAGGTCAGAGTTATCAGTCACTTGAGGCGGTCGCAGTGAAAATGTCACAGTCGGCGCCCTGCCGGAGGACTCTTGACTTCTTCTTGACTCGTCCTCCTCGGGGTCTCCGAGGCCGCGTCCATTTCAACTCTCGTCTCCTATTAAAACTTAAATTCCATATTTATTTTCTCACCTTTTGCTCCGCGGCATTTTGGGGGCTACAAGTGACCACGGTGAACAGAGTCAAAGGTGCAGAGAGTCAACGTGCGAGTATGGAGCGTCCATTTTGTCAGAATGACCTTCAGTTAGAAACGACTGCTTCCATTTTTAGTTGCCTTCGATCTTGGGGGATTGAAGTCTAAATTGAGAAGGACGGGAAATGTCCGGGTGCGGATCAAAGGACTCGCACACCTAACTTTCAAGGCTTCTGACTCGGCGCAACCTGCGCCATGCTACGCTTTTCCAATTAGCCTCAGCAAAAATGAGCGACGGCTGCGCCGAAATCGCCGCCTTGCATCGCGTGGAGGCGGACGCCGCGGGTGTCTTCTCATTTAACGTCCTTTGATGTCCTTGATGACTTTGGCAGCATGCCACCCGTCCTGCGCCTCCTGCCTCCCCGACAAGCCCGACTGCGTGAGCTGTCCGCCGAGCGGCATGTTGCATCGTGGGAAATGCCTGCCGGCCTGCCCCGCTCAGCACTACGGCGATCACAGCAGCAGGTGCAGAGGTAACGTGCCGACAAAAGTATTTTGTTTCTTAAACGCCCCTGCGACAATGGCGGAGCGCGTTCTGCGCGTGTTAAGTAGCGAAAGTGTTACCGGTACGAGACTGGCCTGCCTGCAGTCCAGACCCGTCTCCCATTGAAAATTGTGTGGCGCGCTTGATCAAGCAGAAAATACAACGGTGGAGTCCGCTGAACCGCTAAAGCTGCACATCAAGCAAGAATGGGAAAAAAATTCCACCTTTGAAGCTCCAACAATTGGTGTCCTCCGTTCCCAAGTGTTTATTAAATGTTGTTAAAAAAAAATTTTAAAATGATGTCATGGTAGTAAACATGAACCGGAACGTGTTGCAGCCATAAAGTACTCAGTTCATGATTATTCATCTTCCGAACCGCTTGATCCTTACTAGGGTCGCGGGGGGGGGGGGGGGGGGTGCTGGAGCCTATCCCAGCTGTCTCCGGGCAGTAGGCGGGGGACACCCTGAATCGGTTGCCAGCCAATCACAGGGCACACAGAGACAAACAACCATTCGCACTCACACTCGCACCTAGGGACAATTTAGAGTGTTCAATCAGCCTGCCACGCATGTTTTTGGAATGTGGGAGGAAACCGGAGCACCCGGAGAAAACCCACGCAGGCCCGGTAGTCCAGTGGTTAGCACGTCGGCTTAACAGTGCAGAGGTACTGGGTTCGATTCCAGCTCCGGCCTCCCTGTGTGGAGTTTGCATGTTGTCCCCAGGCCTGCGTGGGTTTTCTCCGGGTGCTCCGGTTTCCTCCCACATTCCAAAAATATGCATGGCAGGCTGATTGGACGCTCTAAATTGTCCTTAGATGTGAATGTGGGCGTGGATGGTTGTTTGTCTCTGTGTGCCCTGCGATTGGCTGGCAACCGATTCAGGGTGTCCCCGCCTACTGCCCGGAGACAGCTGGGATAGGCTCCAGCACCCCCCGCGACCCTAGTGAGGATCAAGCGGCTCGGAAGATGAATGAATGAATGAATGGATTCAGTTTTTTTATTTAACACGACTTTCCTGCTTTCTCACTTTCCTTCAAAAATATCTTCTTGGTGTGCCCCCAGGCTGCCACAGCTCGTGTGCATCATGCTGGGGTCCGTCGGCGTCTCAGTGCACGTCGTGCGCACAGGACCTCCTCCTCCACCAGGGGGAGTGCGTGGAGGCGTGCGGCGAGGGCCTGTACCCTCACGCCCACACCTGCCACAGTAAGCGCGTCCACTAAAAAAAATCCGCCATCCATTGTCCATCCATACATCGGCTGATGTAAGATAAGATAAGATAAGATATCGTTTATATGTAACTCGCTACACTTGGCGTGCGTGCAGACTGTCACCCGTCGTGCCGCCGCTGCGTGGGCCCTCTGGCCTCGGACTGCCTGCGCTGCCTCAAAGCCGGCGAGGTGCTCGCCCCGCAGTCGCGTGACCTTCGACCTCCGCGCGGGATCTGCGCGGCGGCCTGCCCCGCCAACACCTACGCCGACCACCGGCGCGCTTGCACAGGTAACGTACAAACGCGCAATTGTTTGAGCCAGCCAGTCAGACATTCGGTTAGTTCCCGACAGCCTTTTTTTCTCCCAATACATTCAGCAGGACGAGAACAAAGAGTCAGTGGAGTGTGTTTTGTTAGTCCACTAAGTGACGGTGTGAAATTATATCCACTTAGCACCCGTCTCTGCCTTTGAGGGTCATTCCGCGTTCAGCAATACGCTTTCTGGCAAGCCGATGTTTTTCACTTTGTTTATATATACAGTAGGGCGGCCCGGTAGTCCAGTGGTTAGCACGTCGGCTTCACAGTGCAGAGGTACCGGGTTCGAATCCAGCTACCGGCCTCCCTGTGTGGAGTTTGCATGTTCTCCCCGGGCCTGCGTGGGTTTTCTCCGGGTGCTCCGGTTTCCACCCACATTCCAAAAACATGCATGGTAGGCTGATTGGACGCTCTAAATTGTCCCTAGGTGTGTGATTGTCTGGCAACCGATTCAGGGTGTCCCCCGCCTACTGCCCGCAGACAGCTGGGATAGGCTCCAGCACCCCCCGCGACCCGAGTGAGGATCAAGCGGTTCGGAAAATGGATGGATGGATATATATACGGTATATATATAGAAAAACAATCAATGAAGCATTATTTCTATAATCCACTTATTATGAAATATTTACTTACACCGTATTGTGTAATGAATTGATCATACTTGAGATCACAATTTTTTTTTGGTTCTCAAGATGAATTATCTTTAATCACCAGTCTTATGAAGAGAAATTCTATTTTAGCTTGTAAATTTATTTATATGACAGACACACACACCCTCACTGGCACCCCCACACAACTTTTTTCAATAGCTTAAAAAAACGCACGGGCCAATAACAAATGATCTTAATTGTTTGCTATTACCGTTAAAAAAAAACTGATTGTTATTCTTCCATATACAGTAAATGTCTGTGTTGGTCAGCTACGAATAGATGTGCTGTGTGGGTGTTGTTTTTTTTTTTTGTTTTTTTTTGGTGGCAGCTTTCTTTCTGGCAGCGAGCGCCTCGGGAATGATTGCAAATCGATGGGGCAGCATTTGGCTTGGCTGCCTTCATTCGTTTCGGTGACCTTGTGGGACAAACATGGTGCCGGCGTGACATCACATTCAATTGTTGTTGTTGTTGTTTCTGAAAAGTCCTCCAAATGTGATCGAGGGAGGCCAAACTGCCCAAATGACGGCCTTTGTGCATTGGCTGAAATGAACAAAGACAATATTTTTTGGGGGGCGGGGGGCACTCCCCCTGGCACCCCCTTAAAAATAAACATTTGGTTCATCGAAGACCACATTGCCATTGATACTCAGGAAAACATGTCTGTTGAAGTTCGTTTGGAAACAATCGTTTGGTCTTGGTTTGTTCGGCTATTTTGAAGACTTTAAAATCTCTTTTGCTGTTTATGAAAACGCATGAAGGCTCATTGAAGATGTTACATTAGCTTGGATGTTTGTCAAAACGTACGTTCGGTTCGTTGAAGACAAAATCAGTTAGAAAAACATGCCCGTTAGGTTTGGCTCCCAAATGACATTGAAGGTTATCAAAACTTTCATTTCCTGCTTCCTGCGTTTGCCTTTGATGTTTTTGCAAAACAAACAACAACAACAAAAAAACGCACTAAGGTCACCAAAGACCAAAACATTTCTTTGATGTTTACAAAAGTCTGCTGGGTTCTTGAAGTTCTTCCGCTTGCCTCCCTCCCCGCCTCCACACTCCTTGATCGTCGGAACAGTCTTTGGTGTTGACAAAACATACGACAGGGGGTCTGCCAAAGATTGAAAATGATCTTTGATATTTGCAAAAATTGTTTTGAAAAATTGTTTAGTTTTTTTTTTATGTTGACAAAACTGATTTTGAGGGATGCACGTCTTTGGTGTTTGTTTTACTGAATTCTAAATTTGTCCTTGATGGGACAAGATTCAATCAAAGATGACTTTGTCTTTGATGTTTTTTCTTTGAAGGCGAAATTGTCCACGATAATGGAAAAAAAAAATTCTTGGACGATAAACTTCTATTTGATATTTTGGAAAATATGCAAGCTTCATTGTATTCTAACGTGTCTTTGATTCATTCGTCTTTTGTTTTTGTGCACCTTAGTTCCACTGAAAACTGAATTGTCTTTGATATTTACGGTGACTCACGTTTGATTTTTACAAATGAGTGTTAGGTGCTCTCCAAATTGCCTTTGATGATGACGTCTATCTGGTCCTATGAAGACTAAAATGTCTTTTTTTTTTTTACAGAAATGTCGGTATCGAATGGAAATTTATAAATGTATTTATTTAATTTTTTATAAATTAAATTTATAAAAATGTCAGGTTTGTCAATTGTCTAATATTGACCCCAAAAAAATGATCTCAGTTTGGTTGCGCGTTCATTTGGCTTTGATGTTTACATAGACAAAAAACAAAATTGTTTGGAAGACTTACTTGTCTTTGAGATTTCCAGCGGGGGGGGGAAAAAAACTACTTTGCATGTACGTGTGAGTTTACTCTCTGGCATAAAAAGTATAAATCAGGGCCGCCCGCCTCGATACTGAACTCAATGCATCATTGCTGCAAAATCAGCCTCATCGACTGGCAAAAATTGTCCCGAATCAGCGGTAAAGTGAGTAATGAGGCTGATTCCGTCGCGCTTGATAATGTGTCAAGCCAGCGAATGCTCGTATTAATCAATACGCGCTACGACTTTATGTATCACACTTTGGTGGGGAGATGAGAGCGCGCAGAGGAATCTCAAAAAGCTTGCCCTGGCGATCTGGAAACGGTCCGTTTTTGTACCGCGGTCCCAAGAAAAATCATTTACTTGAACTTTCAGTCAGCTTTCTTTCTTTCTCAGGAATCGAGTTGGCGCTCGGGTTGACAACTCATTGCTACGCTGTACAGGAAAACACATCGGGTTTCTTGAGCACCTACTTGTCTTTGATTGTTGCAACAAAAAACAAAAAAACGAACCAAAATTCTACGCGACATTCTACAAGAAGCGTCACCAATGACGTAGTTGGTTCTCTTTGACATTTCCAAGAGTTACATCAAAATCTACTTGGAAAAAGTCTTTGAGTTCAGACGTCGTGGAATTTTTTGCCTTTGATATTTACGAAATCTAGGGCGGCCCGGCAGTCCAGTGGTTAGCACGTCGGCTTCACAGTGCAGAGGTACCGGGTTCGATTCCAGCTTCGGCCTCCCTGTGTGGAGTTTGCATGTTCTCCCCGGTTTTTTTTTTTGCGTGGGTTTTCTCCGGGTGCTCCGGTTTCCTCCCACATTCCAAAAATATGCGTGGCAGGCTGATTGAACACTCTAAATTGTCCCTAGGTGTGAGTGTGAGTGCGAATGGTTGTTCGTCTCTGTGTGCCCTGCGATTGGCTGGCAACCGATTCAGGGTGTCCCCCGCCTACTGCCCGGAGACGGCTGGGATAGGCTCCAGCACCCCCCGCGACCCTAGTGAGGATCAAGCGGCTCGGAAGATGAATGAATGAATGAATGAATGATTTTCAGGCATGCGGCCCGGTCGCCCAGTGGCTAGCACGTGGGCTTCACAGTGCAGAGGTACCGGGTTCGATTCCAGCTCCGGCATCCCTGTGTGGAGTTTGCATGTTCTCCCCGGGCCTGCGTGGGTTTTCTCCGGGTGCTCCGGTTTCCTCCCCCATTCCAAAAAACATGCGTGGCATGCTGATTGAACACTCTAAATTGTCCCTAGGTGTGAGTTTGAGTGCGGATGGTTGTTCGTTTCTGTGTGCCCTGCGATTGGCTGGCAACCGGTTCAGGTTGTCCCCCGCCTACCGCCCGAAGACAGCTGGGATAGGCTCCAGCACCCCCCGTGACCCTAGTGAGGATCAAGCGGCTCGGAAGAGGAATGAATGAATGAATTTACGAAATCTGCATGAACGTTGACACAGAAATGGATTTCAGGTTTGTTCAAAAACGTTCAAAACCGTTGTTGCCTTTGATGTTTCACAAACAGAGCTACTATGTCGGGAACATTTCATCACTGACTTTTGATATTTATGAAAACACATCGTAGAACTTGGCCGAAACTTGTTATTTTTTTTCTTCTTCTTCTGGTAGAATGTCACGCGTCCTGCTGGCACTGCACAGGACCGTCTGCGGACAACTGCACGTCCTGTCCGTCGCCGTCCAGCCTACACGAGGGACGGTGCGTGCCCGCGTGCCCGCAAGGATTCTTCGTACAGGACGGCCAGTGTCAAGGTCTTTACCGTTTTCAACTGACGCGGATCGGATTCGGGCGAATTGTTGATGTGCTGCAAAGGTGTTGATGTCGGATTAGGGTTTTGAATGTTGGGGTAAATTCAGGGTTGAGACTTTCAAGACCCCAGATTGGCACTTTAATCTTGGGTTAGGGTTTCAAACGAGGGTTAAGCTTTACGAATAGGGTTTCAAGCTTGCGTTGGGGTTTCAAATTATGGTTGGATGTCAGGGTGAGGCTTTTTTAATATGGGGTTTTGAATTTTAGCGTTTGAAGCCAAATTTGTGGTCATCAAACAACGGTTAGGGTTTCGAGATTGTTTGAAATTATGGTTTCAAGGCTGTGTTTGGTTTACAGGTTAGGATTTCAAGGCGGTTCAAGGTTTGTTAAAGCTTGTTTTAGGATTTCAGCAAGAGCTTCTGTTTGGAATTTGTGGTTTGAAGCCTTGAATCGGATTTGAATTTGTTTTTTCAACACAGGTTTAGGCTTTCAAATTCAAGCTCGATAATATGGTTTCCAGGCAGGGTTTGGTCTTCAGATGAGGATCTGAAACAAGGTTAAGGGTTCCAAATGTGGATTTTGAGGCAGGTTTGTGATGTCAAACAAAAGTTGGGTTTCAATTAAAGGGATGAAACCGGGATTATGGTTTGGAACTCGGGTTTCAAGACTGTGTTAGGGATTCAAATTAAGGTTTGAACATTGGGTGACGGTTTCGATTTTAAGATGAGGTTTTTATTGAGGTTTTCAAGACAAGCTTTCAAAGTATGATTTCAAACCTGGATTAGGGTTTCCGATGAGAGTTTCTCAGGTTTGGAGCTCAAGGTAAGGGTTGTAAATTAGGGTTTTGAAACCAGGACGAACGTAGTAAATTAGGGTGTTAACACAAGGTTAGGCATTCAACCTTTGACGTCGAGCCCATGTTAGGGTTGTAAATTCCTTTTTGATGTTTTCCTCCGCCGTTTCCTAAACTCCACCAGCCTGCCACCCGTCTTGTCAGACGTGTTCGGGCGCCTCCCAAGCCGACTGCACCTCGTGCCCCCCGCTGGCCGACCTGCAGGCGGGCCACTGCCGGACCGGCTGCCGGGAGGGCCGCTTCCTCCATGCCTCCACGGCCCAATGCATCGGTAAGCTTCATGTTTACCACTTAAATCCACTTACGCCTTCTTTTTTTTTGGGGGGGGGGGTGTAATTCCTCTGTTGATGCCTAGATGGCAGCACACTATTTTGTTGTGATATCGGACATATGATAGAAAAAGAGTGAGAATAGGAAAACCTCGTTTTTAGCTGAAGCTTATTGAATGTCAAAACCTCTTCAATCCTGCTTTTTATGCCTACAGAAATCGACGGATTTAGGTTTGTTTTATAAAGTGAGTCTTTGGGCACGATTGTCCGTGTAGATTTTGAGATGGTATGGTTGCTCGGTGGGGAAAAATGGGATTTGGTTACTGGAAACACTGTACTATATTTTCCCAAGGCACCACTATAGCAGAATAAAATGAGCTGTGAAGTTCTGCTTTCGGCAGCCGTTGTTGTTTACATCCTTGCTGGGGATGGGGGAGACATTTTACTGATCGGGACGGCTCGCTGAAGATGGAAAACAGTCTGAGGAGGATCAGGGACGAGATGGAGGAGGTTGCGGAGGCGCAGCGCCAGCAATGCACAGACTTTTAATTACACTTTCTGATGACGCGCTGTTCTCGCTCGTTTAATAAGCGATGCGCCTGCGCAGATTTATGGACGCGGGCGCGCATCAAGAGATTGGGCGCAGGGTCAAGTGCAGACAAAGTGGTAGTTAATAAAAAGATGCCTTGTGGGGTCATAAAAGTACAGCAGTGATTATTTCAACACCGCCTCCACCTTCACACTCCAATGGCACGTGTACACACACACACCCACACACAAATGCACACACTCCATTGTCCTCTCATCACATCGACTACTTGTAGTTTATTTTACAAGCAACACCTTTTGTCGTAATTATCCATGCGTGACCTATGTTTTTCCTTCCTCCCAATTTATGCTCGTCTGTCTGGCTAGCCAGCTAAATAGCTACATACATCTTGGTACACTATGTATGTATGTATGCTATTTAGCTAGCTACCTGTACATAGCTACGTAGCTAGCTGAGTTTTGAACGGTTCTTGTTAAAATTTACACTTAATTGCGTTTGAATCGAGCGTTCTGGTTTGAAATTTGAGTTTAAAGACGGGGTTGGAAGATTTCAAGGCCGAGAGGATTTGAAACTAGGGCTGGAATTTCATATGAATGTTTCAAGACAGGCGGCCCGGTAGTCCAGTGGTTAGCACGTCGGCTTCACAGTGCAGAGGTACCGGGTTCGATTCCAGCTCCGGCCTCCCTGTGTGGAGTTTGCATGTTCTCCCCGGGCTTGCGTGGGTTTTCTCCGGGTGCTCCGGTTTCCTCCCACATTCCAAAAAACATACATGGCAAGCTGATTGGACGCTCTAAATTGTCCCTCGGTGTGAGTGTGGGTGTGGATGGTTGTTCGTCTCTGTGTGCCCTGCGATTGCCTGGCAACTGATTCAGGGTGTCCCCCGCCTACTGTCCGAAGACGGCTGGGATAGGCTCCAGCACCCCCCGCGACCCTAGTGAGGATCAAGCAGTTCGGAAAATGGATGGATGGATGTTTCAAGACAAGGTTAGGTTTCAAATTAGGGTTTGAAACTTGGGTTATGGGGCGGCCCGGTAGTCCAAGTGGTTAGCACGCCGGCTTCACAGTGCAGAGGTACCGGGTTCGGTTCCAGCTCCGGCCTCCCTGTGTGGAGTTTGCATGTTCTCCCCGGGCCTGCGTGGGTTTTCTCCGGGTGCTCCGGTTTCCTCCCACATTCCAAAAACATGCATGGCAGGCTGATTGGACGCTCTAAATTGTCCCTAGGTGTGAGTGTGAGCGCGGATGGTTGTTCGTTTCTGTGTGCCCTGCGATTGGCTGGCAACCGATTCAGGGTGTCCCCCGCCTACTGCCCGGAGACAGCTGGGATAGGCTCCAGCACCCCCCGCGACCCTAGTGAGGATCAAGCGGTTCGGAAAATGGATGGATGGATGTTTCAAGACAAGGTTAGGTTTCAAATTAGGGTTAGAAACTTGGGTTATGGTTTCAAGACAGGGTTGTAGTTTGAAACTAGGGGAGGTGTTAAAATCAGGTTTAGGGTTTCGAAGTAGGGTTTGAAACTTGGGTTCGGAATTCAAATTAGGGTATGAAGACAGGATTACGGTTTTAAATTCAGGTTGAAAGGCAGGGTTGCTATTTTAAACAAAGGGTTTCGAATTAAGGTTTCAAGATATGATTGGGCTTTCATATTAGATTTTGAAACTTGGGTTTAAAAAAGAATAAAAAAAGGATCAAAAGGGACCGGACCCATACTTGAGTCCGTTTGACCAGACTTTTTCTGTATTTTAATTGATTTTGTGATGTTAATTTTATTTTATTTTGCACAACACAACAAAAAAAAATGATTCCTTTAAAATAAGGTTAGCATTTCAGACGAGTTTGGTTTCAAATTTCTGGCTTAAAGGAAGGAATTTGAAACTTAGTTCAGATTTTCAAAGATTTGGGGTTCAAGATCAGGTTCTGGTTTCAAATGAGGTTTTGAAGACGAGGTTATTTCGATTCGACTCAATGATGCCTTCTCGCTGCAGCTTGACTGATGTGATTTGTTGCCAGAGTGCAGCCCCGATTGCCAGCGGTGCACGGCCGACCTCCAGACAGGCGTCGGCAGCGTTTGCCTGTTGTGCAAAGGACCCGATGGCGCCTTGTTGCTAGGCGACCACTGCGTCCCTCGATGTCCACGGGATCACTACGGCCAGCACGGAGCCTGCATACGTAAGAAATGGCAAATTTGTTACAGCTGCCGCTTTTGTGAAAGCGCTATAGAAATCAGCATGTATTGTATTGTATTGTAATATGACTTTCTTCTCGGAAAGGACTTTTTTTTTTCCTCGAAAAATTCTGACTCGACTTTCCTCTCACAATATGTTTTTTTTCCCTCTCCCAAAACATGTGACCGTTTACATTCTTCCTATTCTAAGAATCTCATTTTATTCCCCAGGATGTCACCAGTCATGCGAGGCGTGCAGTGGGGCGGGGCCTCTTGCCTGTACTTCCTGTCACGCCCTCAGCGTTCTGCTTGCCTCTGGGGAGTGCGCCCCCCAGTGCCCGCTGGGTTACTACAACAACGGTCGTGGGGTCTGCGAAGGTCAGTCCAAACAACCAACCCAAGCGGGCCACCATACCTTCTCTTTTGCGGATTTTGGATCGAAAAAAATGAGCGTATTCAGATGCAGGAATTATCTGGCAACCATCTCCAGTCTTTATCTTGGACATATTTTCTATTCATCAAAATGTTCAGATGCAAAAATATCTAACTTTAATCTAATAACATAAAAACAAATAACATCATAAAAGAACACCAAGACTCTATATACAATATTTGTTTTTTTGTTGTATTGTTCAAAGAAACCAAATGTTACATTCTATGCATTTTTTTTCCTCTTGTTTTTTTTTTTCTTAAAAATCCAAAATCTAAATTAATAGAACTTAATTCTCTGAACATGTATGAATTTATATTGCGGATGACATTTTGGAAAACTATATATTTTCTAGATTTTGCAACGTTTAAAAGTGACTCTATATTTAATTCTTGTAGAAAGCTGACCTTTGTGACCTTTTGACTTTATTCTCAAAAAGACACACGGACGGTTTTAATTCTGCTTTTATTCTGTTATTCTATCACGTGAGAGTTCTGAGCTCACAATGGTTTTGTGGTTTTGCGAGTTTGCAAGTGCGTCGTTGTCGTTGACAGCCTGCAAACACCAGTGCCTGACCTGCGAGGGGGCGGACGCCTGCACTTCCTGCCGCGACCCCGCCAAGGTGCTGCTGTTCGGCGAGTGCCAGTACGAAGGCTGCGCCCAGCAGTACTACCTCAACACCACCACGCGCACCTGCACGGGTAACTGCGGCAAGCTTTTCATGTCAACATCAAAGCAAAATAGCCGAAATCGACACGACACATTCAGTCCTTCAAGTCACTTTTTAAAATGTGATGGTATTTTCAAATTACAAATAAAATGGGCAAAACCAATGATTTGAACTTTCCACCAACAGAGTGCGACTGGAGCTGCAACGCCTGCCGAGGGCCCCTGCGCACCGACTGCCTGCAGTGCATGGAGGGCTACGTGCTACGCGATGGCGTCTGCGCCCACGGGTGCCCACCGGGATCATACCGGGATGGGGAAAGATGCCTCGGTCAGTTGGCAAGCGCACAAACCGTGTCCGGCTGTGCATTCGGAGGAAGCGAATGTCAACGGGAGAAAGTAGCTACAGAAAAAAAAAAAAACAAAAAAAAAACTTAAAGCCAAACGAGTTCATGCATGCTTACAGTTGTTTTTTATTCAAATTTAAAGTTGATTTTCTCACTTATGTAATTCTCCCAAATATGGATTTGGTGGAGAGAAAAAAAACAATCTATGCTCTTGTTAAATTATTGCAATTTTCTTTTATACAATACAATACATGCTGATTTAAATAGCGCTTTCACAACAGCGGCAGCTGTAACAAGCGCTTTACAAAACAGTTAACATCAAGTAAAATAATAAACACAACACATAACATAAAACACGGACAGTCATGCAGTTCTAACCACTTTTCCATCACACGCTTTGTTGTTTGAACCGGTTTGAGATGAAAGAGGAGAAAATCAAAGTGGATAAGAGACGTCATGCTCAAAACGTGCACACGTCGGCTAGAAGCTAAGTTTCAAAGTCAACAAGAAGCTGTAGCATCCATTGACGAAAAAACAGATTGGTTCACTTCTCCTGTCCCATGGAAATCCACTTCAATTCCAAGCGGCGACTCACGGTTCCAAATACGCATCGGCGCTCTTCGCCAACGCTCCTCTCTCCTCATCCTCAACTTCAGCGGCCATCCATCCAGCCGCACCAACGCCGACTGTCCAACAGCGCCGACATCTCCACTGAACAAATCGCGGGTTGTGAAAAATGCTGCCCATTACTAGCGCAAAAAACACAAGCGCCCCAGGTCTGTCCAGCACTGACAGTCAATGGCGAAATCTGTGCTGGTACAGATGTGCTGCCGAGAAGGCGCAACCACCAAGCACAGATACTGCTCCTTTGACGAATGTCGTGGCCAAAAAGCGCTGAAAACAGTCCGTATCAGTTCCACACAATGAAACAACAAACAACATGTGACAAAACAAAAGACAAAAACAGCAAAAAAGAACAAACTCTCACTCTTGAAGAGCACATGCCGAAGGCTGCCTACTCGGGCGCCATCTTGGAAAAAAAAAAAATATTTCAACAAAGGTTTGCTGTCGCGACTTTGTTGTTGTTGAACCAACTCAAAATTTCACATTTACAATGAGTGGCGTAGAGACAACAAAAAGGCAAAACAGCAGAACAAATGTCAATGAATGATTTCAGTTACATTTTTGTCAGTTTTGTGCAGATGTCACCCTTTTTGGGGGCGGGGGGGGATGGGGGGGGATCACATTCGGGCTTGCTTGTTCTCCCTGCCACGCGATGACAATGAAAAATGACACTTGCCATTTTCAGGCTGCGATGACGCCTGTGTGGAGTGCAGCGGTCCCGGGCAGTGCCAGCAGTGCCAGCCCCCCTACGCCGCGCTGCGTGGTCAATGCGTGCTCCAGTGTGGCAGGAACTACTTCCTGGACGCCGACGCGCACTCCTGCCAACGTGAGAGCTTCCCTGCTAGTTTTTTCCGACAAAGCCTATTTATCAAAAGTTGCCGTTTGGGTTCTCAGACTGCTCCACCGACTGCGTGCTCTGCGACGGAGTCGGACGTTGCCGAGCTTGTGGACAACAGAGTTACCTCATGGAAGGATACTGCACCCCCGACTGTGGACAGGGTTACTACGCCCATCCAAAAAGTAGAACCTGCCATGGTAACAACACTTTTTTTTTTAATGCGGAGTTATTGCTTCTATACCGGATTCCCTGTGTCTTGGGCAGCATGGGTTCTTGAGACTTTTTTTGTGGGTCTACCTCTTGATAAACTTGCCGAGCAGATTTCATGTGGCTAAGTCAAACAAGCTTTGGGAGCTGAATTTTCAAAAGCTTTTGGGAGAGTACGTCTTTGAAGGACCAATGGAAAAGGATCCTAAAATGGCCATTTCAAATCAAACTGACAATTTTGTCTTTTCGGCAAGGCTTCTTGAGACTTTTTTTGTGGGTCTAATCTTGATAGACATCCCGGCCAGGGGAATGGGCTTTCACAGGCTGAGTTTTCAGAAACTCTGTTCAGGGTTTATCTTTGAATGGCCATTTCAAACCAAAATGGCGGACTCCCCCCAATTTTTACAGCATGGGCTCCTGAGACTTTTTTGTTGGTCTCCTCATGATGATGATGTCTACCAAATTGCATTTGGCCAACGGGGGTGATTCATTTTTATAAACTCTTTCCGAGGAATTGTTTTTGTAAACGGGAGACTTCCTGTATATTTTTGGGTCTGCTTTTTTGTGGGTCTGCTCATGATAGACACGCCTACCAAATTTTACGTTGCTAAGTGAAACGGGCATCGGGACCTGAATTTTCGAAACGCCCAGAGTAGTAGTTCTCTTTGAACCCAAAATGGCAGACTTTCTGTGTATTTTGGTACTTGGCGTCTTGAGACTTTTTTGTGGATCTGCTCATGTCTACCAAATTTCCAAAACCTCTCTACGTGGTGTTGGCCTTTGATTTGAAGAAGAAAAAAAAAGCTTTAATGACACATTTCAGTCATTTAATGTCATGTAAAATGAGAATAGTTCCATCCTCACTCCCCCTTCGAAGAAAGAACGAAAAGATGTTTTAAAACTGATGTGTTATTTAAAGGCCGCGGGCTGACAATTTTTCCCTATTCCCTGAGCGGACGGTGAGAGATTGTACATTTCTCCCGCAGAAATACATTGCATAACATGTCATAAATCATCGCACAAACGAACCTCCATCCGTGGTTTCCCTCAGCCTTAAAGGTACAGCAAGAAAGATAAAAGCACTGGAAAAAAAACAAGACATCACTCCTGTGGTATTGATGCTACTATTATTTTATTTTCGGATCTCTTCTGCCAGAACCCCCCAAAAAAACACGTCGAGACTTTACAATAATCCCCTCACGGGAAATCATGAGTTACTCATGATGCAGCGTATGCAAATTTAATCAAGGCGCTGTCATAAATTACCCAGACGACCTCAACGCGTCACATGAAAGAATAAATCAAAAGGTTGACGGACAGGTTAGCAAAGCCGTGCAGCGTGTGCTGATGCGCTTCGCGTCGAACAATAAAGCATTGTCGTCACTGTCAGCAAGAAAGACAAATTGCACACCACCACGCTCGTCAAATGTTAACGACGGCGAGTGTGTCGGCAATATTTAGCCGCCACCCACCCGAAACAACAAATAAAACGCTCACGAAAGAAATACTACAAGCATGCCGTAGGATGAATTTCCCGCTATTGTCATCTCACGAAATATAAATAAATATAGCATCTAATAAATCAAGCGTGTAAATGATCTGAGAGAGTGCATACATTAAAGCGCATCACTTGACCGGAAGAATGAATGTGAAGACGGATACCGCTAGCATCGCTAAGTCTGGCGCTAGGCGACTGTTCCAAGCCTTTTTTTTGACATGCATTTGACTGGGAATGAGGTTAAAATGTTATTTGAAGTCAGCTGTTATGTTTGGAGTCAAATTGGCCCGTTTGGTGTTAAAAAAAAACAATCGGCAGGAACAAAACAAAAAAGTCTCAAGAAGCCATGCTTAAAAAGTCACATAACATCTTCCATTTTGGTTCAAATCATCTGTTTGACCCACCAAAAAATCTCAAGCTGCCATGCCGGAAAACAAAGTGCAAGTCTGACAATCGGTTTTGAAGCTCCTACTTCAGGGTCATTTCCAGAGGTCGACCAATAGAATTTTTATAAATCCATTGACCAAAATTTCATTTATTCACATAAAATTTGGTGGGCATGTCTATCATAAGTAGACCTACCAAAAAGTCAAACAAAGCCAAGTCTAAAATGATCCATTTTAGGGTAACGCCCTTAAAACAAAAAAGTCTCAAGAAGCCATGCTTAAAAAGTCACATAACATCTTCCATTTTGGTTCAAACCATCCATTTGACCCACCAAAAAATCTCAAGCAGCCATGCCGGAAAACAAAGTGCAAGTCTGACAATCGGTTTTGAAGCTCCTACTTTAGGGTCATTTCCAGAGGTCGACCAATAGAATTTTTTTAAATCCATTGACCAAAATTTCATTTATTCACATAAAATTTGGTGGGTATGTCTATCACAAGTAGACCTACCAAAAAGTCAAATGAAGCCAAGTCTAAAATGATCCATTTTAGGGTAACGCCCTTAAAACAAAAAAGTCTCAAGAAGCCATGCTTAAAAAGTCACATAACATCTTCCATTTTGGTTCAAATCATCCATTTGACCCACCAAAAAATCTCAAGCAGCCATGCCGGAAAACAAAAGTGCTAGTCTGACAATCGGTTTTGAAGCTCCTACTTTAGGGTCATTTCCAGAGGTCGACCAATAGAATTTTTTAAAATCCATTGACCAAAATTTCATTTATTCACATAAAATTTGGTGGGTATGTCTATCACAAGTAGACCTACCAAAAAGTCAAATGAAGCCAAGTCTAAAATGATCCATTTTAGGGTAAAGGGCTTCTAGTATTTTACAAAGACAGACTTTTTATTTTTTTTTTAGCCTGCCCAAATCCTCCTTTTATATCATGGGTAGACCCACAAAAAAGTCTCAAAGCTATGCTCGAAAAGTCCCAGAAATTGGCTTTGAGCTGCCATTTTTGGGTCACCGTCTCAAGAAACACACAGCACACCTCCAAAAACCTTCAAAAACAAAACCGCTCCTCGAATTTTACTCACACATTCATGTATATCGACAATAATTGCAGCAATTTGAGAATAATTGTACAAATAAATGTTTAATATGGTGTGAACGTTGTCCCCCGCCCGTTCAGCAAACAGCAGCCCCCCGATGCTCCACATCAACGGTTCCCTCCAGGTGCCCCTCGGCGGTTCAGTCCCGCTGACACCGACTCTGGTGCAAGTGAAAGATGCCGACAGCCCGCCGGAGGCTCTCGTCGTCCAGCTGGTCCGGCGACCCGCCAACGGCCGTCTGCTCGTCTTACGAGGAGGGCGAGAGGACGACGAGGAGGAGGAGCAGGCGGCGGGGGAACGCGAGCTGAGCGACCAGGACAGCTTCACGTGGGCCCAGTTGGCAAGCGGCCGAGTTCACTTTCGACACCACAAGGGCAAAGCGAGGTGAGGCCAATTCCGGAAGCCTTTGGTTTTTTGGATGGCAAAGATCCATCTTGAGAAAGCTCAAGTGGGACGGACGGGAAGCTTCATGGACGCTATTTTCTTCCTCACGACGAGAGATGAATTCTTCATCGCCGTGACTTCTTGAGAATTCGTGTTTTTTGTTTCTTCATTTGAACCAGTGATGAATTCTTCATCACTACGTCTGGGGAATTCCTCTTTTTCTTCCTCATTGGAACCAGTGAATTAGTTTTTTTTATTCTTCCGCACAAATTGGCATTCTCGAGAACTGGAAAATAACAATTTTTTTTCCTCAGCACAACTGCTGTTTTTGTGCATTTGAGTTTGTGAATGTTTGTTTTCTTCGTCTCACCAGAATGGTTGAAAACACGGACAGTACTTTTCCACTCACTAGAGCTTTGTTCGCTCACTAAAACTGGTAAATGTTTAGCGCTTTAATTTAATTCATATTGCATAAAAATAACAGAGCAGGTGGCTTCGCGCAATTTTTTTTAATGCAAACATATGAAATTGATCATATTTGTGAATGTTTGCATTTCCTTCTTTACTAAAAATATTTAGCATATTTTCTGATTGGTGACAAGTGCTTAAAATTAGTTCATATTGCACAAAAATAACGGGATACGGGCCATTTTTGGGGTTAGGGGGCTTAAAAAAAATGTAATGGACCATACCCACCCCGGCGGCCAGGTAGTCCAGTGGTTAGCACGTCGGCTTCGCAGTGCAGAGGTACCGGGTTCGATTCCAGCTCCGGCCTCCCTGTGTGGAGTTTGCATGTTCTCCCCGGGCCTGCGTGGGTTTTCTCCGGGTGCTCCGGTTTCCTCCCACATTCCAACCCTAGTGAGGATCAAGCGGCTCGGAAGATGAATGAATGAATACCCACCCCCACCCCCCACCCCCCAAGTACCACTGGTGAATTGTTGCATTTCCTACTTCTCTAAAAATGTTGAGCTATTTTTCTAATTGGCGAATCAATGTAATTTCTCCCCGACCCGTGCTTCAATAATGCGTATGTTTTCCTTCTCGCTGGAATTGTCCAAAATTGTGTATTTTCTTCTTCGCTTGCGCCAACTAATTCATGTATTTTCCTTCCTCCCCTGCAGGAATGGTGAATTCACTTTGCGAGTGTCCGACCCTCAGCTGGCGTCTCAAGCAGAAACGATTCAAGTTCAAGCACTCTCAATGCGGGTGAGCCACCCACACGCGTGCACACACGTCTTGAGTTTATCGAGCGGCGCTTGTGAAATATGAACAAAAAGGAATCGAATTGGGCAGCCTTCATAAAGTCAAATGATTGTCATCTCCATCTCCCGTTTGATTTTTTTTTCCCCTTGAAAATGCAAATTTCCCGTCTCGTGTCTCTACAAAATACAGCAAGGAAATGCAGCCTTTCCGACGGGATTCCCCAGCGTGTCTTTTTGCGTCCGTTGGAATTTCTGAGTGCGTGTTGACCCTCACCGGAGGGCTTCCGAGTGCTTCTTGCACCTCACATCACAAGCAGTGACGCAACCTTCGCTCGAGGAAGGTTACCGGATGTCTTTTTCTTGATATTTTCATCACTTCGCCAACCGCCGCAACAAAAAAGGCAAAGGCTGCGCGCTCGACACTTTCGCTTAGCATGTAAATGCTAATGCCGGCCTGTTCGAGGATGCGAATCGGGGTCAACGTTTCATGGAACGTAACCAAGATGGATATGTAGAGAAAAATTTGAAAATCAAGCAGCACGCCTACAACACAGAAACAAGCCTGAGGAAGAAGAGAAAGGCTTGATTGAAATCTCCGCCGGCAGCCATTTTAGCGAATAAAACGATCTCACAATCTGATAACCTAGCAAACACCCTCATGTTCCCCAAGCTGAGCAAGTGACGGAAATTTACCTTGCAAGTTGGGACTTTTGGAGAACAAAGCAGCTACGATTTAAATCGCGTGCCCGGGGGGTGGGGGGGCGGTAAGCTCACCACCAGATCTTTTCAAAGTACTTTTTTTTTTATGCCGGTTCTTTCAGAGCATTTTGACCCACAGAATATTGTGTTCTGTGGCAATATCGGCACCAAACCGAGATTATCATTTGCCAGAAAATAAAACAAATATTTCCATTCAGCAATCGAACGTGGATTGGTGCCACCAAAAATACAGGTGTCTGACCAAAAAGCAGAGAAAATGAGCTTTTTGGGAAAACAAACATGTTCAGAAAAATAGACTTCCCTGCTCTTATTGTTTCGTCTTGACATCTCAAACTTTAAAACAGTCAAACCTAGACTGGAAAAAGGATTTGGGGGGAAAAATAAGAAGGAATTTTTTATTAATTTTTTTTTTTAATTCTTTTTTTTTAGATGGCATTTGCCCATTTAGTCCATGAACAAAATAATATTTTCTCACATTTGTTACACCTTAGGTGTGCATATCGCTGAGGTCGGGCAGAATCCCTCAACATAATCGTTATTCAGGAGACGCGCACAAAAAAAAAATCAATAGTGATGATCAATAGTTTATAAAATGACCACAACCACATGCAGATAGATTTGTGAAAAATTGGAAATTTACCAAATTTTCAGAACCTGGTTTTGACTTGATATTGGCCCGGTAGTCCAGTGGTTAGCACGTCGGCTTCACAGTGCAGAGGTACCGGGTTCGATTCCAGCTCCGGCCTCCCTGTGTGGAGTTTGCATGTTCTCCCCAGGCCTGCGTGGGTTTTCTCCGGGTGCTCCGGTTTCCTCCCACATTCCAAAAATATGCATGGCAGGCTGATTGAACACTCTAAATTGTCCCGAGGTGTGAGTGTGAGTGCGAATGGTTGTTCGTCTCTGTGTGCCCTGCGATTGGCTGGCAACCGATTCAGGGTGTCCCCCGCCTACTGCCCGGAGACGGCTGGGATAGGCTCCAGCACCCCCGCGACCCTAGTGAGGATCAAGCGGTTCGGAAGATGAATGAATGAATTGTCTTGGCATTTCCTGCCCTGACAATTGACGTGACAGGCCGAGATTCTCTGCCAAGTCTTTATCTTCTACTCAAAAGCTGTGCTGCAAAAAAAAGATGCCACCATGTTTAGTGCCGAAAACGCAAGTGTAAATCAGTCCTTCTGCAGTACATTGAAAGACCTCACAGCTTGCAAGCAAAGAAAAACAAACATCCCGGAAAGCCGTCAGCACGCACCGGAAGGATTTTGCACCCCCATGAGAGGCCGATGACGGCACTTTCCCAAGCTTCAACCCCTCCTCCTCCCTCACTTACCTGCAGCTCTGCGAGACGAGGTCAAGCCCTCCTGCATTGAGTGTTTGTTTGCCTCAGGAGGAGATTTACTTATTTGCCTTTTTGTGAGTTGGCGTCTTTGTGCTGACACACACACACACACACATTGACACACTCTTTGTTTTGCTGCAGTGGGAAGACAAGTCGGGATTTGGGTGGTCGCCCGGGGCGGTGGGGGGGGGGGGGGTTAGGGGTGCTCGGTTGTCTGTCTGCTGGAGATAATTGCTGCAAAGTGAAGAAATTTGTCATCGGACCTTAACTGAGTTGCCGCTTTGTTTCGTGGCTCAGTCGCTGTTTGTCTGCGATCGTCGCCCTCTGTGGCGCCAGCTTGTTTGTCTCTGCGTGAACCTTTTTGCTCAAAGCTGTCATCACCGCCACCCGCTGGAGCTTAGCCAGGATTTAAGGAACTTTTACACCATGGTGAAAATGACACGGGAACAGCAGGGGAAGGCACTTGCAAATCAGCAGGAAAAGCCCAAGAATAAAGGACCAGGAATCCAAAATGCAGAGAAAGACTTGGAAAAACGGTGATGAAACACCAGGGGGAGAAAAAAAACGCTAGAATCATAATATGAAGATATCATTTCATCTGTTCCTGTGGGTAGAAAGCAAAGCGTGGAGAGTATCCGTCTCCAAAATGCACAGGTGCAGTGGTTGAGCGATCGATGGCCAACAACCTCAAAATATGTACACCCTTTTGGTATTCTCAGCGGTTCCCCCTCTCTCTGGCAATTCGCTTCTTCCTTGACAATCACACCATGATTTTGTGGTTCAGTTAAAAATAGTAAATAAAATACGGTACAGTATGTTGTATGTTCGCAAGGGGAGCGACCATCGTGCCACGGCCGCCGACGTGTGGTTGTGGAACTAGGGACGTGGGCCCTCATCTGAGCCTGTCCCCGACGCCCCGCACCATCGCCGCCGGACTTCTTGAGGTGAAGGGGATCGGGAGAAGGGGGACACGGGTTGAGGAGGCAGGCGGTGGAGGGGGGAGAAATCACCATCCTGGGGGCTATGTAGCGTGAGGGAGGAGGACGGGTCGCAACCCCGCCCCCGCACTTCAACCCCGTGGCCAGGGTCCACGGCAGCGCGGTGGCCAACGGTGGTGGTCCAGGGGGTCTGCAGCACCCGAGGTTGGACCGAGGGTGCGCCGGGCCCTGTGTTTTATTTTGAAGGGTGGGCATTCCTTCATAACCCAAGGTGGATGGTTGGCTTGGGGATCCGGTCCGCAGCCTTGCTAGGCGCTTAACGCCAGGACTGCGGTGGATTTGTATACCGCCGGACGCGGTCCCGCGGGATTTTGCTGACCCGAAGGTCATTACCACTTCGCACCAACTCTCCAGTGATGGAAAGTCCCGTCAATTCGGCGTGGAGGCTCCCTTACGGACTTCACTGCGATCCACTAGGAATTGGCGACAATTTGATCCGCACCTTTGAGCCTAGGGATCGCAGATCTTTTGCAAAGTTATGTTGTATGTGGAGGCTAAGAAAGATGAGGGAAAACTCCAAGAAAGGCTAGGAAAAGACTGGGGAGGGAGCGGGGGAGGGGGTGTCAGCAAAGTTTACCCATTAGATAATCTTCCCCCGGCGTCCTTTTTTTGTGACTTGCAGCCACCGAGGGTGCTGGTGTTATCGCCCCTATCGGTGTCAGGTCCCGGCGAGGCTGGAACCATCACCAAGTCCACTCTTGTGGTGGACGATCCCGACAACCCGGCGGACGTCTTGCTGATGCTTCTGGAGGCTCCTCGCCACGGCCGTCTGACGCATGTCCAGGGCGACCAATCGCTGAGCCGCTTCAAGCTGGAGGAGCTTTCTCGCGAGCGCGTGCAGTACGTCCACGATGGGTCGCGGGAGGCGCAGGACCACCTGGTGCTGCAGGTCAACGACGGACACAGCTACCAGAATGTTCTGCTTCAAGTGCGCATTCATCAGAAGGTAGGGAATCCTAACATCGGCTTCCAACCCTAATTTAGAATTTGACACCCTAATCCTTTGTCAAGCTTTTCTTGAAACCCGACCTGTGTCTTGAAACTTCTTAAAAACCAACTTCGTCCCGATTGGTTGAAAGTCGTTCCTGCTCATTCGCTTCATGAACATTTCGCGTGACAACATGTCAGCGCGTGCCATATGCTAGGCTACATTCATGAGCACACCACCAGAAGGTTCGACTTTATTATTTTTTTTTCCCAACTCTCACCATCTGGACCATTTGCAGAGTTCTGTGGAAAAACCCTCGAAATTAATTCTACTTTGTCTGTTGAAAACTTGAGTGTGACGGTTGTGTTTAAGGCGGATGACTCGCCTGAGCTGCGCTCCGACCCGGTAACGTGGGTGAAAGCGGGCGGCATGGTGAGACTCGGCCGCCGGCAACTGCAGGCGCACTACAAGGGGGTCGGCCCAGACCACATCGTTTACACCATCCTGGACTCTGATGAGCAACCCAAATACGGTAAGGAAACACACGCTGCATTGAAAGTCTGTTGACATCTAACAGGATGCTAATATGCTTCGGTCCAGTCGAGGTTTATCGGCGATGATAGGCTTTTGTTATGTTGCGGGTCAAATTGACCCAGGAACATTATTGCTTTTCATCAAGATTGAACAAAACTGGATGTACTATCAGTATGGGACATCAAAGGTTTAAGGCCAATTTAAACTCACATGGCATGTTGTGGGTCACATTGACCCGGGAACATTATTGCTTTTCGTCACGATCCAACAAAACAGGATATGCTATCAGTATGGGACATCAAAGGTTTAAGGCCAATTTAAACTCACATGGCATGTTGTGGGTCACATTGACCCGGGAAAACAAGAACATAACAGGCTGGTTGAATGTGATGAGAAACTCTACTTTCCACAAACATGTAGAACTCGTCAGGATAATCGGCTCGGATAATGGATGCATGATGTCATTTTGAGTTTAGACTTAAGGGCGGGTCAGTTTGACCCACAGCATAATCGGATGATTAACTATAGAACACAAGTGGTGCCCTTTCTCCATCCAGGTGAAATAGTACTGGCGTCCATGCCTGCCGACGGTCCGCCCGAAGGCTGGAACCCGACGCTGACGGACAACCGAGGCTTTAGCGCCACCACCACATTCACCCAGCAGGACGTGGACGACGGCTCCGTGTGGTACCGACACTTCGGCAGTGGGACGCCGGCCGACTCCTTCCGCTTCCAGGTGGGTGAAAATGTTGCCACATTTTGTGCGTGTGTGTGGTAAATACAATGTGGTTAAAAAAGTATAAGTGCTATTTTTCAAGGTGGGGGGGATACTTTCCAGATCTTTCTTGGTTCTATCGTGCGTCCACGTTATAAATTGGGCAGTGAGCGTATTCCAATCAATCTCTTCCTTATCAACACGACAAAGCAGCCAAAAAAGCTTTGCGGCTCCATCTAATCAAGCATCCGTCAACACCCGTTCTTGGCTCCGTCTATCGTCACAAATTGATTTTAATTAATTGCCAGCGCCATTCAAACGACTAATCTCGAGTGCATTTTCAACTCGATGCTGTCAAATTCGCACAATCCTCGCCTGGGCGGGAAAAGAAGGTGATTAAACAGAGTTGTTTTTTGTTTTGTTTTTTTTTAATGGAGTGATTTCAGAATGCACCGCAGGACTCAATAAGCAGCCATCCCTCCAAAGCAGTCAATTCACAGTTCAGCATTTGCGAAGATGATCATGCTCACCACTATGGGCAAAAATTTTATTAAGGTGTCTTAATTAGATGAATCCACCCACGAGTTTCCTTTCGAAATCTGCCTACGATACAACAAAATACCACCACTTCTCTATCCATTCACACCTTACCTGGAATTCAATCCAATCAATTCAGTCTTTGCTTGGTTTAGAAGTGGAAAATTGAACGATAACCAAGAACTCACGGCAGTCAAACAAGATACGAGTTTGTCAATGGCAGAGCCATTTCCCCATTGTAGCTGAACTGTGCTGGGTAGAATGAAAAGAGTAGCGGGCTAACTACAGAGCCCTGTGGGACCCCATGTTCACCTGGACACAGAGAAGAAAACACACATAATCAAAGGTGAATTCCTCCAGAGAGAATTTTGAAATTGCAGCCCCCCCCCCCCCCCCCCCCGTCGTCAGTTTTAGTTATAAAGTTTGTCATTACGAGATGCACAAAAAAAATAATCTCAAAAAGCCATGCCTGAAAATCAACAGAGAGCCACCGACTTGGGTTTCAAGACGTCAGAAAAGTGTCATTTGAAGGAAAAAAACTTCTGTTATTTGTGGTAAGTGTTTTATTTAGCAACGTTTTTTTTTATTTTTAATCTCCTCAGGTTTCCACAGAAGCCGCTGCTGTCAGGCAAAGTGAACCGCAGACATTCAGCATCGGAGTCTTACCGCAAATCCCCGGATTCCCTCAGCTCAACCCGGACTGTGATCTTCAAGTCACGGTGAGGCCAAGCGTCACCAAATGTCATTCACGAGACTGCCCGCAAAGTTTGTCTCACTTACTGACTCGACATTTTGTAAGCGTTGCCTTATCATGAACAGACCCACAAAAAAAAGTCTCCAGTCCTGAAAGTCTGCTGCCATTTTGGGGTCATGTTCCTTGTGGTTTTTGTGCGATTGCTTGTAGGCTAAAATAGACTGCTTACTACCTCAAATTTGATCACCTTGTACCGCGTGTACATGCGGAAACAGGCTCTCGAGGATCGTGTGACGGAGATAACGCCCTCAGCTCTTTCCTTCATGGACTCCGAGACCCCCAGTGATCGTCTCATCTACAACATCACCAAACCGCTACTGGCTGGACAAGGTCTCTCACAAACACAGTTTTGATCTATTTCAGTCCATATCATATCCCCCCCCCCCCCCCCCCCCCTCTGGTCACCAGGCGCCATCGAACACCGCGACAGGCCGTACACGGCGGTCAGACATTTCACGCAGGCGGACGTGGACAGCGGCAAGATTTTCTACAGGCCCCCCGCGGCCCCCTCGCATCTGCAAGAACTCTACCAGTACTCCTTCATCGGTTTGATCATTTTTCATTTTGTGGGTGTTAAATACCGACGTTAAATATTCAACTTTCATCCCTGCAATTATTTTGTGCAAAATTTGCCATCACTGGTTCCACGTTTTGATCAGCTTTTTATCCGCCTCTCGCTGTGACACGACTGCGTATGAAATGCTAATGCTAGGCTACTAAGCTGGAGTATATTTTATGTCAAATATTAATAATATCTCAGTGCAAAACTTTCCAAAGAGAATACTTTTCGTAAAAGCTCCCAAAGAGGGTTAGTGGAAATAATTTTGCCTATAGATTTGGTCTCACACTTTTTTCAAAAAAACGTTTTTTATGTACACATTTTATGTACAAAAATAATGTTGTTTGTTGTTGCAAAATTATGTATTTTAATTATTTTATTTTATGTAGCTGTGTGGAATATAATTTTTTAAAAAATATGTTTCAGTGCAAAAACATATTTACTTTTCATTAGCATGGATTTTTTTGGGGGGTGGAAAATTTTACAATGTCACCTATTTTTTAAAAAAAACTACGTAATTTATCCATTCGCAAGAAATCAAAAATTCACATTTGACGTGTATTTCAACTTGAAGTTTTAAAACACTACAATTATTAACGTCTAATATTTTTACAACAATTTGAGAGAATTGTTGAGTTTCTGAACAAATGAGTATTGACACCTGATGGCAGTTTTTTTGTCCACATGAATATCGACCGTTCTCTGATTTCCTGCAGGTCTGCCCGAGTCTTTGAGTGTCTACTTCACAGGTAAATCAAAAAGAGCGCCCCCTGCTGTCTGTCTTCAATCAATGTTCATTTCCTCTTTCCTCTTTTCCGTTTCTTGCTTGACGACGCTCCATAAAACACAAAATCTCGATCAAGTCAGCCCCGCGAGGCCGCAGCTTGACCGAACGTTTTGCATGTGATGAAACCAATTCATTTTTTGGCTCGCTCGTGTGTGTGTGTTCTTGTGTGCGCGTCAAGTGACCGATGGCGAGCACACGACTCCCGAGTTAGACTTTGCCATCCTGCTGCTTTCCAACCACCAGCAGCCGCCGATGTTCCAGGTTTTGGACCCACTCCTGGAAGTCGACATGGGTGGGCAGGCCGCCGTGGGTAAGGAACTGCACCCACGACAGACACAAAAATAACACTTTTTTTTCTTTCCGGGAAGTATGATTGGTAGAAGTAGAGTGGAAGCTTCATTTTTTTCTTCGGGGGGGTCATCTTTTAAATTTAAGAATTGGAATAAACTATATATAGAGGGGGCGGCCCGGTAGTCCAGTGGTTAGCACGTGGGCTTCACAGTGCAGAGGTACCGGGTTCGATTCCAGCTCCGGCCTCCCTGTGTGGAGTTTGCATGCTCTCCCCGGGCCTGCGTGGGTTTTCTCCGGGTGCTCCGGTTTCCTCCCACATTCCAAAAACATGCGTGGCAGGCTGATTGAACACTCGAAATTGTCCCTAGGTGTGAGTGTGAGTGCGAATGGTTGTTCGTTTCTGTGTGCCCTGCGATTGGCTGGCAACCGATTCAGGGTGTCCCCTGCCTACTGCCCGGAGACAGCTGGGATAGGCTCCAGCACCCCCCCGCGACCCTAGTGAGGATCAAGCGGCTCGGAAGATGAATGAATGAATGAATATATATAGAGAGAATGAGAGACACACACACACACATTTAAATTTTTGTAATGAAAAATACATTAAAACACCAAAGAAATGAATCACGAAAGCATACTTTAAATTAAAAACGAAGGCGGCCAGCAGCTGGCGGTGAGCGACGCCGACACTCCCCCCGACGAGCTGGAGTTCGAGCTGGTGGAGGCTCCGGTCCACGGGGAGCTGCTGAAAAGCCAGGCCGGCGCCCACGTCAGGATGACGAACGGTGAGACCTTGCGTTCCGCGTGCAGAACTAAAACGTACTGTCCACTACCCACAAAAAGGTAGATTGTGATAACGGACAATGAAGGAACTTTGTCGAAGTGAGTTGAGGAGGAGCATCATTCGGACATAAATAGCCTTTCCCCCCCTCCCCTCGGTCAGGCGACATCTTCACCTTCGCCGACGTGACCCGCAACTCGTTGCTTTACCGCCACGCCGGCCTCTCCGGCCACGACGACGACGCCTTCACAATCTCGGTCAGCGACGGCATCTCCATGGCGACCGTCACCGTGCAGGTCGCGGTGCTGCATAGCGGCGGCGGCGAGGCCGGCGGACACGGGCCTCAGCGAGACCCTCGCGCCGCACTTTCCATGGAGGTGGGCAAGATGAGCAGCACCGTCGTCAGACGTTCGCATCTGGCCTACACGGTGAGTCCGTCATGCGAATATCTATTATGAGACTCTGTGTGTGTTTGTGTGTGTGTGTGTGTGTGTGTGTGCACTCGTTTCCATGTTTTGAGGGGACATAAAATTGGAAACGCAGTCACGTCTTGGGGACCATTTTTCTTATGGTGACAAAAAAGCAGGTCCCCATAAGAATAACGTATAAAAAGCATCAGAGGGCTGCCCTGAATGTGCCTGTGAAGTTTTTTACTGATTGTGTGTGTGTACATGGTGCTCAGCAGCCCCCCACATGGTTATTCGGTGCTATTGCTATCACTCCTCCACACACACACTTTGCATATGCATATGTGTGTGTGTGTGTGATTATTTGCACCTCTGTGATATCTTTCCGTTTGTTTGTGGTAGGACGACTCATCGCCAGACGAGCAGATCCGCATCCAGCTGGTGTCGGTGCCGATGTACGGCATCCTGACCAGGACTCCGGACCAGCAAGAAGCGCAAGAACTGAGGGAATATTCCACTTTCTCCATGGACGACGTCAACCGCGGAAGCATCAGGTTGGCTGCCAAGTCGCCGGCGTGAACGGATGGATGGACGGATGGATGGATGGATGCCGCCCAACGATAAAATACGATTCACTCCGATTGACGTTACGATACGATTTGCTCCTTCTATGATGCAATTCACTCAAAATACGTTCACTCCATTAATGATCTTGTACAATCGCTCCATATGATGTCATAGAAATGATTCACTCCAAATTTAAGACCATTTATTTCCCCCCCCCCAACTGAGAAGATATGCTTTCCATGTCCCGTCAGATACATCACTTCGTTGGAAACGGGCAACCAGCCCATCACGGACGTCTTCCACTTTGTCGTCTACGACGGCGACAACAATCGTCTGGACAACCAGATGTGCACCATCACCATCACCTCCGTCGCCAGGCAACCGCCTGCCGTCGCCGTGCGCGGCGGAATCGAGGTTACCACGCGCATGACGACTCCCGTTTTTTTAGGATGATGATGACTATCGGAGCACCGTTCGGGCTGTGGTCAAAGCTTAGGCGGGGAATGTTTGTTGTCTGGCGACTCGATTGTAATGTTCATGGTTGTTGGCGGTGTAAGGTCCAGGAGGGCAGTCGTGTGCAGCTGACAACCAATCACATCTTTGTATCCGACCCGGACACGCCGGGGAAAAACCTCCTGATTTGGCTGGTCAGCCCCCCCGAGTACGGATTCATCGAAAACACCAAGCAAGGTAAGTGATCTTCCTTCCCCCTCATGGCCGTCATCGGTCATGGCGACATTCAAAGCTTGAGGCCTTCCTCAATTTTTCCCTGAATTGCTTCTCCGACGTCCCCAAAAAATAATATTGGAGAAAAAATAGGTGCCATTTACTTTAAATGTGAAGCTGTCCATCACCTGGGGGGGAAAAGATTGCATTCCGGAAAATGGAATATATCAGTGGCAGGCGAGAAGTGAAATTATGAGCGACAAAATTGGAGAAACTGCGCTTGAGGAAGGTCTCGCTGCATGTCAAGTTTGATGATTGGCCATGAAAGCAAAAACCACAAGATTTTTTTTTTGAACCTCAGCCCTTGTAGCCAGTTTGTCTTGTCGCAACGTCAAATTTGGTCCACCTGTCTCAGGTGGGCCTACAAAAAAAGTCTTTGTGTTTGAAGGAGGCATTTTGGTACTGTCTGGTCGTTTTCAGGAGTCCTTCAGATGTTTTGAAAATTCTGCCCCAGTAGAAGCGTGAAATGTGGCCGGGCTGTCTATATATAGACCCACAAAAAAAAGTCACAATAAGCCCTGCCTGAAAAGACACAAGAAATCTGCAGTTTTCCTTTGAATTGACTATTTCAGGCTGAATTTGGTCATTTTTCAGGGGTCGTTCAAAGGTTTTAAAAATTCGGCCCCCGAGATCTGTTTTACCTAGCAACAGGAAATTGAGGAAACAGGCCTATCACGAGTAGACCCACAAAAAGCTCTCAAGAAGCCCTTCCCAAAAAGACACAGGAAGGCTGCCAGTTTGCTTTGAAGTGGCCACGGTATGGTCAATGTGTGAATTTTTCGAGGTCCTTTGAATGCTTTGAAAATTCGGGCCCGAAACCAATTTCACGTCATCCATCCATCCATCCATCTTCGACCGCTTATCCGGGGCCGGGTCGCGGGGGCAACAGCTTTAGCAGGGAAGCCCAGACTTCCCTCTCCCTAGCTACTTCTTCCAGCTCTCCCCGGGGGATCCCGAGGTGTTCCCAGGCAAGCTGGGTGACATAGTCTCTCCAGCGTGTCCTGGGTCTTCCGCGGGGTCTCCTCCCGGTGGGACATGCCCGGAACACCTCACCGGCGAGGCGCTCAGGAGGCATCCGAATCAGATGCCCAAGCCACCTCATCTGGCTCCTCTCGATGTGGAGGAGAAGCGGCTCGACTCGGAGCCCCTCCCGGATGACCGAGCTTCTCACTTTATCTCTAAGGGAGAGCCCGGACACCCTGCGGAGAAAACTCATTTCGGCCGCTTGTATCCGGGATCTCGTTCTTTCGGTCACGACCCATAGCTCGTGACCATAGATGAGCGTCGGAACGTAGATCGACCGGTAAATTGAGAGCTTCGCCCTTTGGCTCAGCTCCTTCTTCACCACGACAGACCGATACATCGTCACGTCCCAACATGGAATTTGGTCGGTATGTTAATCACGACTCGACGCACCAAAAAGTCGCAATAGGACATGCCTTAAAAGACACAAGAAATTGACCATTTTGCTTTGAAGTGGCCACTTGAAGGGGAGTTTGGTCATTGTCAGAAAATTATCGTTGAAAATTTTCGGAAATCCATCCCCCAAAGCCAGTTTTACTTCGCCAGATGAAATTTGACAAACGCAAAGTTTGTCATTTAGCTCGAAAGCACTGATTTTAGAAGGCAGAAGCCTCAGCACCACCCCACCCCCCACCCCCACCCTTGTTGGCTTCCCTTAACACCCCAGTGTTCCTGATTGAGATTCCGCGCAGGTTCCTCTTCAGATAAGAGACTCGTCTCGCTCACCTTCTCAGAGTCACATCATGATGGAAGTGCAACGTGACTCGTCGACATTAAACGTCACCCCCCCCCCCAGCCCCCACCCCCGTGTCAAAACAAGACACCGACACCTCGCTTCCGTCTGCTTTCTCGCCAAGCGATGCGTGAAGGCCGCCATCATTCGGGCTGTCGGATGCCGTAACAGATTCCGGCACCGGCGTATCTGATAAATGCGCGCCGATTCTGCAGTCGGTTAGCCCGCACCTGAGCCGGTCCAAAGCATCACAGCCCCCCCGTCCCACTCGGGTCCTACACCGTCGACTGTTGACAAAGGTGGAACAGCGCACGTTGACGTCAGAGTTCGTCAGGGTTCGTTCAAGGTCGCAAATGTTTGGGAAAAGACGTCCACCAACATTTTGAACAACAAAAGGAATCTGCCGGTGAAAATCGTGTCATCACAAGGAGGCGGAGCAGCACTTTAATCATGAGAAATGAAACAATTAATGATTAGTAATTAATATTAGGCGGCCCGGTAGTCCAGTGGTTAGCACGTGGGCTTCACAGTGCAGAGGTACCGGGTTCGATTCCAGCTCCGGCCTCCCTGTGTGGAGTTTGCATGTTCTCCCCGGGCCTGCGTGGGTTTTCTCCGGGTGCTCCGGTTTCCTCCCACATTCCAAAAACATGCGTGGCAGGCTGATTGAACACTCTAAATTGTCCCGAGGTGTGAGTGTGAGCGCGAAAGGTTGTTCGTTTCTGTGTGCCCTGCGATTGGCTGGCAACCGGTTCAGGTTGTCCCCCGCCTACCGCCCGAAGACAGCTGGGATAGGTTCCAGCACCCCTCGCGACCCTAGTGAGGATCAAGCGGCTCGGAAGATGAATGAATGAATAATTAATATTATCTGCAGAAATAGCCCCCCAAAATATAGATTTTTTTTCAATGCACCCCCCTCGTTTCACCCGCGCAGGCGGCTCAGTGGGAGGTTCGCAAGCCGTCACGCCCGACACGCCATTCTCTGTGGAGGACCTGAAGTCGCAGCGCGTCTTCTACGTGCAGCGCGGCGGGCAGCCGGCGCGGCACGACGCCTTCAGCTTCTACGTCAGCGACGGACACAGCCAGACGGAGGCCTTCAACGTCCACATCGACATCCAGGTGACGCGCTCACGATGCATTTTGATTGTTTGTGATCGGGATCCATTTTGAAAATATCGCCCCGAATAATGATCCCAACTTCAGAAAAAAAATTGTTGATGATGAGTGAACCTATGATCCAGTTTCAACAAAATGGCGGACATGACGAGGCACTATTCACCTCCAAAGCTTGATCTTCTACTCAAAAGCTGTGCTGATCTCAAATTCATTCATTTCGTCCTCTCTTTCGCTCACTCGACAGAGCAAGCGGCAGACTGAGCCGCTGGTGTCGGTCAGCAGCATTCACGTGGAGGAGAACTCCGGAGTGGTGGTCACCAACGCGTCCCTCAGTGTCCTGGACCAGGACACGCCGGAGAACGAGATTGTGTTCACCGTCGTCCGGAAGCCGTCCTACGGTCGGCACCGCGACACGCTGGGGGCCGATGCGATGGGGGTTGTTTTGGTGTCAAAATTTGGGGAAAATTCCGCCCCCTGAAGTTCTTTTCAAATTTGCAACGGGGAATTTGGCAAGCATATCGATCCAGAGTCTCATGGGATCAATGTCCAAAAAAGACACAGGCAGTCGGCAATTTTTTTCTTGCAGATGGCCACTTTAGGATCATTTTCCAGCGGTCGTGAGAAGAGTTTTTGAAAATTCAGCCGCTTGAGCCTGTGTCACTTAGCAACATGAAATTTGGTATGCGTGTCCTTCATGACTCCCCCGACAAAAACAGCTCAAGAATCCATCTCCAAAAATACACATAAGTCGACCATTTGCTTCAAAACAGCCATTTTAGGATCATTTTCTAGCAGTTGTTAAGACACTTTGAAAATCCAGAGCCAGTTTCACTTCACAGCAAGGAATTTGGTAGGCATAGCTAACATGAGTACCGCCACAAAAAAAGCCTCAACAATCCATGCCGGAAAAGACACGCAAGTCTGAGCTTTTGATTTCAAGAACCCATTTTCAGGTGATTTTCCGTGGTTCTCCTTGAGAGTTTTTGTTTTTAATTTAGCCCCCGAAACAAGTTTGACTTAACATTGTGAAATTTGTTTGGCATGTTTTTTCATGACAGTAGCCACCTAAACCAGGAAACCATTTTGGTTGAGCCTCCAAAAGCAAATTTGACTCCGAGCCTTGGTGGAGGTCTGCGCACTACTGCAGTGGGGCTCAGACTATTATTTGCGCACGCACACATACACACACACACACACACACACTTAACTGTAGCGTGTAGCTTCTACAGTGTGGATGGTAAATGACTGGGACAGCGCAAAAAAAAAAACACTTACACGCAAAGTTGAAAACAAGACATCCATTGCGAGCTGACTGCAGCCATTTCTCAAACACACACACGCACACACACACATGCACTCAAAAATCAGCTGACCTCCAAACTGTGTGTTTTCGCATTTCGAAATTGTGCTTTCAATTCTTCCTGCCACAGTGACACCAGCAAAAACAAAGTGCTTGCCAGAAATAAAGACAAATCCAGCTCTGCAGTTTAGGGGCTCTTTTTCACACAGAAACCCAGCAAAGGTGCATTTGTTTTGACTCAGTGACAGCAAATTTTGCAAATCAGTTCTACGTCTGAATATGTAGAAAATCAAAACTGTACAATCTACCAAATTAGACTCCATTATGTGTTCCGACAGCAGCCGTCGGGTTGTATTTTGAATCGCCGCAGAAGCTCAAAGGCTTAGCTTTGCCTAGCGTGATGTTCTCTCGCTACCTCCTCAGGTCAACTCCGCCGGCGTCAGTTCTACTCGCAGCCGCTGGAGAACGGACGCGTCCTCACGCAGGGGTCCACCTTCACCTACCAGGACGTCCTGGACCGCCTGCTGGTCTACACGCCCGAGACGGTCAGCGGCGGCGTGGACGAGTTGGCCTTCAGCGTCACAGACGGCGTCCACGCGCAAGCTAGCGGACGCCTGCGCTTCACCATGGACGTCACCCGCAGCGAGGGGCCGCGCATGACCGTCAACAGGGGCCTGCAGCTGCCGGCCGGTGAGCGAGGCGCCTGTTCTCTCGGTTTGGGAATTTTGGTGGACGTTTCTTTCATATGAAGAAAGTCTGAAGTCAGTTGTTTAGGTTTGAAGCGCACATACAAATTAGCATTAGCATTAGCATCAATTTCAGTGATCAACATTATATTTGGTGGACATGTCCGTCATCAGAGGACGCGCGACAAAAAAAAAAAAATTGAAGCAGACGTTTTAAATGTGCATTTTAGGAATTGTCCATTTAAAAGTTGTGGGGAAAAAAAATTGCCCCCAAAACCGGCTTTATTGATGGACAATAAATGAAGTGGAAACGTCCAGTATTACACGACACACCAAAAAAAATCTCACCGACATACGCCTGAGGTTGAAGTTGACACTGAAATTGTATTCCACAAATGCTACCCTGGGAAAGTTTGCAAAAATTCTTCTCAGACGGCAGGAAAATGAAATCGAGCAGACAAATTGAGCAGGAAGTTGGCCATTTTTGCTTTAAATCGTAAGTTTTGAAACCAAAACAACAACAAAAAACGTATCAATAGACAAAGTTTTGGTGCATGTGTCTGTTATGTCAGGATGCATTCAAAAAAACCTCAACGCCTTCCTGAGCAAAAATTTTGGTTTGAAGCAGACCGACCCCTGTCTCCAGTTTTTCTGCTCAACCAAAAATTTCTGTCACAACAGGACGCACAAAAAAGTTTCGAGTCTCTCAAGTCGGTGACGCTGAATCGCAAAGTTTTTCTGTCACAACAGGACGCACAAAAAACGTTTCGAGTCTCTCAAATCGGTGACGCAGAATCGCAAAGTTTTTCTGTCACAACAGGACGCACAAAAAAAGTTTTGACTCTCTAAAGTCGGTGACGCTGAATCGCAAAGTTTTTCTGTCACAACAGGACGCACAAAAAAAGTTTCAAGTCTCTCAAATCGGTGACGCAGAATCGCAAAGTTTTTCTGTCACAACAGGACGCACAAAAAAAGTTTCGAGTCTCTCAAGTCGGTGACGCAGAAGCGCAAAGTTTTTCTGTCACAACAGGACGCACAAAAAAAGTTTCGAGTCTCTCAAGTCGGTGACGCTAAATCGCAAAGTTTTTCTGTCACAACAGGACGCACAAAAAAAGTTTCGAGTCTCTCAAGTCGGTGACGCTGAATCACAAAGTTTTTCTGTCACAACAGGACGCACAAAAAAAGTTTCGAGTCTCTCAAGTCGGTGACGCTGAATCGCAAAGTTTTTCTGTCACAACAGGATGCACAAAAAAAGTTTCGAGTCTCTCAAGTCGGTGACGCTATATCGCAAAGTTTTTCTGTCACAACAGGACGCACAAAAAAAGTTTCAAGTCTCTCAAATCGGTGACGCAGAATAGCAAATTTTTTCCCTTTTTTTGTTGTTTTTTTGACTAAGCTCAAAGTGATTATAAGAAGTCTATCTTTTTTTTTTCCTTTGCTGCAGGTTCTTCGTCCGGGATCACCGTGCAGAACCTGAAGGCGACCGACGTGGACTCGGACAGCCTGAGGCTGCGATACGTCATGACGAAAGATCCTCCGAGCGGCAGAGTCCAGCTGAGCCGTAGCGAAGGCTTCCAGAAAGTTTCCACCAAGGGTCCCGTGCGCAGTTTCACGCAGGAGGACGTCAACCAAGGTTTGGGTTCAAAGCTCCGGCGGGCACGTTGAGATTTAGGATGTCAAGCGCTCTGCTGTGTTTTCCGGTTGCAGGTCTGGTGCGGTACAGCCACGAAAAAGGCGAGAAGGGAGGCAGCCTGTCGTTCAAGTTCAACCTGGTGGACCCCGAAGGCAACAAACTCATCGAGCAGTCCTTCTTCATCAGCGTGCTCGGTAGCTTGGGCTCAAATTTCCACTCCTCTCTCGCCGCAAGTTACCGGAACGGATTGCCCCTTATCGTTTCCTCGCTGCCGTAATTGTGCGTCTGTCGGATCGCTTGCCGCCACGCCGCCCGGCCGTCTCTCCCTCTTTGCGGGCGTCCGTCCGTCTTAACTCAGGGGTGCGGGGTGGGGGGGGGGCCGTCCTGGGATAAATTGAAGCCTCAAGAACATGAAACTCGGTCAGCCCGTCTATCGCGAGACTCGCCGGAAAGTCTCAGGAAGCCAAATATTAACTGTCAAAGAAAGTCGGCCATCATTTCAGGTTGAATCGCCAATTTTAGGGTCAATTTGGTCATTGTGAGGGCTCCTCGGAATGCTTAAAAAAAAAATTCTGCTCTTTTCCTGAAGCCTGAAATGTGGCCGGCGTGCCAATGATGAGAAGACGCACAAAAACTCAAGAAAAGACTCAGGAAGTCATTTTGTTTTTTTTGAGGTGATCATTTCACGCTCAAACCCCGAAAAATTTGTTGCAATCGCTACCAAATCCCAACCACGTGCACGTGAAAGACAGATTGCAAAGAACGTCTTGTGGGGTTTTTTTTTGTTTATATCTAACTAGCTAGCTAACTAGCTGAGGGCCGGAGGGCGGCTCATCAGCTAGTTCCTGCGGAAGGCTGGTAAGGTGGGCCTTTGGCCCACAAAAGTGTTGTTGCTTGGTTCAACTTTTTGTTCATCTTCATTGCTTATCGCGAAAATAAAGAGATGTTTAGCTCTACCAAATAACTAAAAATTTCATTGCAATGCTTGTGGGTAGACATTTTTTCGCTAAGATGCCCGCGCGATCGTAGCGAGCCACTGCCTGAGCGGCGCGGTGAAGTAGCTACGTTTTGAAAAGGGATAGACGGAAGGACAGACCGCGTGCGGGACCACGCGCAATATATAGATATAGATGTTCTTGTGTCTCCCCCCTCCCCCAGAGGACCGGCAGCCTCCATCGGTGGTGGTCAACAAAGGCCTGGTCCTGGATGAGAACTCGGTGAAGAAAGTGACCACGCTGCAGTTGTCGGCCAGCGACCAAGACAGCGAACCCGGCGAGCTGCTCTACCGCCTCACCAAGCAGCCTGCCCTCGGACACCTGGAGCTCGCCGCCAACCCCGGTAGGCTCGACACTCGCGTTCATCCATTTGCTTGTTTCCATTTTAAAAAAATAGTCATTTTGGCATTTCCACATTTGTTATAAGGTTGAATGATTTTTTTTTTTTTTTGAAGGCACAAGATGAGCAAGAAAAAAAACCCCACACAATTCTTGCTGGAGATTTTCAAAAAAGGCTGCTTATCAGGAACAGTCGAGCTGGTTTTCAAACCCGACATTACTTCACCACGTGAAAATAAATAAATCCTCCGGGGCGGAGCTGGGAATGAAAGCTTCGATTCTTACAACCCCCCCCAAAAAAAAAAGACGTGAAAACCCGTCTTTGGCATCCAATGAATTTTTAAGTTGCTCTTCTGCTTTAAAACTCGCCATCCCTCTCATTTCTTTGTCTTTTCTCATTTGCCCCGCCCCCCCCCATCCCCTCCCGTGCACCCCCACCATCAATCTTGTGAAGTATCTCTCGGCTCCCTCAAAGCGCATTTCGGCACCCGGCTTGCAGCTCATTAGCGGGCCGTGAAAAACGCTTCGAGTAGCCTCTTGTGCCTAAATAGCAGAGTGATGCGGCGCCATTACGATCACAATTAAAGATGATTATTCTTTCAAATTGTCTCGTTTATAAGCCAGTGTGTTCGTTTGAGCGAGGGAGGACTTGATTGTCTCGTTAGGATGATGAAGGACGGCGGGGCGCAAGAGGATGAGGACACGGAAGGAAGTTGGGAAAAAAGGGGAAAATGAAGGCTGAAATCCAATAGAGGAAACTTTGCTGGTGTTTCGGGACCCACCAAATATTATCTTCTGACACAGTATAAGTACCCGAAACTACCCCCCGAAAAAGAGATTCCTTTCACGATCGAAAAATACCAGACTTTCATGTAACTTTTATATACAGTAATCCCTCGTTTATCGCGGTGAATGCGGACCAAAACCACTCGCGATAAACGAAAATCCGCGAAGTAGCGCCCAATTAACATAAAAGACTTTTTTTGTGGACTTTTTTTTTAAGTCCACAAACGGTCCGCGAGAAGCTGCAAAACAACAGCGAGTCACATAGAGCAACATATAGAGTACTGTACTCCATGTATATGTAAAAATATATATATTTTTTTTTAATATATATATGTATATATTTATTTATTTAAAAAATATATATATTCTGCAGATTTTTTCAAACATAAAATAAATAAATATATACATATATGTATTTAAAATATATATATATATACAATTTATTTAAAAAAATATATATTCTGCAGATTTTTTCAAACATAAAATAAATAAATATATACATATACATATATATATATTTTTTTATACATATATTTATTTAAAAATATATATATATTCTGCAGATTTTTTCAAACAAATATATATATATTTATTTAAAAAATATATGTTTTTTAAATAAATATATTTATTTTTATTTATTTAAAAAGATATATATATTTTTTTTTTAATATATATATATTTGTGTGTGTATATATATATATTTGTGTGTGTGTATATATATATATATATATATATATATTTATTTTTAATATATATATATTTGTGTGTGTGTGTGTATATATATATATATATATATTTGTATATATTTATTTATTTTATGTTTTAAAAATCTGCGATGCACTGAACCCGCGATAAACAAACCGCGAAGTAGCAAGGGATCACTGTACTTTACTTTTCTGGCAGAAAATTGGAGATTGAACCGCACGATTGCAAAAATCTAATCCATTGTGGAAGGGTTGAAATGAAATGTTTTACGCTATTGTTCTAGTCAGCGCAGTCTAAATCCACATGTAGAGACATTTTAATCCAAACCTGAAGATGCGGCATCGTTTTCTTGCAGGCTTGCGAATCGACAGTTTCACGCAGGCCGACCTGGCGTCCCGCAGCGTCCAGTACGCTCACAGCAGCCAAGAAGAAAAGCACGCCGACCAGTTCTCCTTCACCGTATCTGACGGCACCAACGAGGTAAAGGAAAGTTGGAAATATTAAGAATATGTCAATATGCTCAAGGGTATTAAATAACTTTTTTTTTTTTGAAAGTGAAGGTCGTAATTTAAAAAAAAAAATGCAAAAATGAAGAAGGTACCAAAAGGTAATCATTTTACAAAGGTTTTTTTTCATCCATCCATCCATCCATCTTCTACCACTTATCCGGGGCCGGGTCGCGGGGGCAACAGCTTTAGCAGGGAAGCCCAGACTTCCCTCTCCCTAGCTACTTCTTCCAGCTCTTCCCGGGGGATCCCGAGGCGTTCCCAGGCCAGCTGGGTGACATAGTCTCTCCAGCGTGTCCTGGGTCTTCCTCTGGGTCTCCTCCCGGTGGGACATGCCCGGAACACCTCACCGGGGAGGCGTTCAGGAGGCATCCGAATCAGATGCCCAAGCCACCTCATCTGGCTCCTCTCGATGTGGAGGAGAAGCGGCTCGACTCGGAGCCCCTCCCGGATGACCGAGCTTCTCACCATATCTCTAAGGGAGAGCCCGGACACCCTGCGGAGAAAACTCATTTCGGCCGCTTGTATCCGGGATCAATTTAAGTTTATAGTCACTAAAAATAATTCAATTAAAACTGGAAAAAAAAAGTTGATTGACAGGAAAGGTAAATGAAATTTTTGGGGGTTTTTTTGTAAATATTGAAAGGTAGTAAATGAAGTGCAAGATGTGCAAATCTGTATGAAAATGTTTTTTAAAATGTTTGTTTTTTTTAAACTAGACAATCTTTTCTTAAAGGGACAATCTATAAAGTTTTTTTTCCACAGTATTCATTTCAATAATATGAAAAAAAAAGTTCTGTGACATGAACATAAAATGATTTTTATTTTGGGTGTGTAATTGGAGATGAAGTAAAGGCGGCCATGTTTTGCCGCCATCTTTCTGCTATGGCTTCTCAAAGGAGACAAACTTCGCAAATGTCATTCATGCACTTATCGATGGAATACTTGCATGCTCTCTCTGAGCCACTGTAGCGGACGTGATTCAAAACGCTCGCGTTTCGAGGTTACTTTGTTGCATTCTACTGGTTCGCCACAAGATGTCACTAAAAACTTCTACCCACTGTACCTTGAAGGAATCAAAGTGCAAGTGGAAAAATATTAAGGCCATTAAAAGTAAGACATATTTTTTTACGGGGTGAGATCTAAATTTTGACATCATATAATCTTCTTCTTGACTGCTTGGCTGAATTTCACACCACGTTGACCTCCAGGTGGCGCAGACGTTCTACATCATCATCAGACCTGTGGACGACTCGCTACCCATTCTCACCGTTCCCGGTATGCGCGTTCAGGAGGGCGTGAGGAAAACCATCACCGAGTTTGAGCTCAAGGCCACCGATGCCGACACAGAGGTTGGTGACGCATCGCTTTTTGGGAGGGGGGGATGGGTGAAAGGTACGGAGACGGGGGGGGGGGGGGGGGGGGGGGCGAAGTTTGGCCCCAAAATTTCCAGTATTGCAGATAGTGTCAGAGGCGTAACGGATTTGAGTGTGGACCCGGGGCATGGTGTCAAAAGGTTACCCCCACCCCCCCCACACCCCATACCTACTGAAAAAGGAAGTACCGGTAGTAAAGGAAAACTGCATTTCACACTGCGTGGAAGGGGTCCTCCATTTTAGCCCCGGTTCCGTCCTCCGTTGCGGCAGGCCGAGTCCATCGTGTTCACGGTGGTCCAGCCGCCGCGCCACGGCGCCATCGAGCGCACGGGCAACGGGCAGCACTACCGGCCCACCGCCACCTTCACCATGGACGACGTCTACCAGAACCGCGTCAGCTACAACCACGACGGCTCCAACTCGCTGCAGGACAGCTTCGCCTTCACGCTGGCCGACGGCACCAATCTGCTCTTCGTGCTGCGGGACCGCGCCGGCAAAGAGGCGAGTACGCGCGAGATTTTCGTCATTTGGTCATATGAATGACGTTTTCGAATTTGCTCCCGTGAAAATGAAATGTTGGAGTGCGTTCACGTGAGTAATGACACCCGGAACGTCTTTTTCAGATTGTGACGGCAGCCCCGCAGAAGTTCAAGATTGAAATTCTTCCCGTGGATGACGGCACGCCGCGAATCGTCACCAACCTCGGACTGCAGTGGCTGGAGTACATGGACAACAAGGTCCGACGGGTTCGAAACCTTCATTTCATACCCCCGAGCCTTGGTGGAATCCATGCGTGCACTTGAAAAGTCATTCTTGAACCCCGAATTTAATGCTGTTAACGAGCTCTTGATTACTTGACACCTCGTTAGAAACCCGAATTATTGCCCAAAAGCCTGTCTCAAGAGCCCAATTTGAAATAATAGCCCTTGATTTCAACCCTGCCCTTTAGGCACAATTTTCAAACCCTAATTTGAAGCCCCAATCCTTCCTTGACACCTAAACCCTGCTTAAAACCTTAATTTGATACATGAATCCTTCTTTGAAAGACTTCAAACCATCATTTGAAACTCTAACCCTTCTTTTCAGTATGGACTAATTTTCAAAAACGGTTTTACAACCTAACTTGAAACCCTAACCCTCAAATTTTCCACATAAAACCTTGTTTAAACCCGCATTGAGAGCCCTAACACTTGTCATAAATCATAATTTGAAACCTTAGTCCTTGATATAAACCCTGAAGCAGGCTAAAGAACATAATTCCCTACTGTAAAACTCTTCCTCTCATTTAAAACTCCAACAAAGGCTTGAGTCCCTAACCCTAGCTTGAAATTGTAATTTTAACCCCAATCCTTCTTTGAAAGTCAACTTTTTTGGGGGGGGGGGGGGTACTAAATGAACCTCTAAAACCTACCTTGAACCCCTAATCGGAACCCTAATGCCACCTTCAATCATTCCAGTCTTCTTTGCTATTAGTATTGAGTCCCAGCACAATGACTGTGTTGCAGCACCCCCTGTTGGTACAAACGCGTCGTTACAAGAGGAGCTTTGCTTTTTTTTCTTCTCAGATTTTATTGAATGTGATGTGTTTGTCGTGAACGTTTTTCCTCCTCAGGCGACCAATCTGATCACCAAGAAGGAGCTGCTGACCGTGGACCCGGACACGGCCGACGAGCAGCTGGTCTACGAGGTCACCGGCGAGCCCAAGCACGGCTTCCTGGAGAGCAAAGCGACACCCGGCGCCCGCGTTGGCTCCTTCACGCAAGGTGGTGGCCAATCTCCGTATTGGCTGTTGCCTTGCCCTGCGCTAACAAAAAACAAAAACGTTGAAATTTAGCGAGTAGATTCTTTCCTTCGAGGGCTTTTCACAGACGAGGCGTGGCGGTTAAAAGTCAAGGTCACACAGAGGTCAAACCTCAAAACTGTAATCACGGCCATTTTCAAAAAAAAAAAAAAATCATCACAAATCAATGCAAAAATCATCTTGTAAGTAGCAGCCTGAAAAAGAAGTGAAAGAACGTGTCCCCCGTTGACCCCGCAGCCGACATCAACTTGGGCCTGATCCGCTACGTGCTGCGCGAGGAGAGCGCGGGGGAAACCATGGACAACTTCCACTTCCTGGTGAAGGACAGCAAGCCCAACGTGGTCGGCGACAACGTTTTCCACATCCAGTGGTCGCTCATCAGCTTCCAGCACAAAAGGTTTGCAGGGCACCCGTGCCGGCCCACGGGCGACCCCCGATTTGGATTAGCTTTGATAGCCTCTGTGATTATCGGCAAGACGAGCGCTTGAAAATATTGACCGGGGCTCCACTGGACTTTATTTCTCCGCTTTGCGGCGGCAGTTACAACGTGTCGGAGAAGGCGGGCACGGTGGCGGTGACGGTGAAGCGGACGGGCAACCTCAACCAGTACGCCATCGTGCTGTGTCGCACCGAGCAGGGCAGCGCCACCTCTGGCGGCGGGGTGGGATCGCGCCCCGGCCAGCACGACTACGTGGAGTACGCCGGACAGGTAATTAATTTCGATACCATTGGCCAATATTTTGTTTGTTTGTATTTCATTCTCATTAACTCTCACGTGTATTGACCTACTTATCTTGGGCTTCTCCTCGTTTCCTCGGACTCAATTTGCATTTTCAGGTGCAGTTTGACGAGCGCGAGGAGGTGAAGGTTTGCACGGTGGCGCTGAACGACGATGCGGTTTTCGAGGGCGTGGAGAGTTTCCACGTGGAGCTCAGCATGCCCGTCTACGCGCTGCTGGGCGCCAACACGCGCGCGCTGGTCAACGTCAACGACACGGAGGACGAGCCCACGCTGGAGTTCCAGCGCAAGACCTTCCATGTCAACGAGAGCGCCGGCGTCGTACGCGTGCCGCTTGAGAGAAAAGGTACACGCGAAAGAAAGCTGGGGCAGAAGGAACCCAAATTGGGTCCTAAAGGGACTTACCCAGCTTCTTGGGTTCCTCAGTCTCTTTTTGACTAAATTTGGGCTATTTTTTTACCCCAAATTTAGTCCAAATTTTTTAAAATTATATTTTTATATTTTAGAATTATAATTATATTTATAATTCGATTTTATATTATAATATAATTATTTTTTTAATGTAAAAATTAATTTAAAAATTATTTCTTGGGTTCCTCAGTCTCTTTTTGACTAAATTTGGGCTATTTTTTTACCCCAAATTTAGTCAATTTTTTAAATTATATTTTTATATTTTATAATTATAATTATATTTTATATTATAATATAATTATTTTTTTAATGTAAAAATTAATTTTAAAAATTATTTCTTGGGTTCCTCAGTCTCTTTTTGACTAAATTTGGGCTGTTTTTTTTACCCTAAATTTAGTCCAAATTTTTTTAAATTATATTTTTATATTTTATAATTATAATTTATAATTATATTTTATATTATAATATAATTATTTTTTTATGTAAAAGTTAATTTTAAAAATTATTTCTTGGGTTCCTCAGTCTCTTTTTGACTAAATTTGGGCTATTTTTTACCCGAAATTTAGTCAATTTTTTAAAATTATATTTTTATATTTTATAATTATAATTATATTTATAATTATTTTATATTATAATATAATTATTTTTTAATGTAAAAATTAATTTTAAACATTATTTCTTGGGTTCCTCAGTCTCTTTTTGACTAAATTTGGGCTATTTTTTTTACCCAAAATTTAGTCAATTTTTTTTTTATTATATTTTTCTATGTTATAATTATAATTATAAATATAATTATATTTTATATTTTATATTATAATATAATTATTTTTTTTAATTTTTAAAAATTAATTTTAAAAATTATGTATATTTTTTATTATAATTTTCAAAATGAAATAATTTGAATTTGTTGAAACGAATAACTCCTTCAATTAGCATGTTTATTTTTAATAAATGGGATGCTATTCAAATGTACATGAAAATGAAATGAAAGGAAATAATGATTGTCTTCTCAGTCCGATGTAATGAATAAATGAATGGAGTAAAATTTTAAAAAAGGAACACGATTTAAACCATTCCGTGATTTGTATTTTTTTTTTTTAATGAGATTACATGTTATTTTTTGCTGCTGTTAAAGTTGCTCGTCCTGCGCCCAGGTGACACATCCAGCACGGTGTCGGCCCTGTGCCACACGGTGTCCAAGTCGGCTCAGGGCAGCGGCCCTCACGCCCTGGAATCGGGTTCCGACTACAAGAGTCGCGGCGCGGGGCCCGAGAGCCGCGTTGTGCTGGGGCCCGGCGTGTCCGTGGCCACGTGCGACATTACCTTGGTGGACGACAGCGAGTACGAGCTCTCCGAGGAGCTGCAACTGGTGCTGTCCCAGCCCTCGGACAACGCCCGCATCGGACGCGTGGGCGTGGCCCAGGTGGTCATTGACGGGCCCAACGACGCCTCCGCTGTCACTCTCGGCAACGACACCTTCACCTACGGCGAAGACGCCGGTATTCTCATCGTCATTTATCCAAATTGCATCATTTCAGAACAGTACACTCGAAAAACAGCTCAAACAGGGACACGTTTTAGGTCATCCAATGGGGGTTTTGGTCAAACAACCCCCAAAATTATTTTGCTAGATATGAACAATGTGGCGGCCCGGTAGTCCAGTGGTTAGCACGTCGGCTTCACAGTGCAGAGGTACCGGGTTCGATTCCAGCTCCGGCCTCCCTGTGTGGAGTTTACATGTTCTCCCCGGGCCTGCGTGGGTTTTCTCCGGGTGCTCCGGTTTCCTCCCACATTCCAAAATCATGCATGGCAGGCTGATTGAACACTCTAAATTGTCCCTAGGTGTGAGTGTGAGTGCGAATGGTTGTTCGTCTCTGTGTGCCCTGCGATTGGCTGGCAAGCGATTCAGGGTGTCCCCCACCTACTGCCCGAAGACGGCTGGGATGGGCTCCAGCACCCCCGCGACCCTGGTGAGGATTAAGCGGTTCCGAAAATGGATGGATGGATGGATGGATATTCATTCATTCATCTTCCTAACCCGGAGCACCCGGAGAAAACCCACGCAGGCCCGGGGAGAACATGCAAACTCCACACAGGGAGGCCGGAGCTGGAATCGAACCCGGTACCTCTGCACTGTGAAGCCGACGTGCTAACCACTGGACTACCGGGCCGCCTGATGGATGGATATGAAAAATTTTAAAAATTGGTTGTTTTGTGGGTAATTTCATTTGACCCAACTTTACCCATAAGTTTGGACCCAGTCCCTTTTTTACTCGATATGGATTATTTTTAACCCAACTGTTTTCAGAGTATTTATTACAAAAACTAAAGTGAACACTAATGCATGTCGGGTTCAAAAGGGACCGAACCAACTTTATTTAATTGCTGCTTTTTGCGGGTGTTTTGTATAAAATGACCCCATTTTGAGGAAAAACATTGGGGTGAAATTGACCCCGGTATTGGGTGAGTCCCTTTTTCACACCAAATTGGGTTCTTTTTTTAAGTGTCGGAATAGTTTTTGCACATTTGGTCATCTTAGTCCCCCCCAGGATTCCAAAGAGCTCTCTCCAGATGATCCTCATCATGTCTACCATCTTGTCTAACAGGCACCATCGAAATTCCGGTGCTGCGCCACGGCAGCGACCTGTCCTCCGTAACGTCGGTGTGGTGCGCCACCCGGCCGTCCGACCCGCCCTCCGCCACCCCTGGCATGGACTACATCCCCAGCTCCAAGAAAGTGGAGTTCAAGCCCGGGAGAACCCAGGAGGTCAGAAACGATCGCGCTCGCTCGGAAAACGGGGTCCAAAGTGTCAGTCAGCCTCAGCGTGTGTGCGATTTTTTTTTTTTTTTAATCCCGGCAGACGTGCAGTCTGACCATCCTGGACGACGTCCAGAATCCGTCCATTGAGGGCTCCGAGTCCTTCGTGGTCTTCCTGAGTTCTCCGCAAGGGGCCGTCCTTCAGGAGCCCTACGAGGCCAACGTGGTCATTGCCGACACTTTCCAGGACAGTACGTCCGCTGTGCTCCTTCTTAATTTTTTTTTTTTTCAGTCCTTAAAAAAACTTTAATTTAACTTTATTGATATTTTGCACACACACACAACTGCCCTATTTTGGACAGATTGGGAAGCACATCCACTTCACATTAGCGTAGCCCGGACTCTAACCCGTGACATCTGCACTGTGAGGCAGACATGCTCACAAGTTGCTCACCTGCTGTGATTTCATTTAATTTTTAATAGTTGAAATTAATACGTTTATATTATTTTTTTATTAATTTATTATACTCTTGTAGATATTTCACTTTTTTTGCATATGGAAAAAAAATTCTAGTTATCTCTTGAATATTATTCACACTGTTAAAGGAAAATTTTGGATAAATTGTAAAATATTTAATAAAGTATTTACTGTTTTTTAGCATTTAATGAGATTGCATCTCTAAAATAAAACTTTTATATATTCAACATCATTTATTACATGTAATTTTAGTCACATGTTATTAATATTATAATATTTTATTATTAATTATATTATTAATAATATAATTAATATTATTATTAATTGTAGTATTAATATTATTCATGTATTAATATTAATGTTATTAATATTTAATAACAATTTAATTTAACAATTTAAAAATTTGTCATTTGAAACTTTGCTATTTTTATTTTCCATTACTCGCCATTCTGCGTGGTAGCAATAAAGTTTTGTGACCGTCAATGCGGGCGCGTGTCAGTTCCCAGCATGCAGTTTGAGAAGACCGCCTACACGGTGAAGGAGCTCGACGGCGACCTGCACCTTCCTGTGGTGCGCACGGGCGACCTCTCCTTCACGTCGTCGGCGCGCTGCTTCACGCGCACCATGTCGGCCGCCGTTATGGATGATTTCCGCGAGCGCCCCAACGTGGATGAGTCACGCGTCACTTTCCTGCGCGGCGAGAAGGTACCACCCGCCCGCCCGGTCTACTTCGGTGGATAGAAAAAGACTGCACACCCAAACAATACCATCTTTCTGCGGGGGGGGCGCTAGGTGAAGAACTGCACGGTTCACGTGAACGACGACTCGGTGTTCGAGCCCGAAGAAGAGTTCCAGGTTCACTTGGGGGCGCCGACGGGGGACCACTGGAGCGGCGCCATGATCGGCGAGCGGGACGTCGTCACCGTCACCATCACCAACAACGAAGATGGTAAGTGGCACAGATGGAATATTTGTCTACATTTTGAAATATTTGTTCCAAACATTGTCTTTATTTTCAAATCGCTTACTTGGAAAAAAAAAATCATTTTCGGAATCACTCATTTTAAAATAGCTGAATGCTTTTCCATAATTCATATTTGCAACATTTTTTAACTGTGAAACAATTAGCATTTTGGTCAGCATTATTTATTTATCTACTTATTTATTTTTTCATCTATTTATTTTACTGAACCGCTACATTTAAAATTATTATTTGTATAAATTATAGTATTTAAATTGTTAAATTTAAATAATTAAAAATGTGAACAAAAATTAAGTGTTATTGTGGCCACACATTAAAAAAAATGAATATTAAAAATGGCACTGTTACTGTTGTCACTCATTTTTGTAATTAAAAATACTTTTTGTTCAACTATTTTAGTTTGGTTAAAAAAATTTTTTTTAACTTGTCATTTCAAGCTCCCACTATTGAGCTGGAGCAGGCGTCGTATCAGGTTCGAGAACCTCCCGGTCCGGACGGCGTGGAGGTCCTTAACGTCAAAGTGATCCGGCGCGGGGACCTGGACCGCACCTCCAAGATCCGCTGCAGCACGCGAGATGGCTCGGCCCAGTCCGGAGTGGACTACAACCCCAAGAGTCGCGTCCTCAAATTCATGCCGGGTGGGTTATTGGAGGAAAAAAAAAATGCTAGGATGTTCTCCATATGGTGTTTACATGTGGAATCCCTTCAGGGATGGACCACGTCCTATTCAAGGTGGAGATTGTGTCCAATGAGGACAGGGAGTGGCACGAGTCCTTCTCCCTAGTCCTCGGCCCCGATGACCCCGTGGAGGCGGTGCTGGGCGAGATCACCATGGCGACCGTCACCATTCTAGACCAGGAAGCTGCTGGGAGTCTCATCCTTCCGGCTCCGCCCATTGTAAGCAAACAATGAAAGTCTGCGAACTTCATGCGAACATTTGATGTGGGAGGGGTATGCAAACTACAGCCCGGCAGGCCAAATGCGATCTGCTATCCTCAAAAAAAAGACATTTAACATGGGCCGCAAGGTTAATTTAAAAAGGTGGGCAAAGTTAGCCTAATGCTAACATACAAATGGAAACGCTATAGACAGACTAACTGAAATTAGCATCGAAGTAACGGTACTTTTCACCTCCTCCAGTAACTGACATACAAACAGAACGAAGAACAATAATCCAAGGCTTATATTCATTCCGCACTGTGGAAACAGAGAGACTTCTTCTTGTTCTTAATCTACCAGTAGAGCTCAGTGCTGCCTGGTAGTGGTACTACATGGTACTACACTATAGTTGTGCATTTATTTATTTTAATCACGCTTGCCTGCATACTGTAACAACGCGTTCAAAAATGGACCCCGCCGCCGTCCTCAGGTGGTCTCCCTGGCCGACTACGACCACGTCCACGAGGTGACCAAGGAGGGGAGCAAGAAGACGCCCTCGCCAGGTTACCCTCTGGTGTGCGTCACGCCATGTGACCCGCACTACCCCAAGTTCTCGCTGATCAAGGAGCGCTGCGAGGAGGCGGGCATCAACCAAACCCAGGTGCACTTCTCTTGGGAGGTTGCGGCGCCCACTGACACCAACGGGGCACGCTCGCCCTTTGAGACGGTGACCGACACGACCCCTTACACCGGCGTCAATCACATGGTGAGACCATCCAAACGTTTGTCTCGCGTCTTAACCGGTACTCTGCCAAAACGCTACAGCGGGAGATCATTCCAAAGGGACTGGCAACGGAAAAGGCTCCATCCCCTTAGTTCTCGGTACCTCTAATAGTGTCTGGAGCTCAGAGAGGTCAGGTGGGGCCAGGCCATTTCAAGATTGGAAAACAACAAGGCCTGACATTTGAACAGTGGTGCGGAGATATTTTACATCCATGTATGCCAACGGTGGTGCTTCTGCATCTCGCGCTCGTGTTGTCAGGTCTTGGACAGCATCTACTTCAGCCGCCGCTTCCACGTGCGCTGCGTGGCGCAAGCCCGCGACAAGGCAGGGCACCTTGGAACGCCGCTGCGGAGCAACATTGTAACCGTGGGAACCGACGGCTCCATCTGCCACACGCCCGTCACCACCGGGACCGCGCGAGGCTTCCAGGCTCAGTCCTTCGTCGCCACGCTCAAATATCTGGACGTCAAGCACAAAGAACATCCCAACCGGTGAGAGATGGCTATCGGGTTCGGAACCGGATCAAGTAAACGAGGCGTGCAAACTTTTGTGCTCAAGAGCCACTTTGGACTCTTAAAACGAACAGATGGGGACAGGTCATGTCCAAGTGTCCAAATGTATCTCCTGCTTTCAGGATCCACATCTCGGTGCAGATCCCCCACCAGGACGGGATGCTGCCTCTGGTGTCCACCATGCCCCTGCACAACCTCCACTTCCTGCTGTCAGAGTCCATCTACCGGCAGCAGCACGTCTGCTCCAACCTGGTCACCCTCAAAGACCTGCAGGGTCTCTCTGGTAAATCCCAAACTCCACCTTTCACCCACCTGCTTTCCAACAGATGCAGGAGTAAGTCGCAAGTGGGAGCATTTCCCAAGTTACCGTAGCAAAAATCAACCAGATCAACTCAAGACTTGGGTTCAACAAGTCAGAAGCCTTTGATGTTTAGTGTGAGTCAACTCCATTTTTGTCATGTTGTTCAAGTCTTCATCCTTGGGTTCACCAACAGTATCTTCTAGTTTTCCTGAAAGAAAGGTTAAAAATCTGGGTGAAAAAACAACTACCTCAAGATGCAGTCTTTGGAATGTTCATCGTAAAGTCTCGCCAAGTCAAGGAATTCAAGTCAAGTCAGGTCTTTCACAAGTTTTAGCCAAGCGAGTACCCAAGTGCTAAAATGTGGAGACTTGACTCTGCCCCTCTTGAGCCTCCTAAGGAAAACCCCCTTCATTTTCCATTTGTCCCTGCAGAGACGGGTTTCCTGGACGACGTGTCCTACGACAGCATCTCCCTGGGTCCAGGCTACGACCGGCCGTATCAGTTCAACCCCAACGTGCGTGAGGCCAGAAGCATCCGGCTGTACAAGCACCTCAATCTCAAGAGCTGCATCTGGACCTTCGATGCCTACTACGATATGACGGAGCTCATCGACGTCTGCGGTGGCTCCGTCACCGCCGACTTCCAGGCACGCACCCGTTTTTACCGGGAGATGAGCCGAGGGCGCTAGACCTCAAGAACGGCGGAGTTGCAGTTTCGAAGACTTGCCAGATATTCTTTCCTTTACTCCTGCCAGAGTAAAACAAACATGAAAAAGAAAATGGGTGTTGTTAGTGCCAGACGAGAACTAAAGTCCTGCAACGCCTCCATAATCTTCCTACCAAAAAGTCCCAATTTTAGTAGCAAACTATCTAAAAAGAAACCACGTGGAGACGGTACGCCTTAGACTTGAATCCTTGCCTGTTTTTCCAGGTCCGAGACTCGGCCCAGTCCTTCCTCACTGTTCAAGTTCCGCTCTACGTGTCCTACATCTATGTGACGGCTCCGCGTGGTTGGGCTTCTTTGGAGCATCACACGGAAATGGAGTTCTCCTTCTTCTACGACACCGTGCTCTGGAGGACAGGTTGGCGAGGCGCTTTTTGACCAACCCAAACCGATTTTTGTGCTATCCTGACTCCATCTTTGTTTTTTTCAGGCATCCAGACTGACAGCGTCCTCTCCGCCAGACTCCAGATCATAAGGATCTACATCCGCGAAGATGGGCGGCTGGTCATCGAGTTTAAAACGCACGCTAAATTTAGAGGTCAGTAAAGAAAATTTGAGGGTCCTGGCTTTGTCACCGGGGTACTATTTTGGGCTTTTCTCCCCTCCTCTAGGCCAGTTTGTCCCAGAACACCACACTCTTCCCGGGCACAAGTCCCACCTGCTGGCGCCGGAGCACCTGGGAGGCATCGAGTTTGACATTCAGTTGCTGTGGAGCGCCCAAACCTTTGACTCACCCTACCAGCTATGGAGGGCTACAAGCTCCTACAGCAGGTCAGCCTCTTCACGGTGGCACAAGTCGATTGGATGTACACTCTGTAGACAAAAACCATAAGACTGGGAAGACTGTGGACCACAGGGAGACAAGTCCTGGGTCGTCCCTAGGGCCTCCTGCCGGGACCGGACCGGAACACCTCACCACGGAGGTGTCCGGGAGGCTTCCCGATCAGATACCCGAGCCACCTCATCTGACTCCTCTCAACAGCTCGTGATCATACGTGAGGATAGGAACCTAGATCGACCGGTAAATCGAGAGCTTCGCCTTTTGGCTCAGCTCCTTCTTCACCGCGACAGACCGACACACAACAGTGCCCAGACCGATTCGTGGACTGTTGAAATTGATCCGACATTCATCATCTGAAAGCTCATCTGTATAGACGTGTTAGGGAATTAAGTACTACGTCGCAGAAGGACATGGGTTGAGACTGTCAGAACACCCAGGCCTCGAAATCTTGGGGTACAAGTCTCAATGATGACAATGATTGATAGTTAGGGTGGTCTGTGGACCACTGAAAGGATGACAAATAATTCTTGGATGTTTTGCACCCTGCAGAAAGGATTATTCCGGAGAGTACACCGTCTTCCTGATCCCGTGCACGGTGCAGCCCACTCAACCGTGGATTGACCCTGGAGAAAAACCCCTGTCTTGCACAGCTCACGCTCCAGAAAAGTATGTCTCCAGTGACACAAACCTAGACCTGTTGCCGTTGATCCTCATTGGCCATTTTACCCCTCCCACCCTGCAGGTTCCTGGTGCCTATTGCCTTCCAACAGACCAACCGCCCGGTCCCTGTGGTCTACTCGCTGAATACAGAGTTCCAGCTGTGTAACAACGAGAAGGTCTTCGTGATGGACCCGGCCAGTACAGATGTCTCGATGGCAGAGATGGACTACAAAGGGGCATTCTCCATGGGTACGGTACATCGGGAGACCTGACCTTGACCCTAACTTGAGAGCAAATTCACATTTTTGGAAACCGATGTGCCCCGGTTCTTCTGAAAGAGTCACCGCTGGTACATTTGCCGTTTGTAAGCTCTTTGCTTATTCCTTCAGGTCAGACTCTGTATGGCCGCGTGCTCTGGAACCCGGAGCAGAACCTGCACGCCGCCTACAAACTACAGCTGGAGAAGGTCTACCTGTGCACCGGCAGGGATGGCTACGTTCCCTTCTTTGACCCGACGGGCACCCTGTATAACGAGGGTCCACAGTACGGCTGTATCCAGCCCAACAAGCACCTCAAGCACCGTTTCCTGCTCCTGGTACCGAGAATCGCACTGCCTCGGACCTCCGAGACCTCCGAGACCTCTCTGGCATCCGTGTTCCTCGCTCTGATCTCTTTCTTTCAACAGGATCGCAAGCAGCCGGATGTGTGCGACAAATATTTCCATGACGTCCCCTTCGAGGCCAACTTTGCTTCGGACCTCCCAGAGTTGAACTCTGTGGCCGCCATGCCGGGTGTGGACGGATTTACCATGAAGGTTGATGCGCTCTACAAGGTCCGTAGCCCTTTTTGTCTATACCTCAGTCCTTCCACGAGAGTATTCCTGCATATTCGCTGTTCAGCGAGCGCAAATTTCCTTCTCGGTGCATATTTGCCAGTTATGCGTTCAGTTATCTTGGTGCATAAGGAGAGAAGCTTCATTTAGACGAAATTCAATTACATACAGATTCACATGAGAGAAGTATCGGCAAATCTGATCTCTTGTTGCGATGACTCAATTCGGAGCACTAATGACGCTGGTGTTCAGGTGGAGGCGGGTCACCAGTGGTACCTGCAGGTGATCTACGTCATTAGTCCGGAGTCGCGATCCAGCCTGAGGATCGAGCGTTCGCTCTCCTCCCGGCCCAACCGTCCCAAGCGCGACCTGGTGGACCGCAGCGGGCGCCTGACACTGGATGAGTCGCTCATCTACGACAACGAGGGCGACCAGGTGAAGAACGGCACCAATATGAAGTCCCTGCGTCTGGAGAGAGGGCCCGGCGGAACCTTCCACGCCCACGTGGGCCGCTCGGTGGGGGGCGGGGTGGCCGCTCTGGCCCTCCTGGTCCTGGCCGCATTGGCCACCTGTCTCCTCTTCCGGCGGTGCCACCGGCAGGTCAAAGTGAGTTACAACTACTTGGAAAATTGCAAAATGGATCTATGGCCTTTGTCGTGTTTCCATCGATGGATGGATCGATATATATATCGATCAATATAGATGGATAGGTTTTTTTTTATTTTGCGCGGCGGTAAAAAAAAACTCACTGTTGCTAGCAACAGAGCTGTCACTGCATGCTGTGTGATGTGTCTAAAAAGTATCAAATTTTGCTCCAAAAAATTGAGGATTGTTGGGAGGAAATTCGCCTTTTTCTTTGTAAGAAAGCACTACATTATTTTATTTTTTATAGGAGTAAGTAATTGGTGGAGGGGGGGTCATGAATAACAAAAAAAATAGCTTCTTGTAAAATAACTCTTAAAAAAAATCCTGCTACTTTTGCATAAAATTTTCCACGTTCTTTTCCGTAAAATCAATCTTTTTTCTACATTTTTCTAACTCATTAAAAGTTCATTATCATGGAAAAAGATTGTAAGAAGTATATATTTTTAATGCGTGCAATGTTTTGATCATAAAATGAAATCTTTAAAAAAAAAAGTCCAGTATACCTGTATACTGTACCTTGAATTTTATTTTATTTTTCCTCATCAAAACTTTTTTTTTTTTTTGCTTTTACATTTCGGCTTTTTTTTTTTTACAAAATATAATTTTAACGTTTACATTTGATCAGATAATACAACTTTTTACCACATAGGAATCAGAAGTTTGTGCCAAAAAATTTTTTTTGTGTGAAATGTAAACTCATATTCTCATTAGATTTTCATGAAGAAAAAAAGGTCAAATCTCTTTTTTCCCCCTTATAAAATGACAACACTGGTCAACATAAAAAAAACACAATTTCTTGTTTGCTGACATTTTTTTCTTGTTTGAAAAAAATCAATCAATAAAAATAACCTTCAGGCACCAGCCAAGGCGGCGTACGAAGAGTACCCGCTGAACACCAAGGTGGAGGTGTGTATGGACAAGTGCGTGGAGAAGAACTTCAGCAGCAAGCACTGCACCGTCACCAACGTCAACGTGTTCAACCGCAACCACCAGCCCGCCGCCAACAAGGCCAAAGTCAAGCAAGTCAACCTGGAAGTCAAACTCCACAACAACCTCAACGACGGCACTGAGGTCTGAAACCAGATATTTGTTTGTTTGTCTTGTTTTTTTTTGTAAGCTATTTTCATATCGGAATGACATATTTGCTAATGTATTTTTGTACCACATTGAAAAGGGAAAGCATGTGATGTGTCAAGAACTCGGCAGCAGTTTTTGTTGTTGTTGTTGTTGTTGCTCATTCAACTGGGCTACCTCACACATGCGCAAAGCACTCGAAAGCTAATGTTGTCTTTGATGGACCTGTTGGTTGTGTCCACACCAAGACGGCCATTTTAAAAAAAAATAAGTCAAACTGAAATTTAACCTTTCAACTTGCAGTCGTTAGCTAATGTTCAAGTCGCAACAAAACATTCTCGTTAAAAAAAAAAATCCCATAAATTATTTTATTAATCCGTTTTTTGAAAATTCTAACTATTGTAAAACTTTTCTTAATTAATAATAAAACGTTCACATTAGCGCCAGCCTCACGAGTTGAAATGAACTTACTTCACAAGAAAAAAAGTCTAAATTTTTTCTTATAAGTTTTTTTTTCCAAGCAACAAAAGGCGCTCTAATCATAATTATTCAAGAGAGAAGTTTTTTTTAAACTTGAGAGAAATTACACCAAAAATGCTCATTGAATTTCAAATTCCTTACACATAAAAAAATGTATCTTTGAAAATAAGCTTTTGTGCTGAAATGATTGAACTTTTTACAAAAATGTCACCTTTTTCATGTACAATTTTTTTTTCTCTCTTGGAAAGAAAATCACAATTTTCCACATGATATTTGTTTTCTTTTAATAAAAAAAAATATTTTCAACTTTATTTTTACAAAATGACAAAATTAATATCTTGTAAATGTACAACTTTTTCTCATAAAATTCCCCCCCACAAAAAAAAGTTCCCATAAAAAGGACAACTATTTTAGGGTTAGAGCAGCACTTGTTGCTTTTAGCGACAGCCTGTCGTGCCATTTTTATACGGACAGATATGCTAATATTCTTATTATTTTTTTAATATCCTTCTTCGTGTGGACATAAAAGCACAAAATTGGTGATTGTTAGCTCACATTATACTGTATCCGGTCATGTCACTGTAAAATAACAAATCTTATTTCAGATGTACTATTTGTCATCAAGTACCTTCTATGCTGCTGAGTGTCGATGAGATTCAAGTGCAATTATGACATCTTCCTTTGTGCCATTACTATCAATTGTTTTGACTTTTTCTAATTATTTCTGTCTTTCATTCGTGTGAAAAAAATGTTTGATATCAACATAACGTAGCAGTTAATGTCTACGTTCATTCATGGCAACTTTTTTTTCTCAACTATTTGGTTGTCGAATAACACATTTGACCGAATTACAACTTTCTTCTTCTTAATTCTCTTTGTTCATTTTTGTAGAACATGTGTAAATTATAACTTTTGAAAAACTACAGAGGAAAACGATTTTCTTGTAAAATTTTCACCTGAATTTCATGAAATTGGAATGTTTTTCTTGTAATATGAAAAATATTTTCTTGCCAAATTTCAACGAATTCTCCTCGCTTTACAACTTTTTATCTTGTAAAATTCCAATTATTAAACACAAATTTTCATTGCTTCTCTCATCAAGGTTTGACTTTTGCTCGCAAAAAAACATTTTTTTTACGTACAATTGCAACATTTTTTTTGTGGAAATTTAACTTTTTTTCCATACACATTATTTCTACTCCTAATCCAATTTTTAAAGTTACAATAAAATACCACTCCTTTTTTTTCTCATTAAAAACAGCATGTAAAATTGCATATGTATAATTGAACCTGAGCTAAGATGAAACGTTAATATAAAACATATTTTTTCAAGCCTTATTAAGACATATTTGTACAATGACATGATTGTTCGTTTTTCCTCTTTAATTTGTACACCGTTGCCGATATTCCAACAAGTGCCGATTAATATTTGGAAAAACAATTATCCAAAGTGTGTGTGCCTTTGGAATATTTTTTTATCCCCCGCCCCCAACCCGTCATGTTACTATGCTTTTTTTGTTTGTTTTGATGTGATACAACTGCTGTCCTAATCAAGTGTGAGACACCCACTGGCATTGCGAAAACAAAAAAAAAAAAAATTGACTGCTCTCGCTTCCTGTCTTCATTTGACTGTGTGCCTAAGGGAAGGAAAAAAAAAGACTCCTCCAGAATGAGCAATCCTGGGAATCAGACATATTTTTGGTGCTATGATGATTTTGCTGATATGATGGACGTACACCTGTATTTGGTGCTTTTTTTTTAAGTCAATAAAATGTGAAAACCAGCTCAATGGTGGATTGTCGCCTTGTGTGTTTAGCTAACAGGTGTTGATCTGAATATTACACCTTGTCAACAAAAATGCATACACGACACATGAAATGACAATTTTATTCTTTATATTATTATTATTATTACCCCAAAATTCCCTAAAAAGTCATTTTCTTGTCAAATTCCTCATCCAATTTTCGATTTATTGTGAAACTTTTTCCTTGCAGCGTCCCCCCCCCCACTCCCCCGGTAAAAGAATTGCAACACGTTGAAGTTGCACATAATGACCAACAGATGTCATCCATTTCCCTCCCGGGCAAGAAGTGTGTCAAAAAGGAGAAGAATCCCCCCCATGTCGAAGAAGCACCCCCCCCCCTTTCTTTTTGCGCAAAGTAGAAGTCATGTGACCTGTCCAAGCCACGTCCCCTCTTATGTAATGCCACACGTGCTCCCCTGGTCATCTCTGACCTTCTTTGTGTTCATCTGGAACTCCCCCCCCCCCCCCCCCACACACACACACACTTTGACAGTCAAGAATGCTGGAGGAATGAGATGTGTGAGGCAAGATAACTTCATGTGACACCTTTGCCACTAACCTTCAGGTTTAATCAAACTTTTACAGTGGTTAATGTATTTTTGCACTTGCATTTGCACGGCAGTTACGTTTCTAAAAATTTGCATGCGCACGCAATTTTCTTTTGCCGAATAATGTATCATTTTTACGTTTCGATATTAACGCTGGTTGTCTTATCTTTACACTTATGTCAACAATGAAGTGGTTCACTTCTTTTTGCACTTTCAAAATGTTCTCAATGTCAACATTTCTTTTCTGATGAATGATAAATTATTACTCTTTGTCGACTGTTTTAGCAAGAAAAAAATACTTTGCCACCACAAAATGTTTTTTACGTAAAGCTTTTTTTCCGTATAAACTATTTTCTTGAGAAATTACTTTTTAAGCAAAATGCCACTTTTGTTGCTATTCAATTTACGTTCCTTGTGAAATAAGATTGCGCTTAAAATCCGACTTTTCATTACCAAATTTTGACTTTGCTACCTCACAAGTTATTGTGAGAAAAAGAGTCCCAAAAAGACCAATTTTTGGTGCAACACTTTAAAAAAAAGATCATCTTTTATTGTAAAACAATATATAATTTTCACCAACTCAAACCTGTCGTCCAACCTTTTACATGTAAATCTCTAAATTTTCTCACCTAAAATTATATTTTTTAAAAACTGGTTACTGAAAATAACTTTTCATCGCGAAATAATAACTTTTTTGTAATATTTACATTTGTATATTAAGGGTTTAAAAAAAGACCTAAAATACTGTGGGTACTAGCCAAACCTGTTGAATATGTTGACAAAACGATGGGATTCATTTTTGTTTTGCGGCCGTTCATTCATTCCGCCCTCGCTCACTCGCCCCAACAACTGGGACGAAGGGGGGCGTGGCCACGTCAAGTTGGGTTGTCTCTCATTGGCCAACCCCTCCAGCCGCCCACTCGGCACCACATTCCCGTGGGCCGGGCCCTCTCGCAGCACGGTTCGCCTTTACTCTGGACGGCTCCGTGCACTCATGACAATTGGAGCCAGTCGCCACGAACCTGCGAAAATGGCAGCGAGGAACAAGCGACGAGCCACTGGCGCGGACGAGCCCGCCCTACGCCGCCTCGCCTGAGGCTCCGCCGGCCAAGAGTAGCCCCGTTCGCGGCTTTACTTTGGCTTACCTGCGCTCATACGGTGGCGGGAGGATCTCCCTGACTAAGCCTGTTAGCTTGCTTGCTGGCTAGCTGGTGGCTAACGCCTCGTCGCGGCGTGGAAAGCCCCCCACACCCCCGACGCCGCCGCTTCGGAGGACAACCAGGCTGGGTATATATCAGCCACCGGAGGGTTTAACCACTGGACGAGGATATATTTTTCAAATTTCCACAGCTTTTTCCCGCTGTTTTTTTTTTAGTTTCTATTTTTTTCTTTTATAGAAACAGCGCCCCATCCGAGTTAGCCGCTAGTGTCACGTAAGCTAAGCAGCCAAGCCAGCCTCTTCGTCACCGTCAAGGTGGACGCTGTCACCTGCACGACCTACCCGAAAGTGGCGGGGTCGGACGGCGGATCCCTTCCCCGATGCCGAGAGCCAGAAAAGGCTCCGCTTCGGAGGAGAGAAGAACCGAGATAAATAAATAGGACTGCACTTTTGTGCCAGTTTTTTCTTCCGCGTTTTGTTCCGGTTTCAATTGATCGCCAGGACTTATTAAAAACAACGACAACAAGAAAAGATGAAGAAGTTTTCCAGAATGCCAAAGTCTGAGAGTTGCGGCGGGGGCCCCGGCGGAGCCTCCGGCTCCGGGCTCAGCAGCTACTTCGGCAAAGTGTTCGCCGTCGGTCGGTATCAAGTCACTGTGGAGGAGCTGGTAGCCGAGGGTAAGTTTGCTGGACACGCCCGTCTCCCATAAACACGCACGCACACACAAATACATAATCAACTTTAACTTTCCGAACGCCCCCCCCCCCATCCTCCGAAGAAAAATCGGCAACAGCTGTAGTGTCGTTCACTAAGGGGGGATGTTAGTCGCCCCCCCCCCAATGATCACAACGCCCAAGCCTCTTATGTCAACAAGCACTTTGTCAAGGTTCACTGCAACTGACGAGCAGCCTGCACTTTAATGCACTTTTGAACCATAAAATAAACATTTTTATTCCACCCCTACCACCACACACCCAAAGTGAGGTAAAAAGTGTCATTTTGGATTCCTATTGGACAAGCTGGGGGCTTTTGAGACATATTTGCACATAGAAACGCACTTGGAAACCCCTCCAAACAACTGATAAGGCGGTCCTTGCAAGTTGCGTATTGTTCAAGAACATTGGAGACGTGTGAAATGTACTGAGGCGTAAAGTTGGACTTGCAAGAAAAGTTTGCCATATTTCACTGAGTGAGTTGCCATTTTTGCAATAAAAACAACTCATACCAACACACTATGGTAAGAAAAGAATTTCAGAGAGTAACATTGTAAAAGTTGTCACTCAACCAGAGGCTGTAAGTCAAAAGAGATTCAAGTTGCTCTCTTACGCCAAGAAAGTCGTCGTTTGTTTGTGAGTAAAGTTGTCGGGATTTAGAGAGTCAAGATATAAGAAGTTTGAACCTTCCAAAATAGTTGTCATGCCCTTATGGTGAAATTGTAATGTGACAGCGAAATGTTGTCATCTTTAATCATAACAAATGCGATTTACAAAAAAAAAATCATAGGGTAAAGTTCTCGAGTAAAATTGTCATTGTGAAAAAGTCGTACAAGAGATGACAAAATCAAGTGGCGGCAATTTTGATGAACTTGCTGAAGCTTTTGTATCATTTTACATTTTTAACAAATGTACAGCGAATGTACGACATTTTAAGAGGTCATTGTAAAAAGTTGTCATGTCACGAATATGCTTTGTAATATTTCAGGGGAAAGTCATAAGATGCGAAAAATAGATTTTGCAAGAATAAAGTCGGCAGCAAAAAATAATCAGCGTGTTGGTTTAGCATGCTAGCTTTGATAGCAAGTTTTTGTCACTTGCCTGAATGGCGTGTCCCAACGTAACCTTGTCAACATGTACATACGGTAAACCTGTTCCTGCTCACTTCCTGGACTAAACTGTCATGCCCTGTGGTCATGTGACCCGACAGGTTTGACCACCGGCCCCCTGCCGTAGTTTTTGGTTGGCCGCTACACGTACGTCGGCCCCGCTTGCTTTGCGGTAAATCTCCCTAGCAACAGCGCAGCCATTGAATATGTCAAGATTTCCGTTGGCTTTTGAGGCCCCCAACGGGAAGCGGTTGTGAAAAGTTGTGTTGTAATCACAATCAGGATTCAAAAAAGAAGAAAAGTCATGCGGCGCTTCCATCGTGTGACGCGTCGCCTGGCAGGTGCGAGTGGCAACCTGTCACCCGCAGCTTCTCCTTTTCATGACATTCGGCCTTTTTGGGCCTTTTGTGGCTAATCGAGCCAAGAAAAAGCGCTCATCTCGGAAATAAATGCTCCATTTGTTTCAGATTGTAATCAATGCAGCTACGAGAACCATTGGCCGTCGTCGTGGCAACCCAACCTTGGTATGGGGTTGTTGTGTTAGCATTAGCCGCCGCAGTGACTGTGTTGGTATTTGACATTCGCTTGATTGATCACATAATATTTGCTTTTCAAGACGTAGTAATTGGCACGTGTTAGCTTAGCATCTTAGACCCTTCACCATCTCATGTCAACCTCGGTTACTGTCGTTTGGGGGGGGGTGAGTTGTAATATGTGCATGAAAACAGTTTAGCTATGGGTAACGCTAATTTTCTCCACCGTAGCCACAGCGTAGCTTCCTTCCTCTCTCGTGTGCTGGTCGCGCACGCGAGGTACCAAAAGAGATCATGTGATGTTTTCAGCCATGTGGCTGTTGAATGAAAATCACAAGATTCCCCTTTGGCGCGCTGACCTTTTGACTCATCGCCCGTTGTTCACGTCGCAATCTGCTCCATTTAGGTTCGCTAGCAAACATCGACTGGTAGCCACAATTAGCCGCCAGCCTGCGACGTCTTTTTGGTCGCCCGCCTCGCGAGGGGATTGGCAAGGAAATTAGTTTGCAAAAGTGTCCCGTTTTTTTCTTCTTATCCAGAGAGATAAAGTTGTTCGTTTAGGAAGGACAAGTCAAGGCTGCCGTTTTGATGGTGTTTCAGCCGGGAGTCGTGACAAAATCCAACTATATAGACCTTGATGAGGTTCAAATGTGAATGAAAATTGAACATTTACTGAAAAAAGGGTTGTTGTTGTTGTTTTTTTTAGATCTTGGGAAGTTTTTCTGTGGAAAAATGTCATTTTTTGGGGGGGGAGCTAAATTTTACGGAAATAAAGTTGGTGTTATGTCATGTTACAAATAAGTTGTATGTAGTTCTGAACGATTCAAACGTAGTCATTTAATAGTGACAAGGCAAAAATAGACATTTTAAGAGCCAAAATGGAGATTGATGGAGAGCGGGTGAAGTGTGAAAGAAGTTAGTCATCATAAAAACAAAACGGTCTGCTTAGCCCCCAAAAAAAACAAAGTTTAACAAAACAAAGCGCAATCCTGGTGAAAGTTAGCGTTAGCCTCTGAAGTGGTGCGCGTGTGCGCGTACATGCCGATGTTGGTCTGAGTAAACCGGTTTGGCCGTCAGTCCCTGCGCGCTGTCGAAACCTTGCGAAGGGCCACAATTAGCATACTGTATGGCTAATGAATGCTCGCATTGTGGCTCTTTTGTCGACTCATAGAATGCCAACGTGATGGTTTGGGGGCGGGAGGGGGGGGGAGTAGTCTGTTTTCCCATGACGGGCGTCAGCGCCGCCTTTTGTGCTCGCTCGTTGAGTCCACGCCAGTCCCGATGAGCCCGTCTCAAGAGGGAGCGGAGCCAAAATGCCGACGCTAACCATGTTAACTCCAGGTGTGCTATGCTAAAGCTAACCGTACCGTCTTCCCCGCCGCACGTTTCATGAAACTTATGAACAGTCGCCGGGTTGGAACGAATACTCAGTGACATAGGGCTCCTCCATTCCGCTGCGTCGCCGACAAGTGATGTCATCAAACGGCGCATCTGTATAAGTTGCCGTCGTGACTTCCCGCTAGCTATGGCCCCCTTTTTTGTGACCGACTTTGGACACCCCTGGATTACGGTAAAACATTCGCTTTGAGGCCGCCGCTACGATGCATGTGTCCCCCCCTCCACACCCGCAAAGTGCGAAATGTGTCGTCTGCCTGTGGAGAAGCAGTTCCCCCGAGTACCCCATACACACACCCCCACCCCTAATGGCTATTTTTAGACATCCGGAACTTTTTGCCGCTGCCGCATCCGGACTGTCACTGTGGTGAGACTTGTCAAGGCTTGAAGGCAGCCTGAAGTGGGTCACGTTTGTAGACCGCCCGCTTGCTCGGCCGCTCCAAGACAACTGACAAGACAGTTTCTTGAATTGGAATGGACTCTTAAAGGGGTAACGTCATCTTTGTCCTGATTTAAAAAAAAAAAACAACAACAAACGAGCCTGACTTTGGACATTTTTCATGCATGAGAAGCCTGTCGACGAGGCTGCCCATTCATTGCCGGCCATTTTCAATTCCGAGCCTTCTTGACACCACCATGTGAAAAAGACGTACCTGGGATTGAATACGTTTGAAGTAACTTCCATTTTCCAGACCGCTTGATCCTCACTAGGGTCGCGGGGGGTGCTGGAGCCTATCCCAGCCGTCTTCGGGCAGTAGGCGGGGGGCACCCTGAATCGGTTGCTAGCCAATCGCAGGGCACACAGAAACGAACAACCATTCGCACTCACACTCACACCTAGGGACAATTTAGAGTGTTCAATCAGCCTGCCCACGCATGTTTTTGGAATGTGGGAGGAAGCCGGAGCACCCGGAGAAAACCCACGCAGGCCCGGGGAGAACATGCAAACTCCACACAGGGAGGCCGGAGCTGGAATCGAACCCGGTACCTCTGCACTGTGAAGCCGACGTGCTAACCACTGGACTACCGGGCCGCCTGAAGTAACTTCAAAAAGTCAATTCAGGACTTTGACTTGGAGCATGACAGATTTTTTTTTACCCCCAATTTTTTTATTTTTTTAAAATTTTTTTGTTCAAAATCAACGCCTTACTCCTTGTTCCAATTCAAATGCTTGAGCTATACTCTCACTGCAAATCTTTGTACTTTTGCAGTTTTGTGTGGGGCCACTTTTGGGTCGCGGATTAGCCCCCTATCATGACAAATCTCTCGCGGATTTGCAAAACGCGACTTTTCAAACGACGGGCTGCCGGCCAAACGGTCCCCCGAGGTTGGAAAGCCATTCCTTTTTTTTCTTCCTCCCCCCATTTTTTTTCATGTGCCTTGTTGGCCAACCATCCCGATTGGCCGCCGGGTATTTGTCAGTTGCTCGTTGGACAAACGGCTGACGTTATCTCATCAAAATAAGCAAGATGAGGGCTTCTAGACATGACGCGCCATCAATCCCTTCTTTGTTTCTGTCCTTGGCGTCAACGTCTGCGCTGCCCGGGTCAGCGTTGACATCACTCGTCCAGCGAGTGGAGGGCTCTGCCGGGGTTCTGAGGGGGAGACCCTCCTTTTGTGTAAAACGTTGGTATGGGTGAGGTGCACCTCCCCCTCCCCCTCCCCGTCCGGTTTCCTTCCAGCCACCACGCGCTTGGAGCGGCGATTTTTAGCAAGAACCTGATCCCACAGCAGGTGGCCTCGGACGAACTCGAAGCGAGGAGTCGCCCGGGGTCAAACTCTGCGATCCAGTCCGAGTGATGCCATCCGCTTGGATTTCATTCTGAGACGATGCTTGTTTTTTTTTTTCTTTTCGATATCAAAGCTTCTCTCTCTAAACATCCTCCTCTGGATTCACGGCAGTCAAATGGACCCTTAATGGACATTTTACACGGCCGTTTGAGCTGCAAACTATTTGTTTACATCGCGAGTTGGGCTCAAACCAAAGAGCATTCGCCACCGGTATGTGGGAGCGGAGCTCAACTTGAGTCGCCGTGACTGCTCGCTGACTTTTTGTTCGCTACGAAGGCTGCGCAGAATAATCGGCGCCATGAGGTTCGTCCTGCCTACTTATCGGTTGGATTAGGTTGCTTATTTTTTTTCTCTTTCATTAGACAATAAAAAAAAAAAATCAATTGCTGCGGTCGACATCCGCGTCGCTTGTTTTTCCCCATATCGTGCGGCCTTCATCACTACAATAAAAAAAGGACCTTTTTATGATTAAAGGGGAGGGATTGGCACCATTTCCTCACTTCAAAGTTCCAATTGTCACAATTAAAATCGACAGTTAATACGTACCATTTCTACAATTCAAATGACGATTAAGGTGGTAAAATCGCAATTAAAATCGCTCACGTGAGACAGCATCGCCCCCTGGAGGCCTCTTGAGACACCTGCGAATGCTTCAGCACATGATTTTGATGACCCGCCGTCCGATATTTGCTGACAAGCAATGAAGGCGCGTGCCAATATTGACTCTCCTGATCATGTGCATACTCAAGTCGAGTGGGAGTCGAGCTGCTGCTTTACGTCGCGGGTCAACAACCCCCCCCCGCCCCCCCTTTGGTAACAAACCGCTTCTCGCGTTGGCCTGAAGCATCTGGATTCCATCCGCCCCTTCCCTCCAGTTGGATCTTTACGACACCTTTGATGACTCACGGGTTACTCTCGCTCGTAAAAAAAAACGCCACGTGACGCCTTCGCCTCGCGCTTTTGCGGGTTTTTGTCGTTCGGTTAGCCGACGCGGAGAAGCCGCGCAGGCGGCAACTCCCGGTGTTGTGACAGCGAGCGTCGCTCGAACCCCCATCGCCCCCCCCTGTCCGTCTTCCCTCGAGCTGACCCGAGCTCACTTGTTGCACAACAAACACGCCGTTGTTGACTCCTTTGCAATCTCGATGAACTCGTCCTAATTTGAACCGCCAGCATAGTTAGCTAGTTAGCCTACTGCCTAGCAAAGTTGGAAGTGACCCAATTAGAAGCGCTAGCTTCTGATAAGCGGGGGCTTGCATATATGCCCGAATGTCCAAAAAACGTCATGTGTGTGTGTGTGTGTGTTTTCAGGAGGCTTCTCGGTGGTTTTCCTGGCCCGCACGCACAGCGGCATCCGCTGCGCCCTCAAGCGCATGTACGTCAACAACGTGCCCGACCTCAACGTCCACAAGCGGGAGATTACCATCATGGTGAGAGTCACGCGGCGCTACGTGCGCAGTTTCGGCTCCGTTCAAAGTCTTAAGTGTGATGATGAACAAAAAAAATAAAATAAAAAAAAATAGCCAAAGGATGATGTCATCTCCCCGTTCAAAGAACCGCACAGAGATTTCCACTGAATTTCACATTGGATCAGGCCGGGTAGCTTGCGGAGAAATGTTTTAGGAATCGTAATACTGTAATTATAATGCGTCAGACTTCGTTGCCGCTTTTCTCCACATGGAAAACCAAACGCGTTCTTCATATGAACTATGAAGTAAGCGCGGCGCAGGCCCATGGTTAGAGTTTTTTTTGCCTCCGCTGCATGCGCCTTCTGCGCTGATCTGCTGCACCGGCGGCTTAAACACTTTTTGATCCAATCGAGTTCAGTTGTGTTGAACTCACAAAACTTCATTTGCATATCATCCTTTTAGAACATTCATTCATTCATTCATCTTCCGACCCGCTTGATCCTCACTAGGGTCGCGGGGGGTGCTGGAGCCTATCCCAGCTGTCTCCGGGCAGTAGGCGGGGGACACCCTGAATCGGTTGCCAGCCAATCACAGGGCACACAGAGACGAACAACCATCCACGCTCACACTCACACCTAGGGACAATTTAGAGTGTTCAATCAGCCTGCCACGCATGTTTTTGGAATGTGGGAGGAAACCGGAGCACCCGGAGAAAACCCACGCAGGCCCGGGGAGAACATGCCAACTCCACACAGGGAGGCCGGAGCTGGAATCGAACCCGGTACCTCTGCACTGTGAAGCCGACGTGCTAACCACTGGACTACTGGGCCTTTTAGAACAGTTTTTAAAAAAAACATTTATTTGGGTACAATTTGGATTTAGTTTCTTGGCGCACGGGTGAGATTAGCAATAATCCTTTTTTTTGGTGACTGAGATGACTTCTCGCAAGACAGGCAGCCGTTTTGCGCAAAAGAAGTGCTCCCGCAAACTTTTCTTGTCGTTCATGCGCCGTGCAGAAGGAGCTGTCGGGCCACAAAAACATTGTGGGCTACCTGGACTCTGCCGTCAACACCGTATCGGACAGCGTGTGGGAGGTCCTCATCCTCATGGAGTACTGCAAAGGTACTTCCCGTTGACAAAATGGCGCCTGGGTGTGAACTGCGAAAGCTCAACTGGCTTGTCGCCGTCGCGTTTTAAGCCGGCCAGGTGGTGAAGCAGATGAACCAGCGTCTGAACGTGGGCTTCAGCGAGGCCGAGGTGCTGCACATCTTCTGCGACACGTGCGAGGCGGTGGCGCGGCTGCACCAGTGCAAGACGCCCGTCATCCACCGGGACCTCAAGGTAAGACGCCATCTTGAAAAATATCGCTCGCCGTCGCCGCGCGCGAATGAGCCGCGATGTCATTTGCTCCTCATACGTCCATTTTCTGACGAATGTACAGCATCCACGCTATTAGCGTCGAGCTGAGCAACGCACTTCGGGGTCGGCCGCCACGCGTATTTATTCATTCATTCATTCATCTTCCTAACCGCTTGATCCTCACTAGGGTCGCGGGGGGTGCTGGAGCCTATCCCAGCTGTCTTTGGGCAGTAGGCGGGGGACACCCTGAATCGGTTGCCAGCCAATCGCAGGGCACACAGAAACGAACAACCATTCGCACTCACACTCACACCTAGGGACAATTTAGAGTGTTCAATCAGCCTGCCGTGCATATTTTTGGAATGTGGGAGGAAACCGGAGCACTCGGAGAAAACCCACGCAGGCCCGGGGAGAACATGCAAACTCCACACAGGGAGGCCGGAGCTGGAATCGAACCTGGAACCTCTGCACTGGACTACCGGGCCGCCCCGTATTTATTTATTAGTTAAATAATTAGTTAGTTAATTAGTTAATTAATTAGTTAGTTAATGAATTAGTTACCTTGGCCTTACCTTTTTCGGGGGGGAAAAAGGCAGGTTTCTATTTTCCGCCACCAGAAATGAACGGTTACATTTAGACTAGGTGCTGCTGTATTGGTTAGCAACCGAGTGTGACCGACTCCCCCAGCCAGACGCCGAAATGTCGATAAAAACGGCAGAGTGCCGCTGGTGCGTTGTCCCCGAACAAAAATGAAATGAATTTTTAAAAATGTGCTTTGTCAGCACGAGAGCTTTCCGGATTCAGCACATCCGCTTCATCTTGCACCTCTGCTCTCCCCCTCTTCCCGCTTCCTTTGCCAGGTCACGCTCTTATTTCCTTCCTCCGTTGCAGAAACCCCCCCCCCCCCCCCAGCCAGCCCCCCACATGCTCCTCGTTGTGCTCTCACAAATGTTCCTCGGTGACTAAGTGGCCTAACTTTGAAGCCTTCGGTTGACCTCGGTTTTCAAGTGTAGTTTTGAAAATGGCTACCAGGCAGATGACTGTGGAAGCCTGGCGGTAGGAATGCCAATTTGTCCTACACATTTCATCAGAATTGTTACCACAAATAATTGGCAGATGGACCCCCCCCCCTCCCAAAAAAAGGGGAAAATTCAGGCCTCAAAGAGCCACGTACCAAAATATGCAACACGTGTCCATTGTAGGGCTGATGATGATTTGCCACCTGTTTTTTTTTGTTTTGTTTTGTTTTTTGTTACCAACCCTTGAATACAACCGAGCGAGCGCACCACTAGCTCCACCCTCGTCATCTTTCTCGCTCTCTACAAATACTTGTGATGAATCAACACCATTTCTCCTCGGCAGGTGGAGAACATCTTGCTGAATGACCAGGGCAGCTACGTGCTGTGCGACTTTGGCAGCGCCACGCACAAAGTTCTGCAGCCGCACAAAGATGGCGTGACCGCCGTGGAGGACGAGATAAAAAAGTGAGCTCAATAAATCTGAAAGCCGCATCAGCAGGCAGGCGGGGTGATATTTATCTGACGCGTTCTGTTTTAGCCTCCCGTTGAAAAATTACTTAAGAGTAATTTTTAAAAATTATTTTTTTAATTTTTTAATTTAATTTAATTTTTTGTAATTATTTTTTAATTTTTTGATTTAATTTAATTTTTTAATTTTTTGTAATTATTTTTTAATTTTTTGATTTAATTTTTTAATTTTTTGTAATTATTTTTTAATTTTTTAAAAAGTAATTAATTACATTAAAGATGTCATTGAAGTCGGTCACAAACAAACACTTTGGAATTAAGTATAGTTTTTTTAATTTTTTTTAATTTTTGTGTGGGGGGGCAAATTATGTCGAAGACCGGCAAGCCTGTTTCGGTAACCGACACATTCTAGTCACTGTCTCGCATGTTCCGACCACTCTCCGATAACCGTCGAGCCTGCTTTGCTAATTGTTTGCTAACACCAAAGCGCCCGTTTCAGTATTTACATGCAGGGTGGGTATGTTTGAAAGTCGCTTTTCTGTCCAATCATGAATAAGTCGCTTTGTCCATTAAAATGTCTTTAACCGCCGCAGGTACACGACACTGTCGTACCGGGCGCCGGAGATGATTAACTTGTACGCGGGGAAAGCCATCACCACTAAGGCTGATATATGGGTAAGTTTATGTGTGGCGGTGGTGTTGCAAGGCAGGTTTGTCCCGCGCACGTGCGCCTCTTGCCTTTAGTCTGCCCCGACAGGTTCCTCCTCGTGGCCTCGCCCAACTCTTGTTTATCTTTGCTCCCCTCCCCTCTTTAAAAAAAAAAAAAATTGCGGAATCTCTGGCAATAACATTGCCAGGCCTCCATTTTGAAATCACGAGTCCCAGGTGAGGACTTGGATTTGAAGGTGAGAGCAGAGTTTGGACAGCAGCCAGCGTCACGAGTTAGCGCGGCTTCAGCTTCGTCTGTTACCACGATAATGCAGCGCCACCTTAACTTAGCAGTTGAATTTGTTCCGTCACCCAAGCTGGCGGTTCCGTTTACTTCCCATGTCCAATCAGTTTTGCCGATCGTAGTTAAATAAAATGCCTTGAAGTTGTTCTTCCATCTGGAAAACATTACCGTTTTTAAATTACCGGTACATTGTATTCAGGAAAAGTAGCGGCGTATTTATTCTAAATAAAACAAAAGGGGGTGTGGCCAAACGAGTGATGTCAGGAGCTCGAGTCGGGTGTTTGTCCGTTGTAAGTGTCTGGGTGTGAATTGTTTGTTTTTCTTATTTTCTACCAAGTTCGCCGAATCATAACAGAGTTGCTTTTGTCATTTTTGAACATTTTTTTCTGATATTCTGGCAGGATGTTAAATCACCAGAGGGTATGCTATGAGGCCAACCACATCAACGTTCACAATATTTTGTTGTTTTACAAAAAATGTGGACCTAAGCTTGAACCCGCTTTTCTCGTCACGCCCTGGAAAATGGCCGGCGACCAGTCCGGAGTTTATCCTGCCCTCCCGCTCAACATTAGCTGGTGTAGGGGGCAACTCAAATAATGAATTGAGCACGTCAACAAAGTTCAAAATGTGAAACGAAAACGGTTGGGCAACAAACCGCACCAACTACGTGCTTCCTGTTAGCCGCCACCCCCGCCTGCACACTGCCTTCCTGTTCTATGTTTGGAGCGCGTCTCTACACACACGCCTGATTATTAGCTACAAGATGACAGAAGTCCTAAAGGCAGCTGACGGATTCCAAAGTTGGTTTATCTCCTCAACTGCAGTGTCGGCACATTTCATTGCGTCATTCATAAGCGGCCCGCATTTGTTTGTTTGGACGGCCACGTTGCTCGGGGCGGAATACTCCCCGCCTGAGTCCTTAACTCGGTAACAAACAGCCCGAGTGGCTTCAGTCGTGCCTCAGTTTGAAATTTCGGCCCTCGAAGCCACTTACTTGCCTTTAGCAACACAGAATTTGTTTGTCATGGAGAGACCCTCAAAAAAGTCTCTGGAAGCCACGCCATAAAAAAAAAAATGCAGAAACTGCCGTTTGGGGCGGGGTTCTTCTTCAAAGACACTTGTTTTTGAAAAATCAGCCCCCCCCCAAGGCCTGTTTCATCTAGCAACCTGAAATTTGACAAGCGCATTTGTGATGAGAAGACCCTCAAAAAAGTCTCTGGAAGCCACGCCATTAAAAAAAAAAAAAAAAAAAAGCAGAAACTCTGCCGTTTGGGGGGGGGGGGGGGTTCTTCAAAGACACTTGTTTTTGAAAAATCAGCCCCCCACAAGGCCTGTTTCATCTAGCAACCTGAAATTTGACAAGCGCATTTGTGATGAGTAGACCCACAAAAACCATCTGATGAAGCCATGCCGGAAAAGGGGAAGCAGGTCTGCCTTTTTAGTTTGAAGCAGCCATTTTGGCATCATTTCTTGGCATCCGTCAAAGACTTTCAGCCCCTGATGACGCCATTTGCATGTAGCCGCATGACATTTGGTAAGCATGTCAATCAAGACTAAACGCACAAAAAGCCTCAAGAAACCGCAACAGAAAGGACAAAATGCCTGGCATTTTTGTCTGAAAGCTGCCCTTTAAGATCACTTTGACATTTTCTAAGCATCCCTCAAAGACAAAATCCTCCGAAAGAGTTTTGGGGAAAGTTTAGCTACTGAACTTTCACCTGGTAAAATGCGATGCGGTGCGTCCCACAAAAACATCTCAAGGGGGCCATCCCTGAAAAGACAGGACGGTCTGCCATTTTTTGTTTGAAGGGAACCTTCTTGGATTATTTGTGACTTTTTTTAGGCAGCCATAAGGCATTAAACATTTCATGATGTGACGTGAAATTGAGTCAGCATGTCAATCAAAAACGAAAAACCGAAGCAGGTATTTTAGGGACAGGGCCCAAGTGTCTCTCATCTTTTTTTGTGTTTGTGTTTGTGTCCGTTCTGTGTCAGAGGCAGCGCTCGTAACCGCCAAACGTTTGTTCCCGCAGGCCCTGGGCTGCTTGTTGTACAAGCTGTGTTTCTTCACTCTTCCATTCGGCGAGAGTCAAGTTGCCATATGCGACGGAACCTTTATCGTTCCCGACAACTCCAAGTTCTCCCTCAAGTTGCACTGCTTAATCCGTGAGTCCGTTTAGATTTATATTCGCTCGCAAACGTTTGGCCATTGACTGAATGTGGGCTGACGTGGTTTTTCATGAGCTAATCTGCACACTCAGCCTTCTTTTTTTTTGTGTGTGTGCGCGCGAGCGCGTGAGTGTTCTAGCACAGAGCCATCTGTACACAAGTTGAGCCTGTTTAAACCAGTCAGGACTACTGTCTGCCTGCCTGCTGCTTTTCCGCTCTTCTCCCTTGCCCTTATTGTAGCGGAGCAATGGCTCCAGCAAGTGGCCAAAAGGTGAAGTGCATCCCACAGTTCTTGACCGGTCATGCTTCCTGCTTCCCTACAGGATATATGCTCGAACCAGACCAGGAGAAGAGACCCGACATATACCAAGTGTCCTACTTTGCCTTTAAATTTGCAGGAAGGGACTGTCCTGTGCCAAATATCTTTGTAAGTACAGCGCAGACTTTTTATTTTCTTGACAATGACTGCATAGTGACGGAATGATCGTCTTGACAGACTTCTCCCATCCCCACGTCGTTACCGGAGCCTCTCACGGCCAGCGAAGTGGCCGCCAAGAAGAGTATGACAAAAGCAAGGTACTGCTACTTTTTGGGGCAAAAGTATCGAATAAAAAAATATATATATACAAACATAAGGGGAAAAAACATTTAGCAAACGGATAGATAAATATTAGATAAAATATACTTTGAAATATATAAAAATGTTGAATGAAAATTGGGGGTTAAAAAAAACACTTAACTAGTAAAACTAAATATTACCCAGTCGTTAAAAATAACACATTTTAGTTGCAAATTTGGAAATATATACTCCTCGAAATATTCAAAAACACATTTTAACTATGAATATATTTTGGAAAAAAAAACAGCATTGTAATGGGAAAAAAATATTTGATACAAATAAATGAAAAGACATCTCAATAACATGCTAATTAATTTGGAGGAAATCCAGAAAAATATGAGATGGAAAAATACACAAAATAAAAACAGTGTTCATACTTGCATGGAAAAAAAACTTTAAAATATAGCCCGTTATGCGACCGCTCTTAAAAAGTCTCACTTTTGATGACGATGTTCTTTCCATATTCAGAATACGAGACTCGGTGGGGCCGACAGAGACCTCCATCGCCCCCCGACAGAGGCCCAAGGCGGCCAACAGTAACATCCTGCCGCTGGCCACCGTCACGCCCGTCAAGATGAGCGCGGGGCCTTCTGCGCCTGTCAGCAACGGTCAGAAAGGTGCGGCAAAAACAAGCAAAAGATTGCAAGAAGTGAAGGCAAACTCGTTATGTTGTTTACATCCTTAAAAATAAATGTTGAAGGCAGTAAATATGTGTAAAACAGATATATTTTCGAAAAATGGATTTAGGAAATATTTGAAAAAAACAAATCCATAAGAATATCTAGCCCCCCAAAAATAGAACATCAAATGGTATGACGTATAAAAATACGAATGAAAATTGTGCAAAATACTGCCGGGCAAGGAAACTATCCTCTGTGTATCCTTACATCTGACAAATTCATTAAAGAGAAACATTGTGAAACTAGAAAGTAATAAAACTAGCAAAAGTGGTAAATGAAAAAAAAATGGATTGATTACGATTTGGGGAAAACACAAAAAATGAGACGATTCAAAAATATTACAAAAAAATACATTCTAATAAAAATAGTACTTTAGGTAGTTGATATTGGGTATAAAATGACAATAGTGGTGCAAACAGTATTCACATTGAATTGAGAAAAATCGAATAAAAACACTACCAGAGGAGTAGAAAACTATGCAATGGGGGGGAATTAAAGAATCAATGTTTTGGGCTTTAAAAAAAAATAAGAGAAGTATTAAGAGTTAAAACTACTCCATAAATAAATTTAAAAAATAGCCCTAATACAGGATATCAAATAAAAAAACGATAGTCGACAAAATTTAAGTTTATATTAAAATACAAGGCATAAAAATGAGCAAAATATTAGAAAACAAACAAGACTGTCAGGCATAAAAAAAACAAAACAAAACAAAGAAACCAACCAATGTTCAAGAATATATGGTTCAAGGACTGCTACCGAGTAATTTGTGTTGCCAGCTCCCACTCCCGGTCCAGGACAGCCTTGCGTACAGCCGCAGCCTGGCAGTCAGCAGCACCGAGTGCTACAGCAGCTGCAGCCGGGTGACCTGCGCCTTCAGCAGCTCCACCAACAACAACAACAACAACAACAACAAGCTCTACAGCAGCAACACATTAACGCGCAGCATCTCCAATACCTCCAGGTAACGCTCAACGTGGAGTCATGGAGACCAAGTCTGCGTCACTTCAATGTATTTACTGTTTGTATTTTTTAATGAAGTACCAACAGGCTGTGCAGCAGCAGCAAGTTTTACTGCAGCAACAGCAGCAAATGATGATGCAGCAGCATCAGCCCATGTATCAGCAGAGAGGCGCTCACGCTGCTCAGGCCCAGTACGCCGCCATGGTGAGTTTCCTCCCGGATAAACACACAGCAGTCCCTTTCGCGCGTAGCTTATGAAAAATTGCCGCATCAGACACGTGACTGTAACGTGTTATTGGCCTTTTGGCTTCGACACGTGACCCAGCAACCCATCTTATGACGCTTAGGCAAATAACCCGGACTAAAAAATACAACAGTATGCAAGGGGCAAAATGAGGATAATATGAGGTGAAATGAGTTGAAGTAGATAAGGAAAAAAAAAATGGATTGAAACACTGACGCAAAATAGCACCCCGTAAAGAGGACATAAATATTAGGCGGAAAAAAAATATACAAGAACATTGAAGAAAAATGTCACTGGTACCTCATGTATTATCAAATAAGGAAAAAATTCCATCCATCCATTTTACGAACCGCTTGATCCTCACCAATTGCTAGTCAAAAAATACCATGGTAATGGGACACATTCATTCATTCATTCATTCATCTTCCGAACCGCTTGATCCTCACTAGGGTCGCGGGGGGTGCTGGAGCCTATCCCAGCCGTCTCCGGGCAGTAGGCGGAGGACACCCTGAATCGGTTGCCAGCCAATCGCAGGGCACACAGAAACGAACAACCATTCGCAACCACACTCACACCTAGGGACAATTTAGAGTGTTCAATCAGCCTGCCATGCATATTTTTGGAATGTGGGAGGAAACCGGAGCACCCGGAGAAAACCCACGCAGGCCCGGGGAGAACATGCAAACTACACACAGGGAGGCCGGAGCTGGAATCGAACCCGGTACCTCTGCACTGTGAAGCCGATGTGCTAACCACTGGACTTACTGGGACACACTTAATGTAAAATCAGAAATTAAATGGGGTGGGGGGGGTATTACAAAAAATCCCTATTAAGGGGGGGAGTTACACAAATATCAGGAAATCTGACACATTTTACAAAAAAAAGCACACCCAAAATATATATAACATTAAACAAATTACAAAATGTAGCTTGAACAATATCCAAAACATTACCCCAAATATTCTTTAAAAAAAAGTCAGGAACACAATGAGAGGAAAAAAAATCAATGTTAAACGAAAGACTCTTTGATGAAATATACAAAATTATTTTAAAAAATGAAAATGAATACTAGTCCATGACAGATGAATAAAACATCCAAATTATTATCAAATGAATGCAAAGTATTTGTCAAAAATAATGAGATACCAGGAAAAAAAATGTAGTTAGTTTTTCAGTGTAAAATAAAACAATTGGGGGGGGGGGGGGGTTGAAGCATATTTGGAAAAATACAAGAAACCAACAATTACTGTTGATCAAAATATGAGATTTTTTTTTGAGGTCAGAAAGATATCCAACAAGAGTGTACACGCGACCGCCGTCTTCGTCCTCCCACACGCGCAGTGCAAACAGTCGACCGCGCGGCGCCAGCAGACGCTCCAACTTAACTGCAGACTGGCGGCGATTTTTAGCCGCCGGCGTCCGCCATCTGTTTGGGGCGGACGGCAATCTGCTGCGACCAGGCGGGCGAAGGGATTGAACAGAGGCTGAAAAGCCAGGGTGGCTTTCCCTTCCTCCCTCCCGCGTGCTGCCAAGTTTGCGCAAGACGCAGCCTTTAACCCCCAAAACACCAGCTACGTGACTTTCTTTGGCGGCCGCGCCGCGTGTAAATATTGGGGTCAAATAGGACCATTGTAGTCAAAATAATAATTGGGGAAACATGAGAATATAATTCAGAAAAGTAGAGAGAGAAATTAACACAAATCTTAATTTGGGGGGGGGGGACAAAGGAAAAAAGAAAAATCAATACACATGAAAAGATCAACACTAAAATATCATGGCAAATGTTTCAATGTTTGAGATAAAATAGAAAAGTGTAAAACACAAAAATAAATACCCCAAAAATACGTATCGGATAAAAAGTGGCCCACTATTAGAATATCAAAATACAATGGGGGACAAAAAAAATAGGAAACAAATCCCAAAATAAAAAAAGAAGACGAGAAAAAAAAAACGGTGACGCTGATTTTGTTTGACTTTGGCCCCCCCTCGCCACTTCCCTCCCCCCTGCACCTCCAGCTTCCCAAATCCAGAACTGCTCTCTAACAGCATCCCGCCATCTTGTCGCTCATCGCCGTGTGCCACCAAATCATTGCCACCGCCCCCTTTTCTCCCCCCCCCCCCCGCCCTACTCTTTCTTTCTTTCTTTCTCTTTGACATCCCACCGCCCCCCCAGCTGCAGCAGTACCAACAGGCTTTCGTTCAACAACAACATCATCATCATCATCATCTCCCCACCTACGCGTCCTCGCCGCTGGACTTCCAGGCGCATCCGGGCTCCTACAACGCCACCACGCCCGCCGCCGGGACGCCTTCGCCTGCCGATTCGTCCTACTCCAATCCCAGGTAATGCCCTCACAAAATTAGGAATTATTATATATCCAAATCTTAGCTATGACAGTACCGACAAAAATATTATCAGCACGCTCCGGCAATATTAGAAAATATAATATATTAGAAACATGAAAGGCATTCCAAGAAAAGTATACAAATATCAAATTTTTAGAACATTAAAATAGTCAAAAAATTAATCCCAATATTGAGTTAAGAGGTACGTTTTACATTAGTCATTATAAATAAAGTTTAGAGGTACAGCATGTATGACTAAAATACATTATTAGAAACATGTTGCATCATCCGGAACTAAGTACACCAAATCCAGAAAGATATTACAATAAACACATTAGACAAGCATTGCTACAAGAAAAATGTCCGGGAAAATTGACAAAACATTAGAAAAATTTATAATACCACTTTGACGAAAACAATATCAAATATTAGCGGGTTTAAAAAACAACCAAAGTTGACTCATGCTAATAACCATGAAAATAATTTTGACAGACTTGAAAATATTAATCACGTCCCAAAATTCCAAGTCAGTCAGTGATTTTGGTTGCCCCCCCCCCACCCCTGCGCAGAACGCCCATGCTGGCCTCAGACGGCGCCAGCCCTCCCTCCCAGAGCGCCAGCCACCCTCCCGACATGTCGCGCTGGAACCCGTTCGGCGAGGACAACTTCTCCAAGCTGACCGAGGAGGAGCTGATCGATCGCGAGTTCGACCTGCTCCGAGCAAGCAAGTGACGCTTTTTCTTTGCTTAGAGATGGCACACAAAAAAAGCAAAGAAAATGGCATTATCTAGCACATTGCCCCCCCCACCCCCCCGATTGTATAACGAATGTCTTGAGCAAAAGTCCTTTTCCATCAACCCTGACGATGGATGGAATGATGGAGAGTGACTTCTGTACGTTCCTCGACGGGTCTGGTTACCAACGTTTTCTTGTCCCCCGTGCTTCCACGCAGACAAACCTGTGGAGAGAACGGCCAGCGCGGAGGCCGACCACCCCCCGCCCGCCTCCGGCGGCAAGCCCCTCCCGACCGAGGACCTGTTTGGCTCGGTGCCGTTTGTGGCCAACGCAGGCAAGTCTTAAGGAGTTTCAGCCGCAAGGACCCCCCCCCTCACACCCCCTAACCCTCTGCACCCCACACACCCCACCCCCCCACCTCGGAGCCAGACCGGCCACCTCTCCTACCGTCCGCGGCTGAGTCTTTGCTTTTAGATCAACTGTGCTCGTCTTCCCGCGAAGTTGACTCACTTGCGCCTCCTCTGGTGGTTGTCGAAAAAGCACTTCCTGGACACAATTTCTTCAATAATATATGTATTATATTATTTTCACAATTTTGACGGCGACTGCTTTGATTGTAATTAACCTTATAGGTCAACAGAGGCGATCTTGGTATAAAAAAAAAAAAAATCCACCAAAGAATGTAGCCGGGACCATTCGGGCGAAGGGCATTCGTTTCGCCCGGCCATCGTCAATCAATCATTCGCGCATTTTGAAAACCGTGATCGGTCTCGGGATTCATCGGACCTAAACTTTGGAATCTGAATCCATTCCGCTCGAGGTTTTTTGTTGTCGCTATGAAGTGAAATATTGCTTTCAAATGTGAATTGTTCTGTTCGAGCACGCGTTAGTTAGTCGGTTCATCAGTTGCAAATGGCCACGGTCAAAATTCGCAGATGCGTGCGTTTTCTTGAGCGCAAACAAAACGTAGTACTTTTTTTTTTTTTTTTTTAACCGCTTGAGAACAATGTTGACAATTTGCATCTTAAGCCGTTCGATATCCCGGGGCGAAGAGTCACAGCAAGCCGCTCGCTAACATTTGGAACATTTTCGACGGGACGAAATCTCCTCGCGCGCAAAGTCGCTTCACTTAGCCGTCGCGCCTCATCGCTAACGGCCTCCAGAACTTGTACGTGAGTTAGCGTAGCTTGACATGAAATACTCACCCCCGCTCGCTAACGGCAAACTCCTGCGGCTAGCTTACGAACTTTGGAATAAAATCCTTGGAAGGCCGACGCTAAAGGGCCTGAGCTTTTCCGTCCACGTTGTGGGCGGATGCAATAATAGCTCGTGTGCCTCTTCCTGCTCTCAATGTGAATTTTTTTTTTTTAATATACATGGCAGGTGCGTTTTCTTCCTTCGCTTGTAACCAATAATAATAATTTTTCGTCCATCGATGATATGAATTAGGTCATTGGCCTCGACACGTTTCTCAAAATCTGAATTTTAAAGAGGGACAGTTTAGTTGAAGGAAAACCAACTGCTGAAAACTGAACTGCTTTGTTACTCCATAGACAACATTTTTTTTGTTGTTTGTTTGTTTTTTAAGCGCATTTATTTGGTGAAGTGCCTTTTCTGCTCCATTTTATTCAGTGGACCAAACCGAGCCAATGATGAATCGTGCGAGCTTTTTGAATGTCGTTGAGGAAACAACGTTTTGGACTACTTTTTCATTCCTTTTGGTCCCGATGGCACCTTGAAATGTTTTTGTTGTCGCTGTCGAGTTTTTGTCCATCCAAACCAAAAGGGCTTTTGCCACCATCGCTAATCACACCCACAGCCCCCCACCCCCCAAAAAAATCCCCCCCTCCCCCGAAAGGTAAGTCGTTCCTATCGTTTCCTCATCCAACCGCCTGCTTCTTCGAAAGGTGTGTAGTTGTCCCCCCCCCCCTTTGACATTTTTCGACTATCATTTGCTTCTCCTCGCATGCGTCCGAACAGCCACGCTCAGAAACATCTTGTTTACGTGTACTGGTGGAAGATTCTAGAAGGACGAGCCATGAAAACAACCTGCTAGGTTAACCCACTTGTCGCTGTTTACATTTGTGTCTTTGTTTTGTCTGTTGTTGTTTTTTTTTGTTGTTGTTTTTTTTCCAAGCTCACAAAAAGAAAAAGCTAAATGTTTTCCCAAAACATACTGCAGCCGGTGCGTGGCCTTGTTGAAGAAACGAGGCCTGTCTTTGTGTGTGTGTGTGTGTTTTACTTGGAGTAATCTCTTGTATCTTACTGTGAGTGCGTCTGTATTTCTTACAGAATGTTACTGAGAAATAAAAGTACATTGAAAAAAAAGCAAACAAGCAATCAAAAAGATTTCCCTTTTTTTGAATGTTCCACCACTACACACTTCAAGAAGCGAGATGTTCCTGACGCGCTAGCTTGACCGTCGTTCCGTTGCCGCTAGTAAAAAGTCACAAAAAAAGTATGAATTGAAGGGGGGGGGGGAAAGGCTTTTGCCGATATTCGACTCTCCCAAACGTGTCGGTTTTATGTTGGGAAATCATCGCAGAAGAGTTTTGTGAAAGTCGATCGTGTATTATTATTTTTTGCTCATCTTGCTAATGAACCCCTTAGCAAAGGTTTAGCGAAATCCTTCATCTTGTTTTTTGACATCCAATGAACAAGTGCGCTCAAAAATGGAAGATGATTCCAGGGCTGAACCGAACACAAACATTTTGTGAACAAATCGTCCGAGTCATCTTTGCCAAATCCCCCGAACAAACGGGTGATCAAAATAATTTTCAAACAGACCCCCACCAAGTGCGAATGATCCGAAATGCGTGTGTTGAAGGCTATTATCACGCTGGACGGTCTGCCGGGTGGTCCCGGTGGAAAAAAAAAATACATTCCCGGTTTACATGATTCATTTTGTGTGTGTAATCTTACTTAAAAGAAACCTGATCTCAAGGGGGGGGGGGATCATCAGATTTCTGTCAAGACTGTACAATTGCTAACAAAAATTAGCCACATGGCTACGCAATTTTTTTTTTAAATGAAAGAAGCAGTTTTGCGTTAAGCCAACCAAAAAAAGCGTCCGTAGAAACAGACCAAAGGCGCCCCCCCCACCCCCTACCAAGGCAGAACGAGATTTCAATGCAACCTAAAGACGACACAGTATGCATGGAAGTTCCTTTAGTTTCGCTCAAATCCAGCTAGCAAACTTTGAGCACAACAAAAATGGCAAAAATTCTTTGACCATAATTACTTAAAAAAACAAAAAAACAAATGCGAATATAAATTCAGGAATCCAACCGTCTTCGGAGTCTTGCGGAAGGAAATGGGCCGTGTAGTTTTCGCGTCAGCCCCGCCAACAAACAAGCGCTTGACCAAAATGAGACCTTTTGCACTTTTGGACCTGGTGGAGGTAAGATATTTTTGCGGCTTCTGTCCTGAGATGTGAAAAAAATTTTTTGTCGTTAGCATTAACATCTGTGACTGTTCTAAAAATTTTAATTTTAGATTTTTTTTCAGTCAGTGCAACATCAACAGCTTGTCTTCTTTTAAGGAAATTAAATGCATCACAATTGTTTCTTTAGTCAAGTGCAACATGAATAGTTTGCCTTCATTTTAGGAGCAATGCAGATTTTTTTTTTTTCAAGGGGATTATTTTGTTTCAGATTTTGACATGGCTCCCCGCCGAGAAAAACAAAATCAAAAAGAATTTGAAAAAACTTGCAGGTTGCAGTCTATGACTAAAACAGTTTTAAGCCAAGCGTGGTTATAGCCAGTCGGCGATGAACGGACTCTTGGAGAAGCTAACAAGCTAACAAGCGTTCACTTTGGAGTACGCTTCCAAAGAAAAGGATTTTTCCCCAACTTGAAGTTTTTGTCTCGTTCCGGCAGGTTCCGACGTGGCGGCGAGCGATCCGACGACACCCGAAGGCATCGTTCCGCTTCCTGCTTCGCTGGACGATCGGTCGCCGCCACCGGCGACGGCCAAGGAGCACAAGTCCACCAAGAGGGGCGACGACTCGGACAGCGACTTCGAGTCTGACCCACCTTCGCCGAAAAGCAGCGAAGAGGAGGAGGAGGAGCCCGAGGAGGATGAAGGCCCCGTCAGCGAACACGGCGAGGACACCGAGCCTGAGAATCTGGGTCAGCGACCGCTCTTGATGGAGTCCGAAGAAGACGGCGAGGACGACGACAAGCGCAGCTTGGACTCGGAGGACAAGGCCAAAAATCTCTCCAAGAAGCAAGTCGGCGCCGGGCGGAGGCATCAAGGCCGGTCCGATCCGGTTCCGGCGGACCCTCGGGACTCGCTCGCCCCGGTGGACATCTTCGGCGCCGTCCCCTTCCTTGCCGGAGACCCCGTGGTGGGCGATATCTTTGCCGAAGCGCCTTTTGGGCAGGTCGGCCCCCAACAGGCGGCGGCGGCCGAAGATTTTGACGTCTTCACCAAAGCGCCGTTCAGCCGCAACCTCTCCAAGAACGCCGGCGGCCCGACGCCGCCCGTTTCCCCCGCCGAGGGCGTGGACGTCTTCGGCTTCGGCCCCTTCCAGCCGGGCGCCCCGTTTCCGACCACGTCCAGGAGCGCCGAGGACATTTTTCTCCCGTCGGCAGAGGACTCGCCGCGGCAACAGAGGTTGAAACAGCGCAGCCTCCAGAAGCTGTCGTCGCGCCAGAGGAAAAGCAAGCAGGACGCCGCCGGGACGGGCGGCGGCAAGCGGCACCACGGAACCCCCACTGGCGGGAGGAAAAGCGCCAAACCCGCTTTCCGGACCCCGGAGTGGGTCCGCAGACACAAGAAAGTGGGACGGCGGGACTCGCAGAGCAGCAACGAGTTCCTCAGTGATTCCAAAGAGAACATCAGCGTGGATGTCACCATTGCCGAAGGGAAGGACCACGGTGGCCAAATCCAAAAGGACGACGTTCTGGATCCCTTCGGGGCCAAACCTTTCCACCCGCAGGACGGAGGGCGCAACGGAGGAGGCGGCTACCCGGGGGGCCTCGCCGAAAGCAAGAGCGACCTGGGCACCTCCTGGGCGGCGGCTCTTCGCGGGGATTGCGACGCCACGGACGATTTCGGGGCGGTGCCTTTCACGGAAGTGGTGGTCCCCGGCGGACCTCGGCAGCAGCCGGTAGAACTGGACCCTTTTGGTGCCGCGCCGTTTCCATCCAAGCAGTGACTCCGGACGTCTTCCCTTTCTGACCGCTAGCCCGGAAGTGGCTGTGCGACAGACGGCGTTGGACTTCTTGAGACCACTTCGATCCTGAAGTCCCCCCGAAGCGGTTTTGTTGCCACGGCGGGATGAGAGAGAAACCTTGGCAATCCAACAGACTGATTTGGAATGCGTGACCACTTACAAGGGCACCGCATCATTGAGCGCGAGGGCAACCCAACAAACTGTGATTTCCAATTAACCCCCCCCCCCCCCCTAACAATCGCCACCTCAACCAGAGCACCCAAGACCATGCCCAAGGTCAGGACTTCTTGGCCCTGGCGCAGTCCCGGGTGGCTTCAAAATGTGATCTCGAAAGTGCAAATATCCCACGACGACCGGCCTGAACAGGCAAGCACCTTCGGTTCCGCAGGAACAGGATCGTGCTGGGCGGAGTCTCGCATGGTGCCAACTCAAGACGGGTTTTTGGGTGCACTGCCCCAGAAAATCTCAAGTTACGCTCAACTGGGATATCCAACGCGCTTTTGTAACACTCATTCGTAGCACAAAGACTGATTTCTAATTTGCGACTGTTCCAGTGGTACTGCGCTAAGCTACCGCTCTGTTTCTTTAATTTCTAAAGTAGCACTGCAACGCTGAGCAGAGGTTGCAAGACTTCCGAGATTTATTTTGGTCCCCGTTTGGGTAAAAGGTATCCTGGACCTGGAGAGCCCCAAGGGGAGAACTCCAAGGTGCTAACGGTGGGGAAATCCTGATGTCCTGAGCCCCACCAGTAGAAAGTCCTTTCTCGGCTCTTCACGGGAAATGTAAAACCAAGGACAATTTCTTTTTGGGGGGTGTGGGGGTGGGGCAGGGGCGTTTCCTCCACCAAACTGAAGTAGTAGCGAGATCGGCAAGACCACTTTCCATATATGAGATTCTCTTTTGGACCAAGTCTGTCCCTGAAACAGAGACAGACTTGTGAAGCGTCACCTCTGGGAAGTCCTAGTCTGACCGTGGACTGATGTTGGGGGGGTGGGGGGGCCTCACAGAAGTGGCACAAGAGAAATTGCAGACGCAATTTTTAGCCCCTCCCCCACTTCCAGCAAGGACTCCTTTGCTCACATCCCCTCACAAAAAGTATGGCGTACATCTTCTAAACCGCTTCTCACTAAGGAGTTGACCCACTCTTGGCGTTAGTCTTCCTGTGCCGCATTTTTTCTCTGGCAGGGCAACCAAAACTGCCGACACCCCCCGAAACCCTGTTGAGGCACTGTGGAGTTAGCATATCGTTTTAGCTGTTTTGATGCTGCAGAAGCGACCTTCTCCAAACTGTGATTTCTGTCTGACTGTTCTGCACACTTAAATTTTTTTTTTTTTTGATACCACAGTGGTACCTTGACTTATGAGTGCCGTAATGTTTTTTTTTTCTAGTCAGAAACCGTAGCTTGGTCATTTTTGTTTACTTTTGAGTTGCGATCCAAAATTTGAGTAACAAAAGGTACTGTCGTGCCCTCACATTTGGGCAAGGAGAGCGGCCGTTTATGGAGCAATTCCAACCCACTCAACTCGTAAGGCAAGGTACCACACAGTATTTTGCACCGCAAAGCCTTACTAGCATTTCTATGGGTGGGGGGTCAGGGGGGGCGCCTTTGCTGCACAGTACCTCGGAGAAAACCTTGTTAACCACTTTGATTCTGTTCTTGTTCAAGCCCTTCTCTTTCTATGCATGTCACCGTGGACCAGAAGGGATTGTTTTTGTTCTCACGTTGACTCTGACTCTGCACTGTGGTGATTTATTTTTTATTTTTTATTTTGGACACATTTCTGCAACCGCTCTTCTCCTAAGTGCTCTCTTTTGATTGTAAGACGCAATCTGATATTTTTAGGCTGATGCCATATTTTTTTTCCTTTTCGATTTTGTATGGAAAAAGCTTGAGTTCAAATATATTTGAGAAATGTGACTGATTGTTTTTTTTCTTTTAGAGCATGTCAATACCGCACTATATACCGCACTGAATGACGGTCCTGCGGTGGACCACGTCTGGCATCCACGATGTGGGCCGCATTCGGCCCAGATCTGAGCCGCATTGTAAAACCATATCTGGCCCTACTCTGGCCCGACGCTGGGCCAGAACAGGTTCCTGATATCAGCCTGAATTCAACCTCAACTAAGCCACATCTTTCATGAGCCATATTTGACCCACATTAAAAAAGGGGTCTAAAAAATGACTGTGATAAAAATATGCTTAATGTCATAATTTGTGAACCTCACATATAACTCCACATACACTGGAAAAATGCAGTTTTCTTTATTTAACAGTGAAAACGACCATGTATAGTAAGGCGTTTTTGGACAAAATTTTTAGCCCCAAAAAACGACCATGTATAGTAAGGCGTTTTTAGCCGAAAAAAAACGACCATGTATAGTAAGTCATTTTTGGACAAAGGTTTTAGCCGAAAAAACCGACCATGTATAGTAAGGCGTTTTTCTACGAAAAAAACTACCATGTATAGTAAAGCGTTTATAGCCAAAAAAACGACCATGTATAGTAAGGCATTTTTGACCGAAAAAAACGACCATGTATACTAAGGCATTTTTGGCCGAAAAAACCGACCATGTATAGTAAGGCGTTTTTAACCCCCCCAAAAACGGCCATGTATAGTAAGGCGTTTTTAGCCGAAAAAAACGACCATGTATAGTAAGGCGTTTTTAGCCGAAAAAAACGACCATGTATAGTAAGGCGTTTTTGACCGAAAAAAACGACCATGTATAGTAAGGCGTTTTTAGCCGAAAAAAACGACCATGTATAGTAAGGCGTTTTTGACCGAAAAAAACGACCATGTATAGTAAGGCGTTTTTAGTCCAAATAAACGACCATGTATAGTAAGGCGTTTTTAGCCGAAAAAAACGACCATGTATAGTAAGGCGTTTTTGGCTGAAAAAAATGACCATGTATAGTAAGGCGTTTTTGGACAAAGTTTTTAGCCGATACATGATCGTTTTTTTCAGCTAAAAACGCCTTACTATGCATGGTCGTTTTTTTCGGTCAAAAACGACTTACTATACATGGTCGTTTTTTCGGTCAAAAACGCCTTACTATACATGGTCGTTTTTTTCAGCTAAAAACGCCTTACTATACATGGTCGTTTTTTTCGTCGAAAAACACCTTACTATACATGGTTGTTTTTTTCGGCTGAAAATTGTGTCCAAAAACGCCTTACTATACATGGTAGTTTTTTTCGGCTAAAAACGCCTTACTATACATGGTCGTTTTTTTCGGCTAAAAACGCCTTACTATACATGGTGTTTTTTTTCGCGCGAAAAACGCCTTACTATACATGGTCGTTTTTTTCGGTCAAAAACGCCTTACTATACATGGTCGCTTTTTTCAGCTAAAAACGCCTTACTATACATGGTCGTTTTTTTCGGTCAAAAACGCCTTACTATACATGGTCGCTTTTTTCAGCTAAAAACGCCTTACTATACATGGTCGTTTTTTTCGGTCAAAAACGCCTTACTATACATGGTCGTTTTTTCCGGCTAAAACGCCGTACTATACATGGTCGTTTATTTGGACTAAAAACACCTTACTATACATGGTCGTTTTTTTTCGGTCAAAAACGCCTTACTATACATGGTCGTTTTTTTCGGTCAAAAACGCCTTACTATACATGGTCGTTTTTTTCAGCTAAAAACGGCTTACTATACATGGTCGTTTTTTTTAGGGCTAAAAACGCCTTACTATACATGGTCGTTTTTTTTTCAGCTAAAAACGCCTTACTATACATGGTCGTTTTTTTCGGTCAAAAACGCCTTACTATACATGGTCGCTTTTTTCAGCTAAAAACGCCATACTATACATGGTCGTTTTTTTCGGTCAAAAACGCCTTACTATACATGGTAGTTTTTTTCGGCTAAAAACGCCTTACTATACATGGTCGTTTTTTTCGGCTAAAAACGCCTTACTATACATGGTGGTTTTTTTCGCGCGAAAAACGCCTTACTATACATGGTCGTTTTTTTCGGTCAAAAACGCCTTACTATACATGGTCGCTTTTTTCAGCTAAAAACGCCTTACTATACATGGTCGTTTTTTTCGGCTAAAAACGCCTTACTATACATGGTCGTTTTTTTCGGTCAAAAACGCCTTACTATACATGGTCGCTTTTTTCAGCTAAAAACGCCTTACTATACATGGTCGTTTTTTTCGGCTAAAAACGCCTTACTATACATGGTCGTTTTTCTCGGTCAAAAACGCCTTACTATACATGGTCGCTTTTTTCAGCTAAAAACGCCTTACTATACATGGTTGTTTTTTTTCGGTCAAAAACGCCTTACTATACATGGTTGTTTTTTTTCGGTCAAAAACGCCTTACTATACATGGTCGTTTTTTTCAGCTAAAAACGCCTTACTATACATGGTCGTTTTTTTCGGTCAAAAACGCCTTACTATACATGGTCGTTTTTTTCGGTCAAAAACGCCTTACTATACATGGTCGTTTTTTTCGGTCAAAAACGCCTTACTATATTATCCATCCATCCATCCATTTTCTGAACCGCTTAGTCCTCACTAGGGTCGCGGGGGGTGCTGGAGCCTAACCAAGCCGTCTTCGGGCAGTAGGCGGGGGACACCCTGGATCAGTTGCCAGCCAATCGCAGGGCACACAGAGACGAACAACCATCCACGCTCACATTCACACCTAGGGACAATTTAGAGCGTCCAATCAGCCTGCCATGCATGTTTTTGGAATGTGGGAGGAAACCGGAGCACCCGGAGAAAACCCACGCAGGCCCGGGGAGAACATGCAAACTCCACACAGGGAGCCCGGAGCTGGACTCGAACCCGGTACCTCTGCACTGTGAAGCCGACGTGCTAACCACTGGGCTACCGGGCCGCCCCCTTACTATATTACATGGTCGTTTTTTCGGTCAAAAACGCCTTACTATACATGGTCGTTTTTTTCGGTCAAAAACGCCTTACTATATTACATGGTCGTTTTTTCGGTCAAAAACGCCTTACTATACATGGTCGTTTTTTTCGGTCAAAAACGCCTTACTATATTACATGGTCGTTTTTTTCGGTCAAAAACGCCTTACTATATTACATGGTCGTTTTTTCGGTCAAAAACGCCTTACTATACATGGTCGTTTTTTTCGGTCAAAAACGCCTTACTATACATGGTCGTTTTTTTCGGCTAAAAACGCCTTACTATACATGGTCATTTTTTTCAGCTAAAAACGCCTTACTATACATGGTCGTTTTTTTTCGGTCAAAAACGCCTTACTATACATGGTCGTTTTTTTCGGCTAAAAACGCCTTACTATACATGGTCGTTTTTTCAGCTAAAAACGCCTTACTATACATGGTCGTTTTTTCAGCTAAAAACGCCTTACTATACATGGTCGTTTTTTCGGGCTAAAAACGCCTTACTATATACATGGTCGTTTTTTTCGGGCTAAAAATGGCTTACTATACATGGTCGTTTTTTTCGGGCTAAAAATGGCTTACTATACATGGTCGGTTTTTTTCGGCCAAAAATGCCTTAGTATACATGGTCGTTTTTTTCGGCTAAAAACTTTGTCCAAAAACGCCTTACTATACATGGTCGTTTTTTTCGGTCAAAAACGCCTTACTATACATGGTTGTTTTTTTCCGGTCAAAAACGCCTTACTATACATGGTCGTTTTTTTTCGGCTAAAAACGCCTTACTATACATGGTCGTTTTTTTTCGGTCAAAAACGCCTTACTATACATGGTCGTTTTTTTCGGCTAAAAACGCCTTACTATACATGGTCGTTTTTTTCAGCTAAAAACGCCTTACTATACATGGTCGTTTTTTTCGGGCTAAAAATGGCTTACTATACATGGTCGTTTTTTTTCGGCTAAAAACGCCTTACTATACATGGTCGTTTTTTTCGGCTGAAAACTTTGTCCAAAAACACCTTCCTATACATGGTCGTTTTTTTTAATCCAAAAACGCCTTACTATACATGGTCGCTTTTTTCGGGCTAAAAACGCCTTACTATACATGGTCTTTTTTTTCGACTAAAAACGCCTTACTATACATGGTCGTTTTTTTCGGGCTAAAAACGCCTTACTATACATGGTCGTTTTTTCCGGTCAAAAACGCCTTACTATATCCATGGTCAAACATACAAAAACGACTTCAATAAGCCCTACTTATCATGTTGGTCAAAGAAAGCCATATGCCTTTGGTTGCAACTTGTGGGGATTGAACACTCAACCGCTAATTTGGGACATGGTTTTTCTACCCCTGAGCCACACCACCACATAACTGCTTGTTTGTTTTGTGTTGTCTTCAATAAAGCTGCAAATAGTGGTTAAAGAAAATTGTGACCTTGTTGCAAACACTGAGAATCGAACACACAATCGCCGGATTTGGGACTTGAGCTTTCTACCAGTGAGCTAACACATCGCAATGAATCTTTGGGTTGTTTTGGGTTTTTCCTCAAATAAGTTGTATATGGTGGTTAAAGAGTAGACATTGTTGCAACAAGCAGGAATCGAACACTCAACCGTAGGTGTGGCACTCCATTACTCTACCATTGAGCCAAAGTACCACTTAAAGCATAGGAGTTTTTGTGTTTTTTTATTAATCATGGTCGTTTCTTTCGGCTATAAACTGGCAATACATGGTTGGGTTTTTTTCGGCTAAAAACGCCTTTCTACACATGGTAATTTTTTTCGGCTAAAAACGCCTTACTATATGTGGTCGTTTTTTTCGGTCAAAAACGCCTTACTATACATGGTGTTTTTTTTGGACTAAAAACGCCTTACTGTACATGGTCGTTTTTTTCGGCTAAAAACGCCGTACTATACATGGTCGTTTATTTGGACTAAAAACGCCTTACTACACATGGTCGTTTTCTTCGGCTAAAAACGCCTTAGTATACATGGTTGTTTTTTTCGGGTTAAAACGCCTTACTATACATGCTCGTTTTTTTCCGCTAAAAATTTCATCCAAAAACGCCTTACTATACATGGTCGTTTTTTTCGGCTAAAAACGCTTTACATATACATGGTCGTTTTTTCCCCGCTAAAAACGCCTTACTATACATGGTCGTTTTATTCGGCTAAAAACGCTTTACATAGACATGGTCGTTTTTTTCCCGCTAAAAACGCCTTACTATACAAGGTCGTTTTTTTTCGTCGAAAAACGCCTTACTATACATGGTCGTTTTTAAGGCTAAAAAAGCCTTACTATACGTAGTTGTTTTTTTCCCGGCTAAAAACGCCTTACTGAGCAGTGTTGACAGTCCACGCAGCACTTTGTGGTAATCATACTGCAACAATCCAGATATTTGAGGCTGCCGCATTGACACTGGATCGCAACTGGTACATTGCGATATTAATAATGCATCCCGAACTCTAATGCAGATTGTATTACTATGTTGTGTCTGTATGTGTTCCATCTTGCCGGCAAGGTCCATCCTCCCCCCGGATGCCACGAATGTCCTGCTGGATTCGCAGCTAAAAGTGTCACGCCAGCCGACCGATGCGTCGTGCGGCTGCGTCAAGGATGGTCTCAAACAGGTCTATGCGTGTTGATGAGAAAATGTGAAACCAACCGTTCGTCACGTGCGGGTCAAGGGCTTATGTTTTTACTAAAGGTTGTGTTTTAGTTCCAGCCAGCTCGGACATTAGTTGCGTTCAAAATACAAAATAATACCTTTGCCGCAAACAGCCTCGCGTGCATTCAAGCAGTCCAAAATACATCTGGCTGTTTTTAATGCATCTTGTTTCAGCCACAAAGCATCGTGCGATTGTGACATTTGCCTCCTTTTGGCTGAGATTTTTGCATTCTTTTTTTTTTTTCTATGCCCACCGGCTGGAGAAGAACACAAACTGATCCGAATCCTCCCTGGGCCCGAGTTTCATCTACCAAGATGCAGTTTAATCAGTGTAATGACTGTCCAGCATGTGAAATGCTAACACGACGATGGCCTTCCTGCGATCAACTGGCGGCCTCTGAAGCAGCAGGCACGCATGCTGGAAGAAGAAAAAGAAACGCATGGGAGCAAATAACCGACTGTCAGAAAGGGTCTCGTTGAGCACTTGGTTGGATGATCAAGTTCCGACAAGAACGCAATTGTATTTTTTGGTCTTGCCGATTAACGATTGGCCGGCGGATCACCAAATCTTTCACAAACTCGATTTTTTCTTCTTCTTCTCCTTACTCTGAATAAGAGCGTCCTGCGGTTGGACTTGCGCGCAGGGCTACGAGTGGGCGTGGTTGTCAACGATGTCGGCGGGGCACGGCCGGCTGTGTCTGTAGGCCATGATGAAACAAGACGACTGGTGCCACCAGTAGAACATGAGCAGCAGCAGCACGTGCCACAGCTGGTGGCTGGAGCCCACGTAGTTCAGCTGCCCTGAAACGACGACACGTCGCGTGAAATTGACCTCGCGCGTCTTGCCCGATCGTAACATTTCATCGGGGGGGCGGGGCTTAAGATGCCGCCCCGCCCCCGCGACCCGACCTTGGAGAAATTAAAGAGAATGACGGTAAATAGCAAATTTCAGTCCGCCAGTTTTTTTTTTTTTTTTAACGTGAAAATCATATTTGGGGGGGGGGGGGGGGGACAACTGATGAATGAGTGGTCTGCGGCTGACCTGGGAAGTAACGTTCGGGCACTTTGGAGACGTAGAAGAGCAGCGCCGCCGCCGCCATCAAATACATGACCAGCACGCGCGGGGTGAACGCCTGAGGGAGACCAACGGCAACAATAATAATGGGGAAGAAAAAAAAAAGGAAAAGGGAGGGGTGGGGGGGGGGTGTAATGAAAAGACATGCGAGCTCACTTGCACGAGCTCCGAGGAGAAGCCGCCAGCATCGCAGACCCAGTGCACGACGGGAACCAGGCCGCTGGAGGCCAGCGCGCAGAAGGCCAGCCAGCGAGGGCGGCGCCACTGCTTGCTCAGGAAGTTGGGGTGGATGTGCGCCAGGAAGACGGCCAGGATCATGGCCAGCACCGTCACCAGGTACACCTGCCGCCAGTACTGAGGGCAAACGCAAATCAATACTCCTTTCCTCAAAAGGGTTCGCTTTCGAAAGGTGGAAAAATCCATCTTCCAAGTGAAAATAAGCAACGCTCAAAAATGGACACCCCGGCTTCAGTTTTTCCTCATTTTTAGAGGAAACGAGTCAAATCGACATTTTAAAAAGGTCCAAAATGGCGTCCTCACGTTATTGCAGTAGAAAGCATAGAAGACGGCGGGCACGTAGCAGCCCAAGATGCCCAGCGACACGCCGGCGTAGTCCAGGGCCATCCAGCGTCGGCTGGTCTTCTCCGAGCGGTGGCAGCAGAACAGGTGGTAGCCCGCCGAGCACAGCAGGCACAGCTGAGGGGCGACGACGGATTAGCTCGCGACGCCATTTTGGGGTGTTTCATTGAGCGGCAAGACAATGGCGTGGCCAAGAAAAGAAAAAAACAATGGTCGACAAGTACCTGAAAGCAGAAGAGTCCCACCGAGTAAATGACGTAGTCCTCACGCGAGACTCCCATCTGCGGCAGGACGTGCGCCACGTGGTACACGGCCAGGAAGAAGAAGAACAGGAAGCCCAGCAGGTGAGTCCAGATGTTCACCGTCTCGTTGGAAAGGACCAAGAGGCTGACGGACGCACACGCGTAGTACGTGTCAACGTACCGAGAGGTTGCGTCTCGGCGCCAATCGACCGTGTTCATGCAACCCAAGCGGCTCAGAATGAATCCTGACGACAAAACTAAAGCCGCCATTTACCTTTTGATGCAGAGCCTGGAGGGCAGGTAGGCCCTGTAGCCGTCCGTGATGTACGGGTTGTCGCGCAGGTAGCCCGGGATCTGCTCGTAGGTGTACAGGCGAATCCCGCGGGGTACCAGTACCGGCCAGTACTGGTAGCCCCCCAGCTCGATGTAGTGGGTGGTCTGGCCGCTCTTCTGAGGCATGACGGCAGTGGGGGGCGCTTTCTTCGGACCTAACAGAGGGCAAACGGGTCAGAACAATCATTTATTGTCATGACTATAACCTCTTATCAAAATTCATAAGTCGGCGTTCCATCATAATTCTAACTTGGGCGGTGTACTTCTGCTTTGACTTGGGGTCTTTGTGTGTGTGTGTGTGTGTTTAGTGCCCCCCCCCCCCGAAAAAAAAGCACAAATTTAACAACGGCTGAATAAGCGGCGTAAGCCGCCAGTGACGACAATGAAATCGACATGACCAAGCTCTTTATTTTCGAACGACTCGGTGCCGAATTGGACCACCGATCCAGTTTACCTTAAAACTGACTTTAGTTCCAATGTCTATTAAAACAAGCCTCCATAACCAAAGCGTAAGCAAATCTACGCGAAATTCAAACATGAGTTTGGCGACGAGTGGCTCTTATTTTGGGGATTTGACAACGAGAAGCTAGCTCAATGGCGACTCGTTTCGCCGACAAAAATGAAGATGATTTCACCTTTCAACTTGGCGTATGCGCACGTTGTTCCATTGGGCGTCCTATATAACCCACTAAACATTTAAAAATAAATACGTTAACCCGTAAATCAAATTCCAGAGTTGCGACGCTCAACTTGCAGCTCCATCTTCCAAATCGGCACGGACGTCATTGACAAAAGGACCGACCCCGCCCCCACAACAAAGGGGCGTCCTCAAAGTGCCTGAGTAAAAATACACAAATGGTCGGTAGAGTAAATCCGTAAATTGCGACAGACGTGTTGAAAGAGTGCCTGTGTAAAAATGAATATACTGTATTTTATATGATACCTGTATTTGTGTGTAACAGACATTTCACAGACAAAAAAGCTCTACTCTTTGGTAAAATAGTCAAACAAATAAAAACTATTTTGTTAATTACTATGACAGGGTAACTTCACTTTGGCGAACACGCACATCTTTAAAAAAAAAAAAGATCGAAATTTTGAATCATAACAACAGATCTTTGTGGTGCGATCATTTAAAAAATAATTGTCCATTTACTGTTCCCCCTGATAACTGAAAAGTTAATTAAGGATGACTTGCTAATTCAATATTTCTCCAACTAGGTGACGAACAAATGAATAGCTAAGCTGCGAAGTAATTCCCTCACGATCGTCTAGATAACTCATTGTCTGACTAGCTAGAAACCTTAATCCGCCTTGTTAGATAATTAACTGAACTGGACAGGAAAAAGTCATGAAAATTTGGGGATTGTCAACAGGGATGTTGGTCCGAGCGTTGAGATGTGAAGAGAACGTCAACTGAAAGCTTCCCTCGGGAGAAGAGACGAGTCCTCCCCTCACACTGCGTTGACACCTCCGCTCCATTAAGCGTCTCGCTGTGGAGTGTTGTTCATTATCACGTTTAATTCACCTCTCAGCACTCACGAGTTGACAAAGTGAAGACGCGCTCACCGCATGAGCTCGCAGAGACAGTTACTGCTTTTCATTCGGCTATGTGTACACAAGTCTTCTTGGAAGAACTGCTTTTTTTTCTCCTTCTTCTTCTTCATCGAAAGACAACCCTCGAAGCGTCCAAATTCCTCGGCCGGATCCTCAAGGACGCTTCACAGGCTAGCTTCTTGAAAGGCCCCTCCTCATGTAGCCTCCACATAAGCCGTCGTGAATTTGGACGCTATTTAGCTAACTATCTAACTTGCGTTAGCATTACTAACACATTACCTGACCTACCAAACTTACTACTGTGACCAATTAACTAATTGACTGACTAACGCACTGACTAGCCTATTGCTAACAAATTAACAGATTACTATTACTATTTCAATATATCGACCGACTTGCTGAATAGCCAGAGGACAAAATGACTGACTAGCTAACCGCCTGCCTGAATAATTCACTAAGCCAATCACAAACCAACTGACTGACTTTCAAACTAAGTAACAAAAGAATGAAGGAACGACGGAATCAACGAACAAACAATTACAGCTCATTTAATAAATAGTGAGCTCAGTCAATGAAAACGTTAAGTCATCAATGTCAGCATCAAGTGAAAAGGATTCCGGCAGTTCGTTTTGACAGCCTCCAGTGCGGCATTGTGCGTATGAAGCTTCGCATCAATTATCGTCGGAATGATTTTAAGGGATGAGGCCCCCATCCGACGCACCCGGTTGCCACTTCATCCCTATTCAGCGTCCGCCTTTGTCCCGCTTCTTTGCACCTTTCGTTCCCGTCATCCATTTCGCTACCGGAGGGTGTAATTGCGCGCTAAGGCGGCGTGTAATGGAACATGAAATGGAAGCCGCTTCTCCTCCACCCAACGTTTCTCGTAAAAAGCTGGAAGCGATGACAAAATACGGCGCGTGCGATGATTGCGCTATGATGGCGCCAATGTCGGAGGCGCGGAAGCGCGACGCGACCCAACGATCGGGGGCAGGCGAAAGGTGGCGTGACGTGACATCTCCGCGAAGGCGCGACAATGTTTACTCTCTGCGCTAACATCGAAGCGCTAGCTTGATTCCGATTTACGTCCGTCATTTGACCGTGACGGTTAGCAAATGCCCAATGGATATCGGATAAACCGCTCGTAGTAAACAAAGACTTTCATGCCATTTGTCCGAGGCTTGGAATTATTAGAAAACGTGAGGAAAATGGCTTGAATAATAATTTTAAAAGTCATCCCGACTGCCGTTGTTGAAATGTTTACGTTGTACCGACAGCGGCGGTTCACATCATATGACACGCTGGTGACGGTCAGTGTTGTGTCCAAGGACTGGCAACCCGAGGCCAAGGACTTGAGAAAATTTTAACGCGACAGAGTTAATCCATCAATATGGGTTTCCTTCCATGGAATTTATTCGATTCTTTCGTGCTTTTTGCGGTCCTTATGCAAGGGAATCGAGGCTCTAATCCAGGCTTGTCCAAAGTCCGGCCCGCGGTCGAATTTCATCCGGCCCTCGGCCCCCTGTCATAAAATCAGTGCCGTCTGGCCCGCAGGTTGGGCGCAATGGAACACGTGTTGCATTGACTGAGGTCTCGTCGACTGGTGAGTGATGTTTCATAGAGTACTGCTTCCCTCTAGTGGCTAAATGAGTAATAGCATTCACTAAATGAGTAATAGCATTTAGACACTAGAGGGCATCACTCACGAGTTAACAAGACATCACTCCGTGTTTATATTGACTGATATGTCATATTTCAAATTCCTGTTTCAAATGAACCAAAATAAATTCTTAAGATTGTTGAAATTCAAATAAAAATGGAAATGTGAAACAGACTGGCTTACTAAAATTTGTTGAACAATATTGTTGTTCAATGTAAAGAATGTCAGCCAAGGTCGGCCCCCCGACATTTTACCACATAAAATCTGGCCCCCTTGGAAAAAAGTTTGGACACCCCTGCTCTAATCCCTCATTGTGTCCGAGGACCGGTAATCCAAGGCCAAGGCCAAGGACCAAGGACTTGACTACTAGGCCAAGGACCAAGGACCGCCCCTCGGTCCTCGGTCCTCGAGGCCAAGGACCGGCTCGAGGAACACATCTCTGGTGACGGTTAATAATGCAAAGTGCTTTTTTTCGTTATGTTTACATCAACCAAAACATTTGCCATGTCGTGCCTTGTTCAAGAGGGAGAAAAGGTCACCGGTTTGTTGAGCACGGACGGAACAATCACTCAAAGCTTCTTCTCTGACTTATAAACGCTAAACACGCTCGCCAATCTTCTTTGAAACAAGTTGAAGAAAAAGCAATCTGCGAGGAAAGCGGATCACGGGCGCATATGCGCGTCCCAAAGCTACGCTCTGTTCGCTAATAAACGTTCCCGCAAAAAGTGCGCGCTTTTTGTTCCTTTTTACACGTCCTCATCCCCGAGGGATTAAGCGGCAAGTTTCTTTTTGTGTCGAGTTGCAAAAAAAGTGCAAGCGCTAGCACGTTAATCTGCGCTAATCCCGGAGCTCTTGTCAAATTTGTTTTGGCCGCTTTAGTTCTTGGGTTGGGAATTACAAGCAACCAGATGTATCTCCTAAGATGGAGTCCAAAAGATGCCACGCAGATTACTATTATTATTATTATTACTACTTCTACTAATGCTTTTCAATATTGTTGAACGGATGAAACTTTACTGCGGTTAAGGAATTAAAAACATTTTTTTTTTAAAAAAGCTACAAGCACACGCTAAGACCGAAAGAGCTCAGCGAGGCCAGATGCTACCAAAGGATTGACAATGTCAACAAAAGTATTGGGACAGCACACAGGGAAGCGATTTACAATCGAGCAAGGGGGGTGTCCAACCCATTTTTTGTCACGGGCCACCTTTTTAGTGGCCGTTATGACTGAAGCCACATAAAGACGTCAAGAATAAGCGTTTATTCAACTGTGTTGAGACGTGTGAGAATATGAATTCATTCATTCATCTTCCGAGCCGCTTGGTCCTCACTAGGGTCGCGGGGGGTGCTGGAGCCTATCCCAGCTATCTCCGGGCAGTAGGCGGGGGACACCCTGAATCGGTTGCCAGCCAATCGCAGGGCACACAGAAACGAACAACCATTCGCACTCACACTCACAACTAGGGACAATTTAGAGTGTTCAATCAGCCTGCCACGCATGTTTTTGGAATGTGGGAGGAAACCGGAGCACCCGGAGAAAACCCACGCAGGCCCGGGGAGAACATGCAAACTCCACACAGGGAGGCCGGAGCTGGAATCGAACCTGGTACCTCTGCACTGTGAAGCCGACGTGCTAACCACTGGACTACCGGGCCGCAGAATATGAATTTCGGTACATATTTTTAGCAAGCATCGTGGAAGTTGACGTGTTTGATTTGTATTTCGCCGGCCACGCAAATGATGTGGCAGGCCAGATCTGGGCCCCCGGGCCTCGATTTTGACACCAGTTCAATAGAGCATCTCCAACGATCAAAGACACATTGACACAAATGTATTGGGACACCCACTGGCTGCAAAAGCTGACGGACGTCAACATTCAGAGGTAGCTACATGGGCAAAAGTCTTGGGACATCGAGGTGAGGTGTCAACGAGTGGACGGCGCAAACATGTTTGATGATTATCTAGCAGTGACAATCGCAATAAAATACACGTTTGAAGAAAATTTTTTTTTAAATCATCAAAAACATAGAAGGGCAAAAGTATTGGGACACCTAGCATGAAAGTGAAAGTCCTTGAAGTGGAGGGCAAAAAAATACTGAAAAAAAAAAACAATATTATCATATAAATGACGATTATATTGAAAGACACACACCACATCGACTGGGACGCCAATATGGACGAGACAAAGCTCTCCTCGGGATGTTCTTGGCGAAGGTGTTATCCTCTTCTTTTGAGGAACACAAAATGTCTCCGACCACTTCTTCTTCCCGCACTGTCGCCGCCATTTTGTGTCAAAGACACTTGCAGTGTAGACAAAGCGTGGAGGAAGTGCGCGCGGTGTGAGACGGCGGGCGGATGAGGGCGAAAGGTCTCGTCAGACGTCGCGTCCGTGCGGCGAGCAGACTGAAGACAACGAGCGAATGTGGCTCCGTGTAAACAACACGAGACGAGACAAAGCGTGAAGCCTCCGCCTGTCTTGCGGTCGTTTGAGGACATGTGGAGGACAGAGGCAGATGTCTGCTGGCCATACGTAAAGACGCTGACATGTCGTGTTAGCATCGCAAAAAAAACAACCTCCCTGGCACTCACACCGCCGGCTAGTTTAAGCACTGCTCCGAGAATGCCGAAATTCGCAGCCCTCGCCATTTTGGCCCCATTTGCGGCGTCCGGGCCATTTTCCAGGCAAATGGTGCTCCAACTTTTCAGGAGCACCTCCAAAAACACCATAACAATCATTATTTTGGTCTTAAAATGTAAATGAATTGAAGACTGAAAACAAAAAACGTACCCTTAAGTACAGTTGCCTTTAGTAACATCCATCCAGCCATGAGCTAAAACGCTTTTTCTTCACGAGGGTGCTGTCAGTAACACTTAAAACAAAAAGTGGGCCTTTCATTTGTTCTACAGCATACCATTTTATTCACCTATGGAATGATTTCAACATTCATCAGAAAGCTGAATTAGAAAATAGTTTAAATTAGTAAATTAGTAAAAAAAAAATTGAAAAGCGGTCACATCAAACACAAACGTCTCCTGTTTTTATTTTAGGGGGAATGGGGGGGTTAAAAAAATCACGAAAGTGCCGGTGACGATCGGGAAGAGGGTGCAGTTCTCCGATGGCCCTGCAGAGGTCACTGTTTACCGGCTTTGCACGGAACACGCGCTTCTTGTTTCCATGTCATCTTTATGGTGGATTAGACGGTACGTTGAAAAAACAATGTTCGAGTAAATGACTGGTCTTCTAAAGAACTATCCGAATCAAATTTTTAACCGTTATGATTATTTTTATAACGCTGATACACTGATAAAATGTGTTTTAATGATGTGGGTGTACTTTGGCATATATTTATAAGCATGTGTGTAAGTATGTATGCATGTTATAGTTATATTATTAAATACACTGACGCAGCCGTGAGGCACCGATTTGAGGTGACCAAATGTGTAAATAAATTAAAAAAAAATTATATTTTCATAATATACCGAGATATTATTATCATCGCATTTTGCACAAAGCAGAATAGAGCCAAATAGATCCACATTTAATGGAGCAAAATCATCGGCATGTGTTATTGCTATTGCTAAACGCGAACGGCGCCGGTGTCCACCATGTGACATTTGCACCCATGAAAAATAAATCACATCCTCCTCCATTTACTGGACTCACTCATGTGAATTATTGCTAATGTGCTCCTGGCATCCATTTTGACACATCCCCCCCTGCCAAAACCCTTTTCTACGCTAGCCGGCCTTAGCGTGTGCTAGTGATGCAGTAAATAAACCATAGAAGAAGAAGCAACGTGACAGAGGACTCCAGTGGTTTTGCGAATAAAAAAGATGCAAAGTGAGCGCTCTTTTAAGTAGTGATGATTTATTAAGTGTGATTGTGTTCGCTGAGCTAATAATTGACATCGTGTTTTTTTTTTGCATTCAGAAAAATAGAATGGGGGCTTTCACTTTTTTTTTTTAATAATTAAAACAATCCAATGTGGAATTTCGTTGAATAAATGATCATCATCACTCCAAATAAATCATCTGTTGCGGGAGTTAAATCATGATTAGCGTATTTATGAATCCGGTAGCTTAATTACCTTTTTGACACCTCAAAAAAAAGTTACTCATTTATCAACAATCAGTAAATAATATTTCACCAACAAAACCGTGTTTTTCAGGTCTATTAATATAATTATTCGTTTGACGAAATGCCATGACTTGAGAACTATACATTAGCAGCACAGTGTTAGCATTCTAAGCTAACGACAGCATAGCATTATTTGAGGTAGAAAGAGATTTGCCCGATTTAAATGACGACTTAGCGGAATTTTCGGCTAATGGCAGAGTAGCGACGCTCCGAGTATTTGTTTAAAAATTTTAAAATTGCCATATAAAAGCACAAAACCAAGTGGAAACTTGAACGGCCTTCATTCCTGCGCTACCGCGTGAACGGGTTTAGCACTTGCCTGCTAATGCAACCAAATTGTGTGCGATTCATCTCAAATTGTCAGAATGGGTGTGTGGGTGTGGGGGGGGGGTGGTACACGTCTGAAGGGCAAGGTCAAAGTGTCAAATTGGGGCGAGCAAAGTAATGAGTTTTCCCACCTTTCTCCGTGCCCCTGAACGCCTCATCGTCCTGTCAAGACCACCACACCTCACCCCCAATCTTCCTCCCGTTGGGGGGTGGAGGCTATTGGGCTCGCGTCTTAATGCATGCTGACTTTTGCCTAATAGCACATTTGCATGGCGAGCACAGGCGACGCGTCAGCGATAACACCGTCGGAGCCCACCCTCGCGCCACCCTACCCCGCCGGACCGCCCGAGCCACCCCTCGCAAAATATGCTGAGCTTTTGCTAAACTCTCATCAAACACGCTGATCTTTATGGACTGTATCATATTGTGCCATAATGTGCTTTATTGTCCACAGAATAAGCTTTTCTTAAAGGTAATTGGAAAGCGGGAAATGGAGCCCCCTCCTTCGCGCCATCGGAGCCCGGGACCCCCTGCTCTCTCGGCAAATGCGGCTTGTGAAATGACCCCGTCGGTGTAAAAACCCGAGATTTATCTTGGCAGCGGGAAATTGATCCATTTCACCTTTGTCTAATGGAAATTTTTATCAAGGATTATCTGGTTATGCAAATGAGCGTGGCACCCCGGAACGGCGGGATAAAAAGGAAGTGTGAGCGTGTGTGTGCGTGTGTGTGTGTGTGTGTGTGTGTGTGTGTGTGTGTGAGTGAGGGAGAAGAGGGGCTCGGGAGGGCGTGCGGCTGTTAATCTAGGGGCCTCTTGACATGTCAAAATGCAGAAGGGAGAACGCTCGGTGGGGGTGGTGTACATAAGACGATTTGTGCCCCCCCCATTCCCTTAAAAATATGAATAGATAAAAGATTTTTGCTCCATCTTCAATTTTCAAGTTTAACATTCTTATTGTCAGTGTAACAAAACAAAACAAATGTCAAGCAAACAGCAGCACAATTAAGACACAAAACTGGGCTAGCTGAACAAAATACAATGCTGTCAAATTAAGCTAACTGAGCGTAGCAGCCATTAAAAAAAAAAAAAAAGAACACAAGAGCCGGAAAGAAAAGTGGACCGGATGTACTGTCAAGCTTTCAAAAACACTTGACACTCAGTCACGACTTTTGAAATAGCGCAGAACTTATGGGTGTCCCAAATGACTTGAGAATGAGAGAAGATTTGCGTGTGATTGGATGCTAACGGCTAACAGCTACACGGCAGATTCAAAGGAGGTCAGCAAGCAGGAACGACGTCACGCGGCACGCCAATTTAGCGCCGGCTAATGCTAACGTCGGTGCAAGTCCATCAGTAGCAGCAGGAGGACTTCCATTTAAACAAATTCAATGACAATGCCACTCATCTCTCATGGACGCACACTGGAAAAGTCACCCCCCACCCTTTAACCCCCCCGCCCCCTCTTGAAACCCCAACCAAAGCCCGATTCTCATCCCTCCAGCATTCATCTTGATTTACTTTTGCATCCGTGGCCCTCGGGAGTGGTCGTAGCGGTCCACGTCGATTTGCGTTCATACGCCCGCCCACATTGGAGTTTGGCGACCAATCCTTCACCGCCGCGCGCCCTCGTCGCGGCGCCTTTCTGGACCAGACAGGAAGTGCCGTGGCGCTCCACCAATGAGCAGCAGCAGCTGCTGGTGTCCTCCTGGTGGCGAGCGTCAGCATATGAGCCCCTCCGTGCTTATTACATTACCATGAGCGCAGACCCCCCCCTCTCCCCCCCCCCCCCCCCCCCCCCCCGCTCCCCTACTCCTACACAGCCTTCTCCTGTCAGTAATTTGTTGCTAATCAGCTGTCAGCTCTCTTGGCCAGGACGAGGTGATCATGGTGGGCGGAGGAAGGTAATGGCCTTAAAAGTCATGGAGTCAATGTCAATGGG